>NC_069501.1:833023208-833357374 GCF_027579735.1 Bombina bombina
TCTACATAACTGCTTAGTTGAAGTGATAAGTGACTGTTCTATAGTGTGTAGCAAAAGTGAGTGGAACATTTTAAACTTATATATCTCTGTGACAACGGGTCCTGTTTCCAGGAAAGGGGATGAGACCATTTACCAAGCAGCAGGGCTATTTCTATGCATGATGCAATGTAGTCCCTGGGGTCTATTTATTAATGTGCGAGCGGACATGATACGATGTAGCGTATCATGTCAGCCGCACCTCAATAAATGCGGACGGCAAACGCTGTCAGCATTTAACATTACTGCCCCCTGCAGATTCGCGGCCAATCGGATGCTAGCAGGGGGTGTCAATCAACCCGATCTTATTCAATTGGGTTGATTTCTGTCCACGGCCTGAGAGCAGGCGGACAAGTTATGGAGCAGCGGTCAGAGCAGCGGTCGGAGCTTGATATTTCGGCCCCCCTGTCTTTAATGTTTCAATTTCTACAATACATGATAATGGCATTTCATTGAAAGTGCAAACAAATCAGGGTCTTTGAAGCTAAAATGATATTAGATATTAGTATTAATACATGAAGTTCAAGGCATATTAAAAGTGCAGTGTACATTACTATACTATTACTATTTCTTGCTATTACTTAATTACTTGCTGCATTTAACACTCCCGCTCGAGCACTAACTCTGCTAGAAATAATTTTTTCACTTGCATTGTGTATCGATAGTATTACAAGTTGGAAAGTATTCGCTTGTGCGCTAATCCAACACATATTCAAAGATTAATTTTGAATATCGCAGGGGTGTTAAAAACTCTATACTCGCACGCAAGACCAATCGCATTCCAATGTGCACATAGCATAATATGTATATATGTATATATATATATATATATATATATATATATATATTTAAAAATGCATAGAATATATTCTGCTATGTGCAGAACTTTGGAATGTGAAATATTTACAGAAAATACATAGGTAAAACCTGTATTAAATATGAATATTGCATAAAAATGCTTTTACATATTTTCATCTACTCAACAGTAAAGGGCACCAATGCACTTATATATATAAATAAAAAGAGAGAAGCGCTCAACCTGGGAATGAACAATAGCATAATAGCTTGTTCTATGGCTAGTTACCACCCTAGAAGCAGTCTCTTTTTGCTCAATATGTGCCTTTCACAGAGAAGAACTTTCCTGTAGCATATCAGTCTGATCCTGACTTCACAGTGCAGTCCAGCCCCGAAATACCAGGCAATCCCTCTCTGAACGAGAGACACAGCAAAACGCCAGACGTACGTTTCGGCCTATTGTGGGCCTCGTCAGTGAGGTGCAGCCATATCCCTCTAGTCACACTGAGCAACGGGTCCACGTCTGGATTCCCGCATCACACTTAGGGAGACTTCCCCAAGTGTCATAATTTGCATAAATAAAAAGAGAGAAGCGCTCAACCTGGGAACGAACAATAGCATAATAGCTTGTTCTATGGCTAGTTACCACCCTAGAAGCAGCCTCTTTTTGCTCAATATGTGCCTTTTACAGAAAATAACTTTACTGTAGCATATCAGTCTGATCCTGACTTCACAGTGCAGTCCAGCCCCGAAATACCAGGCAACCCCTCTTTAATTTATGCACTTATATATATGCCTATGTTTACATATGTATTTATGTGTTTATATGTGTATATATGTCTGTAAATACATATACACATAAATACATATGTACACACATATAAACATATATATTTACATACAGATACATCTTTAGACATGTATATCTATGTATCTCAATGTTAAAGCCCTTTGCCTGTCATTTTGTTATTACACCATATACCTCATATCTTTGAGCCCTTATAACATTTTTGTGCATTTTTTTTTAAATAATTGTTATTAGATAGTGTTATTATGAGTGTAGCTGTACTTTGTAATGTATTTTTGATGTGTATTGCAACACTTTTTGATTTCACAAAACAGTTAACCAGAGCTCTGAGGATGCGGTAATCATTGTAGCGTAAATTGCAATTGTGCTCACATATTTGCGTTACTTTCAAGTTGTAATTTGAGCGCTAAAGCTGACGCACGCAAACTCCTGCGACTAAACCCCTTTTTGCTTGTGCATAACTGTTAGTGTGCTTCTCCTAATTTGGCCCTTAACATGTAAGGGTGTTCAGAAAAAATTTGAATGATATCCAGTTAAAATGTAAAAATATACCTTTGCTACTGTCTAAGCCTTTGCTATCAGGGAAATTCCTGGTTTAAAGTGAAATACCCTTTGTTGCTCTTTATTTAATAATAATATTATTTGAGAGGGATTTCTAAGTTTATTTTCTAAATTACCATGAAGAAACAGCTCAAACCAACATTTCCCATATATTTTAAAGCCTCTTGGTCCATGATCCCATTTATTAAATGCCTGGTGGACAAGATTCACACCTGGGAACCTGACCACTCATGATTGCAGCAAGCAGAGAGCAAATGCTTTTGCAGCCACGCCCCTTGGTATTGCCTTAAAGGGACAGTATACACTCATTTTCATATAACTGCATGTAATAGACACTACTATAAAGAATAAGATGCACAGATACTGATATAAAAATCCAGTATAAAACTGTTTAAAAACTTACTTAGAAGTTCTAAGTTTAGCTCTGTTGAAAAGGTGGCTGGAAAGCCCACTGCAAGTGGGAAATAAGACACTCCACCCCCCTTCCCCTTCTTTTGCATACGAAAAGACCCTTTACACAAACAGGAGCAAGCTGGAGAAGGTAGCTGACGGTATTCACATAAAACTTTGGGGCTTGGTTAGGAGTCTGAAAATCAGAGCAATATTACTTAAAAATAAGCAAAACTATACATTTAAAAAAAAAAAAATCTTTATGGGCTTTATAAATAGATCATCTACAAAACATTTATGCAAAAAAAAAATGAGTGTATAGAGCCGTACACTCAGATTAAATATGTCAACAAACTAATTCTCTATGCAAATGTATTTTCATTAGATGTGTGTTTGTGTTACTTAAAAAGTGATAAATAAAATATATATGTGTGGTACAAAAATATGTGTATTATACACTAATAAGGATATGTATAACATTTGATCCATGTTTCCACTTGTAATCCAAACCTCAATGGTTACAAATATATTCTTCTTGCCTCAAGAAACAAAAATACATATAATAGTGAAGTACAATTAAAACTCAACAAGCCTAAAATCGGAATCTATTAGTACCCATTGAGGGTTGGCTTACAAGTGGAAATGTGGATCAACTGTTATACATATCATTGTTAGTGTATAATACACATATTTTTGTACCACACACACATATATATATATACTGTATATATATATATATATATATATATATATATATATATATATATATATTATCACTTTTTAAGTAACACGTTTTGTATTGCAACTCCTGATTTAGACAAAATTTTAGAATATATCTAAATGTTATTGATCTTCAATATTTTATATCAATAACCCACAGTTTAGTATTACAGTTTGGACGAGCCAGTATTTTAACGCCATCTATGCATGCATGCATTTATTTTGTTGAAAATGTGTGCATAAAACATAATTAGAATTTATCTTTAAAGCATTATATAACGTGGATTAATTAGTAAATATTCTAAAACAAAGCAGGAATAACCTACTTTATAATATCCATTTTAATACCAAGTTTTGTAAAGATCTGTTAATCAGTTTTTGCTGTATCTAAAAATCTATTTCTCTCCATTCAAAAATGATTGTTATTTATTCTCACACAGGAATATTTTTTAAAATGTATCCATTAAACATGTATAAGCATCTATAGCAACTAAGTGCCAGACTACTGGTGGAACACTGGTTTTATGCTCCGTCTCAAGCATTAACTGCGCTAGAAGTATGCTTTTTGTACATGTTGGGTTGCACTCGTATTGCATGTTGAAAGTAAAAAGTTATCGCTCGGACGCTAAACCAACTCGCGTAAAAAGCCAAACTTAGAATATTGTGTGTGAAAACCTATTCCCCATAGAAGTCAATGAAGCAACAAAAAGTAGGAAACAGATCTAACACTCAACTCACGCACAAACCCGATCCCATATTCTAAAGCGCACTAACCCAATATGAAAAATATGAATATTTCACATCCCAGTGTTCTTCGCATAGCAGAATATGTTCTATTTATTCATAAATACATATTTCTACATATATCTGATGGTATTTTGCTACTATATATATATATATATATATATATATATATATATATATACAGGTGGCCCTCGTTTTACAACGGTTCAATTTACACCGTTTCAGAATAACAACCTTTTTTTCCAGTCATGTGACTGCTATTGAAAAGCATTGAGAAGCAGTGCATTTATTAAAATAGCCAGTAGGTGGAGCTGTCCGCTTGTGTTACAGCAAAGCCAAGTAAGCTGAAATGAATCCGTTTAACACGACCTGAGCTATCGAGCAGATTTCAAAGGAACAAGATCTTCCTGTCTATAAATCAGTCCAGATTGGAATGCATAGAAAGAACTGTTTGCATAAAAATGCAAGTGAAGTCTGTATTGAGTGATTATTTTATTAGGTTTATAATGCTGTTTAGCAAATGTTTTTGTTCATTTAACTTAGTTTAATTATATATTCTGTGTTGAGTGATAATTTTATTAGGTTTATAATGCTGTTTAGCATTTAAAGTCTTCATTTCAAAGCTTTAAAAATAATGTATTAGGTTTTACTTATGACAATTTCGAGAGGGGCCTGGAACCTATCTCCCTCACTTCCCATTGACTTACATTATAAACTGGGTTTCAATTTACAACAGTTTCGATTTACAACCATTCCTTCTGGAACCTAACCCCGGCGTAAACTGAGGGCTACCTGTATATATATATATATAGATATATAATTATATATAGGTATAGATATATACATATATATATATATATATATATATATATAAATAAAAAGTCCCAAGGAATCCCATGCACGACTAATGCGTAATGAGGTCAACAAAGCAGGCCCAAAACACATGGCCTCCAGTGACAAAGGGTCCTGTGAGAGCCGAAATGTTTGGGCAAGGCCCTTGTTTTTCCGTATATTCACATAAAGGCTTAATTGCAAAGGGCTAAAATGCACTTATTTATATATACATATATACATATTTAGAAATGTATATATATATATATATATATATATATATATATATGTCTATGTTTAAGGCCCTTTGCCTGCCTTTTTTTTTTTTTTTTTAACATTTGAGACCTCAAATCTTTTAGTCTTTGTAACTTTTGTGTGAAATATTTTCTTTGAATATTTTTTATTAGATGGTGTTATTATGAGTGTAACTGTACTTTGTAATTTATTTTTGATGTGTTTTGTGACACCTTTTTGTTTCGCAAAATAGTTAACCAGAGCTTGGAGGACGCGCTAACCTGGCGCGCCTTAACTTCAATTGTGCTCAAGAGATTGTGTCTACTTTCAACTTGTAATACAAGCGAAAACCCTGACACGTGCAAACACTCGTGATATACCCCTTATCGTTCATGCCTAACTGTTAGCGCTCCACTCGTAATCTGGCCCTAACTATTTAACAGAAGTCTCACATACCTAAACAATAGCTGCACAGTATAGTCACAAGCTTAAGAATTAAAGCTATGCACACATTTATATGCCAACAAGTGCATTATGTTGACAGATTGTATGATAGGAATTAAGCACATATGAAAACATTTTATTTATCTACAATGTAGAAAATCATTTTATTTTAAGATAGCTCCAAAGTTAGAACTAAATGCATAACACAGTCTCCATTGTGCATTATGGTCAAATGAGAATTTGCAAAAAAAATGTTATAGAACATGCTATAGCTTTCTTAGCCATAATTCTATTCATGGCTTGCTAGTGTTCGTGATAAAACAAGTGCCAGGGAGAGAAGAAAAACAGCTGTATGATATTCATCAACCTTTAAAATTAGGTGCGCTGTACAAAATGTGATCTACATTAATACCAGGTCATTGAAGGGTCAGGAGATATTTAAACAAGTTCCTGTGTGTTTTATGTAGAATTTAGTTGCTGTATAAAACATACTTCTCTCAACTTTTGAGTAGTACAGTAAAATACAACTTAAAGGAGAAATCTTTTAAAACATTATGGTAAACAAGAAATTATATCTATCTGTAATATTGTTGAGGAATGCAGACCTTAAGAAAATTAAAATGACCTCTGTATGTAGGTCAACAAAACCAGAAGAGAGCGCTTTGGTTTACATTATCTCTGATAAAAAGATTCTGACTATAGATACGATCTATATGTTTACATACAGAAGTTGACATTGACAAAATATAATGTTTACATTTATGACATGGTCTATTTAATTCATTAATTTTAGTCACAAACGGAGCTTCTAGAGGAAGTGCACATAATCTGCAAACTCGTAAACAGCTGCAAATGGAAAAGCATTAAAAAGAAACATGTTGATGCTTAGAAAAGATTGAGGTCCTGTGTATTTTCTGGCTGTAATTGAAAGTTGTAAAGAAATATTAACACCTTAGATTCCAGAGAAATGTGTAATGTATTCCATAGCAGTCTTTTCCTGCAGTCAAGGTTCTTAAATCTATATGTTATAATATAATAATATATGAGAAATTCATGTGTGTACAAGAGAAATGGTTCAGTTTATGAATGTCATTTTTTCCTTGTTTATCAAAGACAAGAAGTGCTTAAGAGGTATCTCAGAGGGTTAAACGTGGCCCTGGGGCCACAAGCTGTTCACTAGTGGTCTGCACTAACTCTTTTTATAGATCAGGTCAACTGGGTAGGGTTTATACTCACCGGATTTAGAAATAAAAGTATATTTATATTAACTACATAAACACAGATGTTTCAGAACATATAATAATCCTTTTTAGCACTATAGCATTCTAGACAGAATTTCTGAGTATAAGGAGCAAAAGTTAATTCTTAATTATAATGAGCTTTTCACGCTGCGCTACCTTGCACCTGTGTACCAAGATTCTGTGAAGAACTGTACATGTCTGTAATATAAATGAGCATACACATAGTTTTATATTAGTTTAGGACAATTATTAATCAATTATATGTCCCAACCATAAGATCAGATTCAGAACCAAAATTCATTACCACCTCATGGCAAAGTTGCCAAAATTTAAAAAAAAAAAAAATATTTCCAGGGACATTTTGGAAAAGAGTAATCAAGCAAATTGGTTACAGAATTATTGGCCACAGTGAATATTAATTGCACAAAATGTGCACAAAATGTTAAATATTGTATCATTCAATCTTTACAGAAGCCAAGTCACCAAATTAGAAATATTTTTTTTAATCTACTGTTCTAATGTAAAAAGCAGGAGACAAATTCAAGCAAAACATAGAAAGATAGATAGATAGATATATAATAGAGAGACATATAGATAGATAGATAGATAGATAGATAGATAGATGGATAGATAGATAGATAAATAGATGATAGATAGATAGATAGATAGAAAGAAAGATAGATAGGTAGATAGATAGATAATAGAGAGACAGATAGATAGAAAGATAGATAGATAGATAGATAGATAGATAGATAACAGAGAGACAGACAGATAGATAGATAGATAGATAGATAGATAATAGAGAGACAGATAGATAGATAGATAGATAAATAGATGATAGATAGATAGATAGATAGATAGGTAGATAGATAATAGAGAGACAGATAGATAGAAAGATAGATAGATAGATAGATAGATAACAGAGAGACAGACAGATAGATAGATAGATAGATAGATAGATAGATAACAGAGAGACAGACAGATAGATAGATAGATAGATAGATAGATAGATAACAGAGAGACAGACAGATAGATAGATAGATAACAGAGAGACAGACAGATAGACAGACAGATAGATAGATAGATAGATAGATAGATAGATAGATAGATAGATACAAACAAATACCATATCTGATTCCCACTGTTTGGCATCAATGCTAAGGGCTCCATGTACGAAGTAGCAAGAGCTGCTCTGGAGCCCTTACAGGACAGGTTCCCACATGTGAACCTGCTTCTTGCAATGTAAAAAGCAGCTGTCATTAGATCGCTGCTTCTTACACTCTTCACCACTCTTCACCACTTCTGAGGTGGCGGAGAGAAATCACAGAGAGCTAGCTCACTTGCTCTCGGTGATTGACAATCCCTTCACTCACGTGATTGGTCATGTGAATGAAAGGGCGGGCATTACACACTCAGATGAGTGTGTAATGATACATATGGCGCAGCGGACGAACAGATCTGCTGCCCGTATGTAGCGAAGGCGGGCGGACAGCTTCGCAAGTAGAGAAGTCTACACTGCAGAGCATATTTTTACAATGAGCAATATATTCTCAAAATAATTATACTAAAGGGACAGGAGGCCAAAACAGAACTGTTCAGGGAAAAATAAAATTGTCAGATATCTTTATAAAACTTTGTTCAAATGTTCTAATATGCCTTCGTTAATGCCTCTTATTACATACCCAAAAGTAAAAATACAGGCAAAGAATAATTCTTTGCTTTTTTTCGTTAACCATTGCAACTGCTCAGATTTACTCACTTTTTAAAAATATTTTGGTCTTTTAATAAAAGAATCACTTTTATTTGATTTTTTTTTTTTTATTTAACTTCACAAAATCAATTTTACAGTAAATCAAATATACCATAAAATACATATTTAATATGTCCTGTATGTAGCACATTACTAACAGCCAATATTTCATTACCTTCAACTACTTGTGATTTTATAATAAGCTATATGTAATCCCTATTGTGTAAAAATTGATCCTCGTTTATTTGAACTTTAACCTTTCATTCTGCAGGTTTGAACACAAATGATTATTTTCAAGTTGCCTACAAAATATTGCCAAATGTATGCTCACCAGTTATTGATTTTTTTTTTTTAAAAGAAAGTACAAAACTGCTATCATTATGTTAAAGCCAATGCAAGTAAATGATCATTTTTAAGGTAAGCTATAATACTGAATAACACTATAAAATATTCTTTTTATATGTATAATAGGTTTATGGCAAAATAAATATTTCATAAGTTGCCTTAGCATTTGTGAAATATATGTAAAAGCAGTGAAAACCTGTAGCCTTGCATTTACCTGCATTTTACTCTGGGGTTTTAGTTTCCTGATTAACTATTTCCAGTTAAAAATAAAGACTTGTCCCTACATAGTGAATGTTTTCTACCTGTACCAAAATGCTTTAATATGAGGAAGGATACTCCTTACTACCCATTCCTCTTCCATATAAAATTTCACATTAGATTCCAGTATTTTAAACAAATTATAGTCCTTAAAGGTATATTAAATAGTTTGTTTTATTTTGTAATAGAAAGTACTAAGCAGTAAGTTATTCTTAATGTGTTATTAAAAAATATTTTAACTTTTACATCTTGCCCATGCTCAGTAGAGGACCTCTGTGACAGGATGAAAACAAATCAAAATTAATTATGTACATATAACATATATCACCTTCTAAAAAAAGTACTGAAAATTATTGTCTAAAGGAATTAAATTTGAAAAAATCCAATCAGCCAATAGGATTGAGCTTGCATACTATTGGCTGATTGGAACAGCCAATAGAATGCAAGCTCAATCCTATTGGCTGATTGCATCAGTCAATAGGATTTTTTCAACTTTAATTCCGATTGGCTAATAGAATTCTATCAGCCAATCGGAAATCAAGGGACGCCATCTTGGATGACGTCCCTTAAAGGAACCTTCATTCTTCAGTAGCCGTCGAAAGAAGAGGATGCTTGAAGATGGAGCCACTCCGCGTCGGAAGGATGAAGATAGAAGATGCCGTCTGGATGAAGACTTCTGCCCGCCTGGAGGACCACTTCTTGCCGCTTGAATGAAGACTTCTCCTGGCTTCGTTAAGGACTTCTTGCCGCTTGGATGAAGACTTCTGTTGGCTTCGTTGAGGATGGATGTCCGGTCTTCAAAAATTGTAAGTGGATCTTCGGGGGTTAGTGTTAGGTTTTTTTAAGGGTTTATTGGGTGGGTTTTATTTTTAGCTTAGGGTTTGGGCTGAAAAAGAGCTAAATACCCTTTAAGGGAAATGCCAATCCAAATGCCCTTTTCAGGGCAATGGGGAGCTTAGTTTTTTTTAGATAGATTTTTTTTTTGGGGGGGTTGGTTGTGTGGGTGGTGGGTTTTACTGTTGGGGGGTTGTTTGTATTTTTTTACATGTAAAAGAGCTGATTTATTTGGGGCAATATCCCGCAAAAAGCCCTTTTAGGGACTATTGGCAGTTAGTGTAGGCTAGGGTTTTTTATTTTGGGGGGGCTTTTTTATTTTGATAGGGCTATTAGATTAGGTGTAATTAGTTTAAATATTTGATCATTTCTTTTTTATTTTGTGTAATTTAGTGTTTATTTTTTTTGTAATTCAGATAATTGTATTTAATTAATGTAATTGATCTAATTGTAGTGTAATGTTAGGTGTTAGTGTAAGACAGGTTAGGTTTTATTTTACAGGTAAATTTGTATTTATTTTAACTAGGTAGTTAGTAAATAGTTAATAACTGTTTACTAACTAGTCTACCTAGTTAAAATAAATACAAACTTACCTGTGAAATAAAAATAAAACCTAAGGCCTAGATTTAGAGTTCGGCGGTAAAAGGGCTGTTAACGCTCCGCGGGTTTTTTTCTGGCCGCACCATAAATTTAACTCTGGTATCGAGAGTTCAAACAAATGCTGCGTTAGGCTCCAAAAAAGGAGCGTAGAGCATTTTTACCGCAAATGCAACTCTCGATACCAGAGTTGCTTACGGACGCGGCCGGCATCAAAAACGTGCTCGTGCACGATTCTCCCATAGGAAACAATGGGGCTGTTTGAGCTGAAAAAAAACCTAACACCTGCAAAAAAGCAGCGTTCAGCTCCTAACGCAGCCCCATTGTTTCCTATGGGGAAACACCTCCTAAGTCTGCACCTAACACCCTAACATGTACCCCGAGTCTAAACACCCCTAACCTTACACTTATTAACCCCTAATCTGCCGCCCCCGCTATCGCTGACCCCTGCATTACACTTTTAACCCCTAATCTGCCGCTCCGTAAACCGCCGCCACCTACGTTATCCCTATGTACCCCTAATCTGCTGCCCTAACATCGCCGACCCCTATGTTATATTTATTAACCCCTAATCTGCCCCCCACAACGTCGCCGACACCTACCTACACTTATTAACCCCTAATCTGCCGAGCGGACCTGAGCGCTACTATAATAAAGTTATTAACCCCTAATCCGCCTCACTAACCCTATCATAAATAGTATTAACCCCTAATCTGCCCTCCCTAACATCGCCGACACCTACCTTCAATTATTAACCCCTAATCTGCCGACCGGAGCTCACCGCTATTCTAATAAATGTATTAACCCCTAAAGCTAAGTCTAACCCTAACACCCCCCTAAGTTAAATATAATTTTTATCTAACGAAATAAATTAACTCTTATTAAATAAATAATTCCTATTTAAAGCTAAATACTTACCTGTAAAATAAATCCTAATATAGCTACAATATAAATTATAATTATATTATAGCTATTTTAGGATTAATATTTATTTTACAGGCAACTTTGTAATTATTTTAACCAGGTACAATAGCTATTAAATAGTTAAGAACTATTTAATAGTTACCTAGTTAAAATAATTACAAATTTACCTGTAAAATAAATCCTAACCTAAGATATAATTAAACCTAACACTACCCTATCAATAAAATAATTAAATAAACTACCTACAATTACCTACAATTAACCTAACACTACACTATCAATAAATTAATTAAACACAATTGCTACAAATAAATAACATTAAATAAACTATCTAAAGTACAAAAAATAAAAAAGAACTAAGTTACAGAAAATAATAAAATATTTACAAACATAAGAAAAATATTACAACAATTTTAAACTAATTACACCTACTCTAAGCCCCCTAATAAAATAACAAAGCCCCCCAAAATAAAAAATTCCCTACCCTATTCTAAAATACAAATATTACAAGCTCTTTTACCTTACCAGCCCTGAACAGGGCCCTTTGCGGGGCATGCCCCAAGAATTTCAGCTCTTTTGCCTGTAAAAAAAAACATACTATACCCCCCCCCCAACATTACAACCCACCACCCACATACCCCTAATCTAACCCAAACCCCCCTTAAATAAACCTAACACTACCCCCCTGATGATCTTCCTACCTTGTCTTCACCATGCCAGGTTCACCGATCCGTCCTGGCTCCAAGATCTTCATCCAACCCAAGCGGGGGCTAGACATCCACTGAAGAAGTCCAGAAGAGGGTCCAAAGTCTTCCTCCTATCCGGCAAGAAGAGGACATCCGGACCGGCAAACATCTTCTCCAAGCGGCATCTTCTATCTTCTTCCATCCGATGACGACCGGCTCCATCTTGAAGACCTCCAGCGCGGATCCATCCTCTTCTTCCGACGACTAGACGACGAATGACGGTTCCTTTAAGGGACGTCATCCAAGATGGCGTCCCTCGAATTCCGATTGGCTGATAGGATTCTATCAGCCAATCGGAATTAAGGTAGGAATTTTCTGATTGGCTGATGGAATCAGCCAATCAGAATATAGTTCAGTCCGATTGGCTGATCCAATCAGCCAATCAGATTGAGCTCACATTCTATTGGCTGATCGGAACAGCCAATAGAATGCGAGCTCAATCTGATTGGCTGATTGGATCAGCCAATCGGATTGAACTATATTCTGATTGGCTGATTCCATCAGCCAATCAGAAAATTCCTACCTTAATTCCGATTGGCTGATAGAATCCTATCAGCCAATCGGAATTCGAGGGACGCCATCTTGGATGACGTCCCTTAAAGGAACCGTCATTCGTCGTCTAGTCGTCGGAAGAAGAGGATGGATCCGCGCTGGAGGTCTTCAAGATGGAGCCGGTCGTCATCGGATGGAAGAAGATAGAAGATGCCGCTTGGAGAAGATGTTTGCCGGTCCGGATGTCCTCTTCTTGCCGGATAGGAGGAAGACTTTGGACCCTCTTCTGGACTTCTTCAGTGGATGTCTAGCCCCCGCTTGGGTTGGATGAAGATCTTGGAGCCAGGACGGATCGGTGAACCTGGCATGGTGAAGACAAGGTAGGAAGATCATCAGGGGGGTAGTGTTAGGTTTATTTAAGGGGGGTTTGGGTTAGATTAGGGGTATGTGGGTGGTGGGTTGTAATGTTGGGGGGGGGGTATAGTATGTTTTTTTTTACAGGCAAAAGAGCTGAAATTCTTGGGGCATGCCCCGCAAAGGGCCCTGTTCAGGGCTGGTAAGGTAAAAGAGCTTGTAATATTTGTATTTTAGAATAGGGTAGGGAATTTTTTATTTTGGGGGGCTTTGTTATTTTATTAGGGGGCTTAGAGTAGGTGTAATTAGTTTAAAATTGTTGTAATATTTTTCTTATGTTTGTAAATATTTTATTATTTTCTGTAACTTAGTTCTTTTTTATTTTTTGTACTTTAGATAGTTTATTTAATGTTATTTATTTGTAGCAATTGTGTTTAATTAATTTATTGATAGTGTAGTGTTAGGTTAATTGTAGGTAATTGTAGGTAGTTTATTTAATTATTTTATTGATAGGGTAGTGTTAGGTTTAATTATATCTTAGGTTAGGATTTATTTTACAGGTAAATTTGTAATTATTTTAACTAGGTAACTATTAAATAGTTCTTAACTATTTAATAGCTATTGTACCTGGTTAAAATAATTACAAAGTTGCCTGTAAAATAAATATTAATCCTAAAATAGCTATAATATAATTATAATTTATATTGTAGCTATATTAGGATGTATTTTACAGGTAAGTATTTAGCTTTAAATAGGAATTATTTATTTAATAAGAGTTAATTTATTTCGTTAGATAAAAATTATATTTAACTTAGGGGGGTGTTAGTGTTAGGGTTAGACTTAGCTTTAGGGGTTAATACATTTATTAGAATAGCGGTGAGCTCCGGTCGGCAGATTAGGGGTTAATAATTGAAGGTAGGTGTCGGCGATGTTAGGGAGGGCAGATTAGGGATTAATACTATTTATGATAGGGTTAGTGAGGCGGATTAGGGGTTAATAACTTTATTATAGTAGCGCTCAGGTCCGCTCGGCAGATTAGGGGTTAATAAGTGTAGGTAGGTGTCGGCGACGTTGTGGGGGGCAGATTAGGGGTTAATAAATATAACATAGGGGTCGGCGATGTTAGGGGTAGCAGATTAGGGGTACATAGGGATAACGTAGGTGGCGGCGATTTGCGGTCGGAAGATTAGGGGTTAATTATTTTAAGTAGCTTGCGGCGACGTTGTGGGGGGCAAGTTAGGGGTTAATAGATATAATACAGGGGTCGGCGGTGTTAGGGGCAGCAGATTAGGGGTACATAAGTATAACGTAGGTGGCGGTCGGCAGATTAGGGGTTAAAAATTTTAATCGAGTGGCGGCGATGTGGGGGGACCTCGGTTTAGGGGTACATAGGTAGTTTATGGGTGTTAGTGTACTTTAGGGTACAGTAGTTAAGAGCTTTATAAACCGGCGTTAGCCAGAAAGCTCTTAACTCCTGCTATTTTCAGGCGGCTGGAATCTTGTCGTTAGAGCTCTAACGCTCACTGCAGAAACGACTCTAAATACCAGCGTTAGAAAGATCCCATTGAAAAGATAGGCTACGCAAATGGCGTAGGGGGATCTGCGGTATGGAAAAGTCGCGGCTGAAAAGTGAGCGTTAGACCCTTTAATCACTGACTCCAAATACCAGCGGGCGCCCAAAACCAGCGTTAGGAGCCTCTAACGCTGGTTTTGACGGCTACCGCCGAACTCTAAATCTAGGCCTAAGATAGATACAATGTAACTATTAGTTATATTGTAGCTAGCTTAGGTTTTATTTTATAGGTAAGTATTTCGTTTTAAATAGGAATTATTTAGGTATTAATTGTAATTTTTATTTAGATTTATTTTAATTATGTTAAAGTTAGTGGGTGTTAGGGTTAGGGTTAGACTTAGGGTTAGGTTTAGGGGTTAATAACTTTAGTATAGTGCCGGCGATTTTGGGGGCAGCAGATTAGGGGTTAATAACAGTAATGTAGGTTGTGGCGATGTTAGGGACAGCAGATTATGGGTTAATAATATTTAACTAGTCAAAAAATAAACTAAGTGACAGCACTTTCTTAAGTTTCTTATATCTGTATGTTCATGCACGGGATAGAGTAGGGTCAATTACTCAGATAAATATCATATAAATAAATCCCAGCAAACGAGTCTTAGATAAATAAAGATTTTAATTTTATACCAGCTTAAACAAATTCCACCACAATAGATAGAACAACTCTAATACTGATACTGGAAGATCCCAAATGTCAGTCAATCCACATTCATTTATTTTATAGGTAAGTATTTAGTTTTAAATAGGAATTATTTAGGTATTAATTGTAATTTTTATTTAGATTTATTTTAATTATGTTAAAGTTAGTGGGTGTTAGGGTTAGACTTAGGGTTAGGTTTAGGGGTTAATAACTTTAGTATAGTGCCGGCGATTTTGGGGGCAGCAGATTAGGGGTTAATAACAGTAATGTAGATTGTGGCGAAGTTAGGGACAGCAGATTATGGGTTAATAATATTTAACTAGTGTTTGCGATGCGGGAGTACGGCTGTTTACGGCTTAATATGTTTATTATAGTGGTGGCAATGTCGGGAGCGGCAGATTAGGGGTTAATAATTTTATTTTAGGGTTTGCGATGCAGGAGGGCCTCGGTTTAGGGGTTAATAGGTAGTTTATGGGTGTTAGTGTACTTTTTATCACTTTAGTGAGTTTTATGCTACAGCTCTGTAACATAAAACCCATAACTACTGACTTTCAGTTTACGGTACGAATCTTGACGGTATAGGGTGTACCGCTCACTTTTTGGCCGGACAGGCAAACTCGTAATACCGGCGCTATGGAAGTCCCATTGAAAAATGACTTTTTTGAAAGCTGCGGTAGTTACATTGCGTGACGGCCAAAAAAGTGTGCGGTACAGATATACCTGCAGAACTCGTAATACCAGCGGTAGTGAAAAAGCAGCGTTATGAGGCTTTTTCACTCATAACGCAAAACTTGTAATCTAGCCGATTATTAATCACATATGTCATTACATTGAACTACCTATATGAAAAATTGCAAATACGACCTCTTCTGAAATCATTTTAATGCATGCATTTCTATTAAAAATTATTATGCATTTTTTTAATAAAATTATGATTCTTGATTATTATTTACAGTGGTAAACACTTTGAACTGTCTATCAGAAGATGTGGTAAAGAGCAAATACAAATAAAAATAGCAAAAACTACTTATGCTTAACTTGGGCTGGCTTCCCAGGATACATGTGTATTACCAGGTATATGCACTAATAACAGTCACTTTCTTGCTCATGCTCAAAAATATTGCTGCAAACATCATGTGACAGATAGCAACAGGCAGTGACTGCACTGGGAATTTGTAAGTGCTCATTTTGCAAGAAAACAAGTCAGTTTGATTTTTTTTAACACAATCTGTTGCTTTTTATGTTTATAGCCCTTAAAATATGAAAATAAAAAATAAAGATGATTTAGACTTAATATATAGTTTAAATATATAAAATATATCTCTTAAATGTCAAGAGCAAATAAATGTCAGTCTCTGAAAAACAGATTTAATTAAAACTAAGTTTCCACAGGCATCAAATAAATAGTGCTTAAAGGGACATAAAACACCTTGGGCTTGATCACAAAAGCGGGCGTCGGCTATTTTTAGACGGATGTAGCGATCACATATACGGTGGCCCATACAAATGCAGCAGCCCATAAACTAGCTAACATAGAACCCGCATCGCAAGTCAGTGTCACATATTCAGAGCAAGGACTTAAGCGGCGAAAATGCAGCAATTTTACTCCATTTTTACCTCGCCACACATAGGCATGCACAGCAAGCCTTGCGCTGAGTATATGAGCACCGTAACTCCCTGGAAGTCTTAAAAAACACCTAACGCATGCGCAATATCTACCTTTCAACCATCATCCCCTATCCCCCATCGCAATAACTAAATAAAATGTATTAACCCCTAATCTGCCAACCCCCAAATCTCAAAGTATATAATAAACATTGAATAAATTGCTGGTAGAAGGTAAAAGATCAGGTGTATTGAATGAGAAAGAATTTCAATATCTAATTCCAGAAAATCCTAGAATACCGATCTTTTACTTTCTACCAAAAATACATAAAAGTTTAACAAATCCCCCCGGTAGGCCCATCATATCAGGGATTGACTCTATCTCCTCCAATCTCTCAAGATATGTTGATGGATACTTACAAAAATATGTAATAAATCTAAATTCTTACCTGAGGGATTCAACTCAAGTACTTAACATACTAAATACTCTACAGTGGGAAGAAGATATGTATCTGGCTACCTGTGATGTGACATCACTGTATACAGTGATAGATCACAAAAAAGATTAGAGGCCATTAAACACTATTTAACAGATGACAAAGATATGCCAGAAATACATAGGAACTTTATTCTGAGGAGCATCAAATTTATCTTAGAAAATAATTATTTCTCCTTTAACGATAAGTTTTACCTTCAAATAGAAGGGACAGCAATGGGTACAAGGTTTGCAACTAGCTACGCCAACCTCTTCATGGGCCTTTGGGAAGAGAATTTTTTTTGGGCTCTGGTGGCTATGGTGCAAACCTTGTACTCTATAAGAGATATATTGATGACCTTATAATAATATGGAAAGGCCTAGAAACTGACTTAATAAAAATGTTTGAAGAAATGAACCAAAACAATTTTGGTCTACATTTTACATATAATCTAAGTAAAGAGTTAATAACCTTCTTAGATTTGGAAATTATGGCCCTTGACAATAAGATAGAGACTAAAACACATTTCAAAAAGGTAGACTGCAACAATTACCTCCACGCCAAAAGTTGCCACCTGGATGCCTGGAAAAATAACATCCCAATAGGGCAATGTCTCAGGATACGAAAAAACTGTTCCAGGATGACAGATTTTGAGGAACAGGCAGGCACACTAATTGAAAGATTCAACTCCAGAGGCTATAATATAACACATACAGTACTAAGAAAGCTTTAGAAAGAGCAAAAAACACAAATAGGGAATCACTACTAGTGTACGAAGAGAAGATAAATATTGAAGATGATAGAATAAAAATCCCATTTGTAACTGACTACCACACTGATCATAATGTAGTGAAAAAAATTATAAAAAGACACTGGCATCTCATTAAAGAGGATAACATCCTGGGAGAAAAAATAGCAGATAACCCTAGCTTTGTTTTTAAAAAAGCAAATAATTTAAAATCAGCCCTTGCACCAAGTGAATTGAAAAAAACAAACAATAAAAAACTAATACAAAAGGACCTTCATGGACATAAACTGACCGGATTTTTTCCATGCTATTCCTGCAAATCATGTAGACACAGTAATAAAACCAATAAAATACAGATAGGAGGTCCTGAAAATGTCATACAAATTAAAGAACTAATAAGATGCACACACAAAGGCATCATTTACATCTTAAAATGTACTTGTAATTTATTTTACTTTGGAGAAACTAAGAGGACTCTAAGAGATAGAATTAGGGAACACCTCCGTAATATAGAAAATGAAATAGACGATACACATCTATACAAACATTTTAAGACTGTACATAAGGGAAACACAAAGGACCTGTCATACTGGGGTATATACAAAGTAGAAAAACATTGGAGAGGTGGTGATATACAGAAAAAATTGTTACTTAAGGAAGCAGAATACATTTTTAAATATGACACGTTATTCCCAAAAGGTCTGAATTCAGAGCTTGATATTTCACCTTTTCTTTTAGATTAGAACACAGTAATTTTTAAATAATTATTGTTATCCATTGAGCGACTATAACACTAATTTAAGAAGAAAATCAAATTACCTTATGAATTGCACTGGTTTGCACTGTTTTGCACATCCCTGTTTTACATTTTCTGTATCTATAACTTTATTTTTTAATATAATGTAATCTAACATATATAAGACTTTTTATCAACTGCAAATAATGTAACATGAAACCCGGACCGTTTTAATGTACTTCCATTTCTGATGTGAGTGGAAAGGAGCAAACTCTTGGAGATATGAGCAGAGAGGCTGGTGCTTTCAAACAGGAATACCACCTTAATTCAGAATTTATGGATGAACCAATAGGAAACAAGACATACCTATTAAAGAGAGGTGTCTGACAGTCTAAAATCATTCTTGATAAAGCTCCAGGAGGGAGTGAAACGCGTTGAAGTATAAGACTGTACACCTGATTTAACATTTCTTTTAACCTTTTGGACCAACCCGGGTTGACTTTATCATCGGAGGATACCAAATATATGCTTTCATTAGAACCTGCGTGCAACAGCACTAAGGGCAGGTAAACTTATTTCTGTTCTCCTCAACACTTCTACATTCCTACTTATTTTGTACCTGACAAGTACACAACAAGTAAAATTGAACTTAAGAAGGAATATTGTGCAAAGACGATCCCCACAGCAGTGATTGGCAGGCGCGAGTCGAGCCCCCAAAGTACCTGGTGTGACGTCAGATGCCAACAACACAAGGATTCTGCTAGACGGATTAAGCCACAGGATGCATTGGATACCCTGCTGCCGCTTATGCACTAATATAAGGTACAAATTTGTCTGCAAGTAATAACTGTGATACAAGTTCAATACAGATACAGAACAGATTGGATACCTTGTTGTTATACATGCCAAAATACAAATCTGCTACAAAGTGATTATTGTGACACAAGTCAGATACAGACGCAGGACAGATTGGATACCCTGCAATAGCTTATATAAATCTGTTTAAAGATACAATCTTATACAGACTCTTTTCCTGAATTGACATTGCACTGCCTCACCAATAAGAAATTGCTCTATTCATATTGATACGTATAACGGACTTTCTTTGACTTTGTTTTTTAATCCGATTGGCTGATCCAATCAGCCAATCAGATTGAGCTTGCATTCTATTGGCTGATCGGAACAGCCAATAGAATGCGAGCTCAATCTGATTGGCTGATTGGATCAGCCAATCGGATTGAACTTGATTCTGATTGGCTGATTCCATCAGCCAATCAGAATATTCCTACCTTAATTCCGATTGGCTGATAGAATCCTATCAGCCAATCGGAATTCGAGGGACGCCATCTTGGATGACGTCCCTTAAAGGAACCGTCATTCTTCAGTTGGACGTCGCCGGATGAAGATGGGTCCGCGGTGGAGGTCTTCAGGATGGAGCCGGTCCTCATCGGATGAAGATAGAAGATGCCGCTTGGAAGATGATGGTTGCCGGTCCGGATCTACTCTTCTTCCCGGATAGGATGAAGACTTTGGAGCCTCTTCTGGACCTCTTCAGCCGCCGTATGATGGATCGCCAGCCCCCGCTTGGGTTGGATGAAGATTTTGGAGCCAGGACGGATCGGTGAACCTGGTATGGTGAAGACAAGGTAGGATGATCTTCAGGGGCTTAGTGTTAGGTTTATTTAAGGGGGGTTTGGGTTAGATTAGGGGTATGTGGGTGGTGGGTTGTAATGTTGGGGGGGGGTATTGTATGTTTTTTTTTACAGGCAAAAGAGCTGAATTCTTTGGGGCATGCCCCGCAAAGGGCCCTGTTCAGGGCTGGTAAGGTAAAAGAGCTTTGAACTTTAGTAATTTAGAATAGGGTAGGGCATTTTTTATTTTGGGGGGCTTTGTTATTTTATTAGGGGGCTTAGAGTAGGTGTAATTAGTTTAAAATTGTTGTAAGATTGTCCTTATGTCTGTAAATATTTTTTTATTTTTTGTAACTTAGTTCTTTTTTATTTTTTGTACTTTAGTTAGTTTATTTCATTGTAGTTATTTGTAGATATTGTATTTAATTAATGTATTGATAGTGTAGTGTTAGGTTTAATTGTAGGTAATTGTAGATATTTTATTTAATTAATTTAATGATAGTGTAGTGTTAGGTTTAATTGTAACTTAGGTTAGGATTTATTTTACAGGTAATTTTGTTATTATTTTAACTAGGTAACTATTAAATAGTTATTAACTATTTAATAGCTATTGTACCCGGTTAAAATAATTACAAAGTTACCTGTAAAATAAATATTAATCCTAAAATAGCTATAATATAATTATAATTTATAGTGTAGCTATATTAGGATTTATTTTACAGGTAAGTATTTAGCTTTAAATAGGAATAATTTATTTAATAAGAGATAATTAATTTCATTAGATGTAAATTATATTTAACTTAGGGGGGTGTTAGTGTTAGGGTTAGACTTAGCTTTAGGGGTTAATACATTTATTAGAATAGCGGTGAGCTCCAGTCAGCAGATTAGGGGTTAATAATTGAAGTTAGGTGTCGGCGATGTTAGGGAGGGCAGATTAGGGGTTAATACTATTTATTATAGGGTTAGTGAGGCGGATTAGGGGTTAATAACTTTATTATAGTAGCGCTCAGGTCCGGTCGGCAGATTAGGGGTTAATAAGTGTAGGCAGGTGGAGGCGACGTTGTGGGGGGCAGATTAGGGGTTAATAAATATAATATAGGTGTCGGCGGTGTTAGGGGCAGCAGATTAGGGGTACATAGGGATAATGTAAGTAGCGGCGGTTTACGGAGCGGCAGATTAGGGGTTAATAATAATATGCAGGGGTCAGCGATAGCGGGGGCGGCAGAATAGGGGTTAATAAGTGTAAGGTTAGGGGTGTTTAGACTCGGGGTACATGTTAGAGTGTTAGGTGCAGACGTAGGAAGTGTTTCCCCATAGCAAACAATGGGGCTGCGTTAGGAGCTGAACGCGGCTTTTTTGCAGGTGTTAGGTTTTTTTTCAGCTCAAACAGCTCCATTGTTTCCTATGGGGGAATCGTGCACGAGCACGTTTTTGAGGCTGGCCGCGTCCGTAAGCAACTCTGGTATCGAGAGTTGAAGTTGCGTTAAATATGCTCTACGCTCCTTTTTTGGAGCCTAACGCAGCCTTTATGTGGACTCTCAATACCAGAGTTATTTTTATGGTGCGGCCAGAAAAAACCCAGCTTTAGCTATGCGGGTCCTTACCGACAAAACTCTAAATCTAGCCGTAAGTATTTTTAAATTTCTGTTCCCTATGAAATACTAATGAGTATCATTTTTTTGCTCTGAATATTTGTACTAAAGACGTCTCTAATTTTTTATATATATTTTTATATGTTTCCTTGAATTTTTACTGTTACTAATTAAATAATTTTAATTTTGGTAAAAGCCTTTTTTGATTTTACTTACACTAGTAATCACTTAATATATTGACTCTTTACTCTATATTTGCACTACAAATTACTTAATATATACACCCTCCATCTGGTATCCTTAGCTATTAGCGCTCTTACAAAACCCAGTATTTCTTTGTATATAATAAAGTTATTAACCCCTAATCCCCCACCCACCTACAACGCAAAAGTATCTAATTACACTATTAACCCCTAATCCACCATTCCCCCACATCGCAAACTTCCTATTAACACTACTACTAACCACTAAACCGCCAACCACCCACAACGCAAACTACCTAATTAACCTATTAACCCCTAATCTGCCAACCCACCACAACACAATCTACCTATTAACACTATTAATGCCCAAACCCCCAACCCCCACATCCCAAACTACCTATTAACACTATTAACCCCTAAACCGCCACCCCCCACAATGCAAAGTATTAATCTAATCACTAAGCCCCCTAACCTAACACCCCCTAAATTAACCCCAATTAACTACATTTACATAAAAAAACTACCTTTAAAAATTAATTAAAGATTAACAAAATAAAAAAAATCCTAACAACATTAAAATAAAAAATCCTAAAATTACATAAAATAAATCTAAGATTAAATTAAAATAAAAAATCTAATATTACAAAAAAATAAAAATCTAACGCCTAGATTATGAGTTTTGCGGTAAGCTTAAAAAGCAGCGTTAGCCGGTCCTAACGCTGCTTTTTAACGCCTGCTGGTACTACGAGTCTTGCAGGTACAGGTGTACCGCTCACTTTTTTGGCCAGACTTGGCAATTCAGCAAATCCACTTGTGTATCCTCTTTTTTCAATGGGACTTGCATAGCGCCGGTATTACGAGTCTGCCAAAAAGTGAGTGGTAGACCCTCTCCTGTCAAGACTGGTACCGCATTTTAAAGTCAGTAGTTAAGAGTTTTACACTACAAAGCCGTAGCATAAAACTCTTAACTAAAGTGCTAAAAAGTACACAAACACCCATAAACTACCTATTAACCCCTAAACCGAGGCCCTCCCACATCGCAAACACTAAAAGAAAAATTTTAACCCCCCCTAATCTGCCGAACCGGACATCGCCGCCACTATAATAAATATATTAACCCTAAACCGTCGCACTCCCGCCTCGCAAACACTAGTTAAGTATTATTAACCCCTAATCTACCGCCCCTAACATCGCCGCCACCTACCTACATTTATTAACCCCTAATCTGCCGCACCAACGTCGCTGCCACTATATTAAAGTTATTAACCCCTAAATCTAAGTCTTACCCTAACCCTAACACTCCCTAACTTAAATATAATTAAAATAAATCTAACAAAAAATTCCTATAATTAACTAAATTATTCCTATTTAAAACTAAATACTTACCTGTAAAATAAACCCTTAGCTAGCTGCAATATAACTAATAGTTACATTGTAGCTATCTTAGGATTTATTTCTATTTTACAGGCAAGTTTGTATTTATTTTAAATAGGTAGAATAGAACTTCAATCCTATTAGCTGATTGCATCAGTCAATAGGATTTTTTCTACCTTAATTCCGATTGGCTGATAGAATTCTATCAGCCAATCGGAATCTAAGGGACGCCATCTTGGATGACGTCACTTAAAGGTACCTTCATTCTGTGTTAGTCGTCGCCAGAAGAGGATGCTCCGCGTCGGATGTCATGAAGATGGACCCGCTCCGCGCCGGATGGATGAAGACAGAAGATGCCATCTGGATGAAGACTTCTGCCCGTCTGGAGGACCACTTCTGCCCGGCTTGGATGAAGACTTCTGCCCATCTGGAGGACCACTTAGCCCAGCTTGGATGAAGACATCTCCCGGTAAGTTGATCTTCAGGGGGTTAGTGTTAAGTTTTTTTAAGGGTGTATTGGGTGGGTTTTATTTTTTAGATTAGGGTTTGGGCGGCAAAAGAGCTAACTGCCCTTTTAAGGGCAATGCCCATCCAAATGCCCTTTTCAGGGCAATGGGGAGCTTAGGTTTTTTTTTAGTTAGGTTTTTATTTGGGGGGTTGGTTGTGTGGGTGGTGGGTTTTACTGTTGGGGGGGTTGATTGTTTTTACAGGTAAAAGAGCTGATTACTTTGGGGCAATGCCGAGCAAAAGGCCCTTTTAACGGCTATTGGTATTTTAGTTTAGGCTAGGATTTTTTTATTTTGGGGGGGCTTTTTTATTTTAATAGGGCTATTAGATTAGGTGTAATTAGTTTAAATATCTGTAATTTGCTTATTATTTTCTGTAATTTAGTGTTTGATTTTTTTTGTACTTTAGCTAATTTAATCTAATTTAGCTAATTGTATGTAATTTATTTAATTGTATTTAATTTAGTTAATTTATTTAATTGTAGTGTAGTGTTAGGTGTAATTGTAACTTAGGTTAGGTTTTATTTTACAGGTACTTTTGTATTTATTCTAGCTAGGTAGTTATTAAATATTTAATAACTATTTAATAACTATTCTACCTAGTTAAAATAAATACAAACTTGCCTGTAAAATAAAAATAAACCCTAAGCTAGCTACAATGTAACTATTAGTTATATTGTAGCTAGCTTAGGGTTTATTTTATAGGTAAGTATTTAGTTTTAAATAGGAATTATTTAGGTATTAATTTTTATTTTTATTTAGATTCATTTTAATTATGTTAGGGTTACGTTAGGGTTAGGGTTAGGTTTAGGGGTTAATAACTTTAGTATAGTGGCGGCGACGTTGGGGCGGCAGATTAGGGGTTAATAAGTGTAGGTAGGTAGTGGCGATGTCAGGGGGCGGCAGATTAGGGGTTAATAACTGTAATGTAGGTGGCGGCAACATTGGGGGCAGCATATTAGGGGTTAATAAGTGTAATGTAGGTGTTGGCAGTGTCAGGGGCGGCAGATTAGGGATTAATAAGTGTAGGTCGGTGGCGGCGATATTGGGGGCGGCAGATTAGGGGTTAATAAATTTAATGTAGGTGGCGGCGATGTTGGGGGCAGCAGATTAGGGGTTCATAAGTATAATGTATGTGGCAGCGATGTCCGGAGCGGCAGATTAGGGGTTAATAAGTGTAAGATTCGGGGTGTTTAGACTCAGGGTTCATGTTAGGGTGTTAGGTGTAAACGTAAATTTTATTTCCCCATAGGAATCAATGGGGCTGCTTTAAGGAGTTTTACGCTGCTTTTTGCAGGTGTTAGACTTTTTTCAGCCAGCTCTCCCTATTGATTCCTATGGGGAAATCGTGCACAAGCACGTTACGCCAGCTCACCGCTGACTTAAGCAACACAGCTCAGTTTTTTGTCTTTTAACGCCGGGTTTTAGAAAATCCGTAATACCAGCACTTTAGGTAAGTGAGCGGTGAGGGAAAACTGCTCGTTAGCACCGCACAGCCTCTAACGCAAAACTCGTAATCTAGGTGAAAGATTACAGAAAACAAAAAACAAAATTATCCAAAAATAAAAACACACCTTAATCTAACACTAAACTACTAATAGCCCTTAAAAGGGCCTTTTGTAGGGCTATGTCCTTAAGAAATCAGCTCTTTACCTAAAAAAACAACCTAAGATTAAATTATAATAAAAAATCTAATATTACAAAAAATAAAAAAAATTACAGAAAAAAATAAACGAAATTATCCAAAATATTTTTTTTAAACCTAATCTAATATCCCTATAAAAACAAAAAGTCACCCCAAAATTAAAACACCCGTTAATCTAACACTAAACTACCAATAGCCCTTAAAAGTGCCTTTTGTAGGGAATTGTCCTGAAGAAAAAAAAAATACAAATTAACCCCTCACAGTAAAAAACACCAAAAAAAACACCCACCCAACCCCCCAAAATAAAAAAGACCTAACTCTAAAAAAAAATCTAATCTACCCATTACCCCTAAAGGGGCATTTGTATGGGCATTGCCCTTAAAAGGGCAATCAGCTATTTTGCAGCCCATTAAAAAATAATAAAAGCCCTAATCTAAAAAATAAACACCCCAAAACAAAAACTAACACTAACCCTAAGAAATGTACTTACCGTTCCTGAAGTCCGGACATCCAACTTCTTCCAGGCGGAGCAAAGTCTTCATCCCAGTGGCGCAGAGGCAGAGTGAAGCAGGAACAGCGGCCGCTGAACACTGAAGATTGAATGCAAGGTACCCATTTTATATTGGGATACCTTGCATTTCAATTGGCTGAAAATTTCAAATCAGCCAATAGGATGAGAGCTACTTAAATCCTGTTGGCTGTTCAAATCAGTGAATAGGATTTAAGCAGCTCTCATCCTATTGGTTGATTTGAGAATCAGGATGAAGATGGAAGATGGTGCCGCCCTGGAAGAAGATCTTTGATTGCCCTTTTAAGTGCAATGCCCCTGCAAATGTCCCTTTAGGGGCAATGGGTAGATTCGATTTTTTTAGAGTTAGGTCTTTTTATTTGAGGGGTTGGGTGGGTGGGGGGTTTTACTGTTAGGGGTTAATTTGTTTTGTTTTTTTCTTCAGGGCAATGCCCTACTAAAGGCCCTTTTAAGGACTATTGGTAGTTTAGTGTTAGATTAAGGGGTGTTTTAGTTTTTTTTTTGTAATATTAGATTTTTTATTTTAATGTAATCTTAGGCTGTTTTTTTAATGTAATGTTAGAATTTTTTATTTTAATGTTGTTAGGATTTTTTTATTTTGATAAATTTTAATTTATTTTTTAGGGAGATAGTCATTTTTATTTAATGTAATTGGGGTTAATTTAAAGGGTGTTAGGGGGTTTAGTTATCAGATTAATACTTTGTGTTGTGGGGGGATGGTGGTTTAGGGGTTAATAGGATAATTAGGTAGATTGCGTTGTGAGGAGTTGGCGGATTAGGGGTTAATAGGGTAATTAGGTACTTAGCGTTGTGAGGGGATGGTGGTTTAGGGGTCAATAGTGTTGATAGGTAGTTTGCGTTGTGGGGGGTTGGCGGTTTATAGGTTAATATTTTTTTTATTAGTTGCTATGTGGGGTGTGGCGAATTAGGGGTTAATACATTTTATTATTAGTTTCTATGTGGGGGGATGACGGATTAGGATTTAATACATTTATTAGGTACTTTGCAATGTGGGGGTTGGCGGAGTAGGGGATACTAGTTTAAATAGGTAGATTGCATTGTGGGGCAATGACAGTTTAGAGGTTAATACATTTTCATTAGTTGCGATGTGGGGGGATGGCAGATGAGGGGATAATAGTTTAAATAGGTAGATTGCGTTGTGGGGGATGGCGGTTTAGAGGTTAATACATTTTTTTAGTTGCGATATGGGGGGATGGCGGATGAGGGGATAATAGCTTAAATAGGTAGATTGTGTTGTGGGGAATGGCGGTTTAGAGGTTAATATATTTTTATTAGTTGCTATGTGCAGAGAATGGTAGATTAGGGGATAATAGTTTAAATAGGTAGATTGCGTTGTGGGGAGATGGCGGTTTAGAGATTAATACATTTTATTATTAGTTGCGATCTGGGGAGATGGCGGATTAGGGGTTAATAGTTGTCAAGGCATATGTAAGGTTAATAAATATATATTTTAATCATATATCTTAAGGTTAATAAAGATATAAATTTATTCAGATCTGAATGGTCAGTAGAAAATGATTCATTTCTTTCAGACAAACTGACTTCAATCATGTTTCATTCTTCCCCATTGAGCATGAAAGTTATTCAAAAGGCAAAATTTGCTCTTAATTGGAAGTGCAAACTCATGTTCAGCTCTCCCCCCCATTTAGTATGCAAAATTATCCTAACACCCCAGTGAGGGAAATAAACATTTGGCTTGTTAAACTTTGACAACCATCTCAGGATACCATTTGTCTTTCAAACTGGAAAGGTGTGATAGGATCTCCAAAGTGACATATTTTGTGAGAATTTCAGCATTACTCTCAGGTGCAAAAAGACCCCATGTGGTGAGTAAAAGACGAAGAGTCTGGGAACTGATTTAGAAGAAAGAGCAGTGGGGGTTAAAAAAAAAGGCCTTTAACAAAAGGCACATTTTAAAATGTAACTTTAAATTACAACAAATAAAATATATATTTTTTTTTTTTGTATGCCCCAGACTATATTGAATATATATCTGGGAGATAGATTGAAAGCTGTATAGGTTGAATGAAATTTGGAATAATCCCATATTTGAATTACATATATATATATATATATATATATATAACATATTTTCCTGGTTTTTTTTTCAGATGAGGCTAAAGGAAAATAAATACAAGATACTACATAGAAGTGGATGTGTATGTATGTGTGTATATATATATATATATATATATATATGTATGTATGTGTGTGTATTGTGTATACAGGGAGTGCAGAATTATTAGGCAAATTAGTATTTTGACCACATCATCCTCTTTATGCATGTTGTCTTACTCCAAGCTGTATAGGCTCGAAAGCCTACTACCAATTAAGCATATTAGGTGATGTGCATCTCTGTAATGAGAAGGGGTGTGATCTAATGACATCAACACCCTATATCAGGTGTGCATAATTATTAGGCAACTTCCTTTCCTTTGGCAAAATGGGTCAAAAGAAGGACTTGACAGGCTCAGAAAAGTCAAAAATAGTGAGATATCTTGCAGAGGGATGCAGCACTCTTAAAATTGCAAAGCTTCTGAAGCGTGATCATCGAACAATCAAGCGTTTCATTCAAAATAGTCAACAGGGTCGCAAGAAGCGTGTGGAAAAACCAAGGCGCAAAATAACTGCCCATGAACTGAGAAAAGTCAAGCGTGCAGCTGCCAAGATGCCACTTGCTACCAGTTTGGCCATATTTCAGAGCTGCAACATCACTGGAGTGCCCAAAAGCACAAGGTGTGCAATACTCAGAGACATGGCCAAGGTAAGAAAGGCTGATAGACGACCACCACTGAACAAGACACACAAGCTGAAACGTCAAGACTGGGCCAAGAAATATCTCAAGACTGATTTTTCTAAGGTTTTATGGACTGATGAAATGAGAGTGATTCTTGATGGGCCAGATGGATGGGCCCGTGGCTGGATTGGTAAAGGGCAGAGAGCTCCAGTCCGACTCAGACGCCAGCAAGGTGGAGGTGGAGTACTGGTTTGGGCTGGTATCATCAAAGATGAGCTTGTGGGGCCTTTTCGGGTTGAGGATGGAGTCAAGCTCAACTCCCAGTCCTACTGCCAGTTTCTGGAAGACACCTTCTTCAAGCAGTGGTACAGGAAGAAGTCTGCATCCTTCAAGAAAAACATGATTTTCATGCAGGACAATTCTCCATCACACGCGTCCAAGTACTCCACAGCGTGGCTGGCAAGAAAGGGTATAAAAGAAGAAAATCTAATGACATGGCCTCCTTGTTCACCTGATCTGAACCCCATTGAGAACCTGTGGTCCATCATCAAATGTGAGATTTACAAGGAGGGAAAACAGTACACCTCTCTGAACAGTATCTGGGAGGCTGTGGTTGCTGCTGCATGCAATGTTGATGGTGAAAAGATCAAAACACTGACAGAATCCATGGATGGCAGGCTTTTGAGTGTCCTTGCAAAGAAAGGTGGCTATATTGGTCACTGATTTGTTTTTGTTTTGTTTTTGAATGTCAGAAATGTATATTTGTGAATGTTGAGATGTTTTATTGGTTTCACTGGTAAAAATAAATAATTGAAATGGGTATATATTTGTTTTTTGTTAAGTTGCCTAATAATTATGCACAGTAATAGTCACCTGCACACACAGATATCCCCCTAAAATAGCTATAACTAAAAACAAACTAAAAACTACTTCCAAAACTATTCAGCTTTGATATTAATGAGTTTTTTGGGTTCATTGAGAACATGGTTGTTGTTCAATAATAAAATTAATCCTCAAAAATACAACTTGCCTAATAATTCTGCACTCCCTGTATATATGCATATTTTGAAAGCATAAAATATCTTAGCCTCTGTATGTTTAAGAACATGAATAGATGTTTATCGACCTGAAGAGAAGTGATTATTAACATTTATTTTTATTTCAGATCTACATAGACAGGATTCATGTATTCAGGAAGAAATACACATAAATGTAACATGCTGTATCTAAGTAAATGCAATATATCAGGAGTTTTAAATACTACCAATCTGGAAAAAAAAAGATTAGCAGTATTAAATTGTTTTAATATAATACAATGTTAATAATATAACATATTTGGTATCAGAATAATCAGAAAAATAATCTAATACTACCCATATATAATTGTGGTTATATATGACTAATGCAGAGAGTTATGGTCTAAATAAATAACCATTTTATGAGAATAATTAGCTTGTTAAAAATGCTTAGAAATGTTAAAGGTGAATTTGTTTTGTCTGTATGTCTACTGCCCCCGGGTGGCAAAAATCCAGTAGGACAGTTAAGGGAATTTAACTGTTCAAAAGATGCGTTGCCATGGTAAACATGCTCAGCTCCGTTAAGGGCCAATCCAATCAGGTATTCCAAATACCCAATCAGGAGGGACAAGGAGGGCCACCCATATTCATCACCTATGATGGAAGAAACCCATATAAAATTAATGCAAGATAGAGAAAAGGGAGATTTCTGCTGAGCTAAACTTGTAACTGGTTCCTGTTGGGCGTGAAATACCATTTACTCAAGCAAAGCTGATCTATTCTTCTCATTGACTGCAAATTATACTTATTGGTATTTTCTGAGGTGAAAATATTCCTATCAAGGAATATTGGATATCGATTGGGTACCCTTTTTGGTAATGTATGAAGAGATTGCTGTAACAAATAGATTTAAAGAGCAGATTGTACTTTTAAACTGTGTGTCATTGTTTTGGATAGTTCTTATCTGGCCTGTTTGTATGCAAAAACTATTTAAAATAAGCATTCATTATTCAGATGTTTGGCAGAGTCAGAGAAATAAATTGTATTTTAAATTGGTAGTCACAGACTATATATTGTTTAAATTTGTATCTGGTAGGCTAAGTAACTTATCTGTGCAAGTTCTGATATTATAAATTAATATTGTATTAGGATAAATTGCAGTTAAATAGCAGAATATATATATTATCCTATTGATTATAAGCACTGTTAGAATTGTATCGCTTGGATGTTAAAAGATAAAGATTTTAGTCTCATTGTGTAAACTGAATGAAAGGCTATTTGTGAATAAGGCTGGTTTTAAAGGTAAACGTGTATGGACTTTGCATAGCATATTTAAATAGTTTTCAAACGCATATAATATTGTGTCATATTCTGGTATTGCAAATATATTTCAAAATGTTCATGGATATTAACTAAATAAAAGAATTCAGGTATTTATATTAATTGTATGGTTTCTAGTAGATGCATGTTAGTTAAGGGTTTCTATTTTTAAGGATAATTATTAAAGGTATTGTATTATAACCCTGAGATAGACTGATATATTGTTTGAACAGCACTACTAAGATTTTCATAAATATACTGACATAGTTTAAATAGGTTGCGTTGCGGGGGTTGGCGGTTTAGAGGTGAATACATTTTATTATTATTTGCGATGGCAGATATAGGGGTTTTGACGTGTCGGGTTCATTTTTAGGAGGCGGGTTAGACCTTTACGGGCAATTAAACATTTTTTTTTCTTAGGCGCCAGCTGTTCATATACTGCCGTAAGTCACTGGCGACTCCAGAAATATCTATTTCCAAACATTTCTGAAAGTCGACGGTTTTTCTGACTTACAGTATATGATCTGCACCGTATATGTGATTCACCTGATGTGCGAGGTGAATTTACGGGCACCATGGGTTTCAGCAGTTGCTCTAAAACCTACACCGTATATGTAATCAACGTAAAAAATGTTTACGTTGTCTTGTCGTTGTCTAGATCTGTAGAGTGTAAAAGTTTTAAGTGCAGATTAACAAATTGCTTTCTACATTTGTTAATGGCCAAACACAATTTGCCTTTTTTAGAAGATTAAAGATGGACTTCTTACTGGATTTTACAATGCCAGTTCCTGTAATTTTATTAGCATTGTTTTGCACTTTCTTAATTGATAGCCTATGCTGAGAAAAAAAACGGGACAGTTATGTCACAAAATACACTTATGAAGTCTGCAGTGTGCACCTCTAGTTCTCAAAATTGTAATAATCACAATTCTCAGGGCTACTTTTTTTTTTTTTTTTTTTTTTAGTACACATAATTAAATACATTTAAAATTTCAATTTCAGTGTTTTATAAGTCCCTTTATATTAATGAATTGTATAAAAAAAAGTTCTGAGGGGGGGCGGAGCTTGGCCACTTAGAGAGATGGCCGTGTAACTGCATAGCTCCTAGGCCCACGTCTGTGAATCCCAACAAAATTAGCCGCATATAACAAGCAGCATAGCACCCAACAGAAGGCAAGGCACATTGGAGACCATAGCTGAAAAAAGAGTCACCGCAAACCACTTACACCTCGGATCTATCCCCTGGACGGTCAGGCCCACCCACCAGAGCGGAAGCACTGCGCCATCTTGGAGGACCCCACACGCATCTAGAAAATATGCTAGCAGCAACCAGGACAGTCAGAGAGATAAGCGGCCCATGCGGTAAGCTTGTGAAGGTGAAGACCTCATACAGCCAGCTCTCAGTGCCTGGAGGGCTTAATCACCACAATACTAACCCTAATCTAACTGGCACTGAACAAATAACAGCTCATCTGCACTCAGGTATAGGGTGACCTCACCACCACACTTGTTACCACACTGGGGGAACTGCCTAACACAGGACATTGTTCTACTAATAACCTATCTGCCTCTCAAAAAGCTGCATTTTGTGCATTATATAAGCCACCTAGACTTTAATTATAGCAGTACCGGAGGCACACGCTGGAACTGGGAAGGCCCCATAAGATAACGCAGGGAGACTCTGAACATTGTAACAGGCTGCTTGGTGTATAATATTGCAGAAAGGAAAACACACACTAATAACAGGGAGAGATTATAAAACACCCCAGAGAGACTCTGACTATCTAGCCTACTTGACGTGAGGGAATCCCCCAGATATAAAGTATGGACATGACAGGCAGAAGGTCGCATAAACCAGATAATCTACCTAGCATACAAACAATGCAAAACTATTTAAAGCAAACTGACTCTAACCAGCCCTCACCTGCTGAAGCACCTAATCAGAATCCACAAAAAGCAGACACACAGAACACATCCTCCCAAGCCACATACTCTGCAGACTTCATCAGAGATGATTTGAAATCGCTTTGCACCAAAGATGATCTCAAAGAAGTGATGTCGGAGGTAAAGAATTGGTATGGGGAGCTAAAGAGTGATCTAACAAGGGTAGTACAAAGAGTTACGAGCCTGGAAGAGAACCACAATAAAACTTTCAATGACGGTGTTCCGGTGGGCGGCTCTACAAGATGGCTGCAAGCTTCATCAGCTCTGAAGAATGCTACTCCAAATTCTAATATTGCTGCCACTTACCCACGCCATCTGCATCTCCCTTGACAGGCAAGCTGTCCGGGAATACCTAGCAGACAGAAGGAATAACAGCTCTTCTACCCCGGAACATCATTTTAAAGAATAAAGCCATTGGGCACCGTGGCGTAATACTACCGCCACACTGTATATACATTTAACAAAGATCCTGTTTCTTAACAAAGTTCCTGTTTCCTTGCAATGGAGATCTTCATCGCCAAAGATTGCTCTGCTGGCTCCTACATCTTAGCGGAACTACAAACTATGTTCTTGCCCAAGCTAGAGAGACTCTTGCATTCCTGCACTGACTTATGTGCAATGCTGTCAACTGAGAAACAATCTGGTCAACAGGAGAGGCCAGCCACCGAGCCCACTACAAGAACCGTCACACTCATGTCTCTTAATGACAGCCCCAAGGCCCCACACCTATCGGTAAGCGGAACAGGTTCTCCTGATATATACCTAGCGGGGTCCGTTATAGAACCGAAAACCAGACCAGAAGAGAGCCTGACGACACCTCTGTTGACCCACCCACTGTTGGTCTCAGCTCCAGAACTTGATATCCAAGCGATCTGGTCAGGTTGTGCCATAGAGCCGACTGTTTACCCAAAGTATAGCTTACTGTTCTCACATATGGCTTGTCTGATTACTGCCGCGGCTTCAGTCACGGATCTTAGCTCCGGCTTTGGAAAAGAGGCTGTCTACAACCCCGCTTACTCTGCTGTTACTGCAGTCGAGTCTTCTGTTGCTCTGTGTACCCTCATCACTGCACCTGTGGAACGACATGATAGCTACAAATACAGACTACAAATCATGCTCACTACATATTTGATCATCAGCAGGGGAGATAATATGCCTGACATTGTGGATGAGAGTTCTGCAGGATGGTGGAGTCAGTGTAAGAACCGCTTAGTTACAGGTGTTGGCTGACTCTTACTCTTTTTTACTCATACGACCGGGATCTCTGGACACAATGAGACTGGCTTATTTTTACTCTCTTAGTTTACCATTAAATACACCAGATTGTCGCTGCTATATGGCCAGGTTACAAATCTGCTCTATTTTAAGTGTACTGCTGACTGTCATGTTAAAGATTTCCTAAATAGTTTCTTTTTTTTTTTTTAAAGGATGGTTCTGAGTTACAGCCCTGTTGGCTATTAGTTTAGTTTTATTGCTGTTTCGTTTTCTAAAAAAGAAATTCTTACTGCTGTCACACTCTCATAGTTCTGGCTAAGCTCCCACATCACAACCTGAAGTCAATTGCCACTATTCAGTATACCCATATTTTCAGTACTTAGCTGTTTCGCATAGCAGCTCCTTTATGATGCTAACCATTTATTACTTATAGTGATCACGCTTTCTTTTTGATAGTTGAATATCCACTGTAATTCACTTTGCTCAGTCAAAATATTTATTGCTACCTTAGATTTGACTACTTTAGGGTCAGTTCCGTGCTCTATCTTTGGATATACTAGGGGAAATTATTGGCTACTAGTTAAACAACCTATGACTTACTGTTTATGCAGAATACATTTGCTTTGGCTGAGTCTGGAGCAAGGTAGGCAATTTGTAGAGGCTCTAACTAAGAACCCAACCCAGATAATTTTTCACAAATTTTCTAAAATTCAAGGATTTATGCATTCCACTATTTGATCTATAAATTGATACTGTCAATTTATGGCTGCAATTATACATTACCATTACATAACACATTTTGTGTCCTAACTCCCAAAACCCTATTGCAAACCGTGCCTGTTGTGTGTTAGCTGCTTTGTGCTAGACCTTATACTGTAACTCAGTTTGACCCAATATCATTTGGCAGCGAACCATAGTTATCCTGATAACCCCGGGGCAGTGATTGTTCCTGCATTGCCTTACTGTTAATATTGTTTACTGCAATCATTGTCTAGTTGCATTTTTTTTCACATGAATGCAGGGGGCAAGCAGGGGGAGAAAATATTTTTGAAATCAAGATAGTATTTATTTATTTTTTGTTAGTGACCTATTGATATTCCAGCTCATACCCTTGCACAGTCTAATGTTCTTACTATGTCATACCACAATTGGCTTGCGCACCATACATTAGTGTTCATAAAGCTGACAAGTCTCTCTGAGTTCCACTCTCCTCTCCCCCGTGTAGAGGATGGCTGAACTATATACACTTATCCATGACGCTGTGGGTCTTCATCCAGGTACTAGCACAGATGCCTTTACATATGCTTGGGTATTAAGTTTCCATGTAGACCCGATATTCAGAACTTTACTATGTAAAAGATTTTCACATTTTTTTAATTTCCTTGACAAATCACTCAATATAATCTTTGATTTTTTCTTGTTAGAGTTAAAACTTGCTGCAGATTTATAATAGTCTTTATTTTTCTGCCCCCTGGTAGGTTTATTTATTTTACCACCTATAACTGTAAGGACAAAAAAACACGGGTCTCTGCATTCTAATTTCTTACAAATGTACAGATCGATAATCTATGAGGACCTCTAGTGGTTAATGTAGTATTACATCTCATTTTCTTTAATTCAGCTTGCAGTAACTTATTTTAAGAATATGCTCATCTGGACAGTTGCATGGAAACATGTACTTCACTACTTTATATGTATCTTTTTAACCTTTTTTCTTTTTTTTTAACCTATAAATGCTTAGAATTCCCCTCTTAGTTGTCCATACTACACATGTATCACAACATGTGGAGGATCCTTATGCTCAGCGCTTTAACTGCAGCCATTGTACTAACAATTATTCAACAGTATATGATTCATGTAATCCCAAATAGTTTTAGGATTTGGTTTTTTGTTTTGGTTAGTTTTGTTAATATTACAAATATTTAGAGGCATGGGTTCAGCACAAGAAGACAATTGAGCAGGCTTTGTGTACCTTTCAATGCATAAATTTCTCTTAACTTTTCTAATATATTGATGCTTAGAATGTAACACTCATTGTAACTTTTTCTTTGCGACTTTGCCTTATATGCATGTATAAATATTGTTGTGTACCTGTGTCTCTTCAATAAAAAGAATTAAAAAAAAAAAAACTTTCAATGACATTCAGCAGGTGTCTCGTTTGGCATACGAGCAAGAAGAAACAATACACCACCTACTTGAAAAAGTAGAAGACTTGGATAACCGGGGAAGGAGGAACAATCTCCGTATAAGGGGAATCCCAAAATGCATACAGCCAACAGCATTAGAAGGATGCCTCCAAAACCTCTTTCGGACCCTCAAGAGAGATAAGGGTGCGCCAGATATATACATCGAAAGAGCTCACAGAGCCTTACGCGCCAAACCCCCTCCATAAACACCCCCAAGAGACGTTATTCTAAAACTTCTGCACTTCAAAGACAAAGAAGACATACTAAAGTATGCCAGACAGAAGAAAGATTTCACACACACTGGAAACAGAATCCAAATCTTTGCAGATTTAAGCCCTACCACTTTAAAGAAGAGGAGATAACTTAGTTATATTACCAAAACACTGCAAGATCAAAACATTCAATACAGATGGGGTTTCCCCGTGAGTATCATCGCCACTAAAGGAGACACAACTGCCATATATAGATCTCAGGAAGACCTGCCACGCTTCTGTGAGTCTCTGCGGATTATCATTAAATCTCCAGAGCTACATACCCGAGATATAATGGATCACCACATCCTTACGAGGAAATCATTTGCTGCCAGGAGAGAGCCACAGAGACAATGACATCCTCCAGCTGGCCACTACCAGCGGTGGCACAGACTCTAGCGGTGTTGCCAAATAGTCTATAACCGCCTCTTGTTGAGACTTTAAATATTTTCCTAAAAAGGCTACAGGTATGTATGTTTTTCTTTATTATATATATTTTTAATTCTTTCATGGGATTGCAGGCGTGGGATACTACCCATCTTTCTACTGTTATAGTTTTTGATCTGTTATTAGGAATTTTGCCTATTATTTCCTTTATTACAATTACTCAACAGTCTTTTTGTCTTCCTTAAATTGGTTTAGGATTATATTCAAAGTATTTGTATACAGTTTGAGAATTGTAAGACACTGTTTTGCATAGCCAGTGCACCCATAGGGGGTCTCTGTAATTAGAAAACAGAAAACCATCCTCCCAACACATCATTTAAGACTGTGACTACACACAACAGCAAACGTTACTATTTACTTTCCGCATCAGACACATAATCAATTGGCCCACCCTACAATAATGGCAGTCGACTCTGAGCCTAACACAAGGCCCCTCATACTAATTTCTATTAACGCAAAGGGTTTAAACAACCCGGAAAAAAAGATTGGTAACCTTTAACCAGTTGCACCACGCTTCAGGAGATGTAATTTTTTTTTTAGGAGACTCACTTTCAGAAGGGGAAGGAGTCAACACTCCTTCACCAACGATATAGATCAGCTTACCTTACGGGTAAGGAAAAAAAAAGCGGGGTAGGAATCTTATTCAGCAATTTAACTAAGTTCCAACCCACACATACAATAAAAGATCCAAACGGCAGGTACATCATAATCTCCGGCCTCCTATTTAACAACCCTGTAACTTTTGCAAACACTGGTCAACATATAGTTTTTAAGCAATTATCTAAATTACTGCTTGAGCACACAAAGGGCATACTTTTCTTGGGTGGGGATTTTAGTCTACCACTAGATCCCACAATTGACACCTCCACTGGAATGTCCTGCACACCAAAATGAGCTATTAAAGCCACCCACATTTTACTCCCACCCACACTGCACATACACTAGAATAGACTATATTTTGAGTGACCAATTAGGCCTATCTATGATAGACAACTCCACTATACTACCTCTCACCTGGTCTGACCATGCCACAGTACAATGCAAAATCACATGGCCGTCCATGCCTATACTGCCCTTTATCTGGAGGTTAGATGAAACCATGCTGGAGCTCCATGCTGGAGCCAATAGAATGCGAGCTCAATCTGATTGGCTGATTGAATCAGCCAATCCGATTGAACTTGATTCTGATTTGCTGATTCCATCAGCCAATCAGAATTTTCCTACCTTAATTCCGATTGGCTGATAGAATCCTATCAGCCAATCGGAATTCGAGGGACGACATCTTGGATGACGTCCCTTAAAGGAACCATCATTCGTCGGGAAGTCGTCGTCGGAAGAAGATGGGTCCGCGGTGGAGGTCTTCAAGATGGAGCCGGTCCTCATCTGATGAAGATAGAAGATGCCGCTTGGAAGAAGATGGTTGCCGGTCCGGATCTACTCTTCTTCCCGGATAGGATGAAGACTTTGGAGCCTCTTCTGGACTTCTTCAGCCATCGGATGATGGATGTCTAGCCCCCGCATGGGCTTAGATGAAGATTTCGGAGCCTGGAACGATCGGTCATACCTGGCATGGTGAAGACAAGGTAGGAAGATCTTCAGGGGCTTAGTGTTAGGTTTATTTAAGGGGGGTTTGGGTTAGATTAGGGGTATGTGGGTGGTGGGTTGTAATGTTGGGGGTGGGGTATTTTTTTACATGCAAAAGAGCTGAATTCTTTGGGGCATGCCCCGCAAAGGGCCCTGTTCAGGGCTGGTAAGGTAAAAGAGCTTTGAACTTTAGTAATTTAGAATAGGGTAGGGCATTTTTTTATTTTGGGGATCTTTGTTATTTTATTAGGGGGCTTAGAGTAGGTGTAATTAGTTTAAAATTGTTGTAATATTTTTCTGATGTTTGTAAATATTTTTTTATTTTTTGTAACTTAGTTCTTTTTTATTTTTTGTACTTTAGTTAGTTTATTTCATTGTATTTATTTGTAGATATTGTATTTAATTAATTTATTGATAGTGTAGTGTTAGGTTTAATTGTAACTTAGGTTAGGATTTATTTTACAGGTAATTTTGTAATTATTTTAACTATTTTAGCTATTAAATAGTTCTTAACTATTTAATAGCTATTGTACCTGGTTAAAATAAATACAAAGTTACCTGTAAAATAAATATTAATCCTAAAATAGCTATAATATAATTATAATTTATATTGTAGCTATATTAGGGTTTATTTTACAGGTAAGTATTTAGCTTTAAATAGGATTCATTTATTTAATAAGAGTTAATTAATTTTGTTAGATTTAAATTATATTTAAGTTAGGGGGGTGTTAGTGTTAGGGTTAGACTTAGCTTTAGGGGTTAATACATTTATTAGAATAGCGGTGAGCTTCAGTCGGCAGATTAGGGGTTAATGTTTGAAGTTAGGTGTCGGCGATGTTAGGGAGGGCAGATTAGGGGTTAATACTATTTATTATAGGGTTAGTGAGGTGGATTAGGGGTTAATAACTTTATTATAATAGCAGTGCGGTCCGGTCGGCAGATTAGGGGTTAATAAGTGTAGGCAGGTGGAGGCGACGTTGTGGGGGGCAGATTAGGGGTTAATAAATATAATATAGGGGTCGGCGGTGTTAGGGACAGCAGATTAGGGGTACATAGGGATAATGTAAGTAGCGGCGGTTTACGGAGCGGCAGATTAGGGGTTAATAATAATATGCAGGGGTCAGCGATAGCGGGAGCGACAGAGTAGGGGTTAATAAGTGTAAGGTTAGGGGTATTTAGACTCTGGGTACATGTTAGAGTGTTAGGTGCAGACGTAGGAAGTGTTTCCCCATAGACAACAATGGGGCTGCGTTAGGAGCTGAACACGGCTTTTTTGCAGGTGTTAGGCTTTTTTTCAGCTCAACAGCCCCATTGTTTCCTATGGGGGAATCGTGCACGAGCACGTTTTAGAAGCTGGCCGCTTCCGTAAGCAATTCTGGTATCGAGAGTTGAAGTTGCGTTAAATATACTCTACGCTCCTTTTTTGGAGCCTAACGCAGCCATTCTGTGGACTCTCAATACCAGAGTTATTTAAAAGGTGCGGCCAGAAAAAAGCCAGCGTTAGCTACGTGGGTCGTTACCGACAAAACTCTAAATCTAGCCGTAGGGCCTACATTTGGAGTTTGGCGGTAGCCGTGAAAACCAGCGTTAGAGGTTCCTAACGCTGGTTTTAGGCTACCGCCAGTATTTGGAGTCAGCCAGGAAAGGGTCTAACGCTCACTTTTCAGCCGCGACTTTTCCATACCGCAGATCCCCTTCGTCAATTGCGTATCCTATCTTTTCAATGGGATCTTCCTAACTCCGGTATTTTAAGTCGTGTCTGAAGTGAGCGTTAGAAATCGAACGACAAAACTCCAGCCGCAGAAAAAAGTCAGTAGTTAAGAGCTTTCTGGGCTAATGCCGGTTCATAAAGCTCTTAACTACTGTGCTCTAAAGTACACTAACACCCATAAACTACCTATGTACCCCTAAACCGAGCCCCCCCCACATCGCCGACACTCGATTAAATTTTTTAACCCCTAATCTGCCGACCGCCACCTACGTTATCCTTATGTACCCCTAATCTGCTGCCCCTAACACTGCCGACCCCTATATTATATTTATTAACCCCTAACCTGCCCCCCTCAACGTCGCCGCCAGCTACCTACACTTATTAACCCCTAATCTGCCGTCCGCACGCCGCCAGCTACATTATAGCTATGTACCCCTAATCTGCTGCCCCTAACACCACCGACCCCTATATTATATTTATTAACCCCTAACCTGCCCCCCTCAACGTCGCCTCCACCTGCCTACACTTATTAACCCCTAATCTGCCGAGCGGATCTCACCGCTACTATAATAAAGTTATTAACCCCTAATCCGCCTCACTCCCGCCTCAATAACCCTATAATAAATAGTATTAACCCCTAATCTGCCCTCCCTAACATCGCCGACACCTAACTTCAAGTATTAACCCCTAATCTGCCGATCGGAGCTCACTGCTACTCTAATAAATTTTTTAACCCCTAAAGCTAATTTTAACCCTAACCCTAACACCCCCCTAAGTTAAATATAATTTTATTCTAACAAAATAAATTAACCCTTATTAAATAAATTATTCCTATTTAAAGCTAAATACTTACCTGTAAAATAAACCCTAATATAGCTACAACATAAATTATAATTATATTATAGCTATTTTAGGATTAATATTTATTTTACAGGCAACTTTGTATTTATTTTAATCAGGTACAATAGCTATTAAATAGTTAAGAACTATTTAATAGCTAAAATAGTTAAAATAATTACAAAATTACCTGTAAAATAAATCCTAACCTAAGTTACAATTAAACCTAACACTACACTATGAATACATTTATTAAATAAACTACCTACAATTATCTACAATTAAACCTAACACTACACTATGAATAAATTAATTAAATACAATGCCTACAATTATCTACAATTAAACCTAACACTACACTATCAATAAATTATTTAAATAAAATATCTACAAATAACTACAATGAAATAAACTAACTAAAGTACAAAAAATAAAAAAGAACTAAGTTACAAAAAATAAAAAAAATATTTACAAACATTAGAAAAATATTACAACAATTTTAAACTAATTACACCTACTCTAAGCCCCCTAATAAAATAACAAAGCCCCCCAAAATAAAAAATGCCCTACCCTATTCTAAATTAAAAAAGTTAAAAGCTCTTTTACCTTACCAGCCCTGAACAGGGCCCTTTGCGGGGCATGCCCCAAGAAATTCAGCTCTTTTGCCTGTAAAAAAAAAACATACAATACCCCACCCCCAACATTACAACCCACCACCCACATACCCCTAATCTAACCCAAACCCCCCTTAAATAAACCTAACACTAAGCCCCTGAAGATCTTCCTACCTTATCTTCACCCTGCCAGGTTCACCAATCCGTCCTCGGAAGTCTTGATCCAAGCCTCGGAAGTGTTGATCCAAGCCCAAGCGGGGGGCTGAAGAGTGACGTCCATCCTCGGGCTGAAGTCTGGATCCAAGCGGCGATTGAAGAAATCCATCCTCGGGCTGAAGTCGGAAGTCCATCATCTGGATGAAGTCTTCTATCAAGCCGCATCTTCAATCTTCTTTCTTCTGGAGCGGAGCGGAACCATCTTCTTCCAAGCCGACGCGGAACATCCTCTTCAACCGACGACTAGACGACGAATGACGGTTCCTTTAAATGACGTCATCCAAGATGGCATCCCTCGAATTCCAATTGGCTGATAGGATTCTATCAGCCAATCGGAATTAAGGTAGAAATATTCTGATTGGCTGATGGAATCAGCCAATCAGAATCAAGTTCAATCCGATTGGCTGATCCAATCAGCCAATCAGATTGAGCTCGCATTCTATTGGCTGAAGATAAGGTAGGAAGATCTTCAGGGGCTTAGTGTTAGGTTTATTTAAGGGGGGTTTGGGTTAGATTAGGGGTATGTGGGTGGTGGGTTGTAATGTTGGTGGGGGGGTATTGTATGTTTCTTTTTACAGGCAAAAGAGCTGAATTCTTTGGGGCATGCCCCGCAAAGGGCCCTGTTCAGGGCTGGTAAGGTAAAAGAGCTTTGAACTTTTGTAATTTAGAATAGGGTAGGGCATTTTTTTATTTTGGGGGGTTTTTGTTATTTTATTAGGGGGCTTAGAGTAGGTGTAATTAGTTTAAAATTGTTGTAATATTTTTCTAATGTTTGTAAATATTTTTTTATTTTTTGTAACTTAGTTCTTTTTTATTTTTTGTACTTTAGTTAGTTTATTTCATTGTATTTATTTGTAGATATTGTATTTAAATAATTTATTGATAGTGTAGTGTTAGGTTTAATTGTAGGTAATTGTTGGTATTTTATTTAATTAATTTATTGATAGTGTAGTGTTAGGTTTAATTGTAACTTAGGTTAGGATTTATTTTACAGGTAATTTTGTAATTATTTTAACTATTTTAGCTATTAAATAGTTCTTAACTATTTAATAGCTATTGTACCTGGTTAAAATAAATACAAAGTTACCTGTAAAATAAATATAAATCCTAAAATAGCTATAATATAATTATAATTTATATTGTAGCTGTATTAGGATTTATTTTACAGGTAAGTATTTAGCTTTAAATAGGAATAATTTATTTAATAAGAGTTAATTAATTTCGTTAGATTTAAATTATATTTAACTTTGGGGGGTGTTAGTGTTAGGGTTAGACTTAGCTTTAGGGGTTAATACATTTATTAGAATAGCGGTGAGCTCCAGTCGGCAGATTAGGGGTTAATGTTTGAAGTAAGGTGTCGGCGATGTTAGGGAGGGCAGATTAGGGGTTAATACTATTTATTATAGGGTTATTGAGGCGGGAGTGAGGCGGATTAGGGGTTAATAACTTTATTATAATAGCGGTGCGGTCCGGTCGCAGATTAGGGGTTAATAAGTGTAGGCAGGTAGAGGCGACGTTGTGGGGGGCAGATTAGGGGTTAATAAATATAATATAGGGGTCGGCGGTGTTAGGGGCAGCAGATTAGGGGTACATAGGGATAATGTAAGTAGCGGCGGTTTACGGAGCGGCAGATTAGGGGTTAAAAATAATATGCAGGGGTCAGCGATAGCGGGGGCGGCAGAATAGGGGTTAATAAGTGTAAGGTTAGGGGTGTTTAGACTCTGGGTACATGTTAGGGTGTTAGGTGCAGACGTAGGAAGTGTTTCCCCACAGACAACAATGGGGTTGCGTTAGGAGCTGAACGCGGCTTTTTTGCAGGTGTTAGGTTTTTTTTCAGCTCAAACAGCCCCATTGTTTTCTATGGGGGAATCGTGCACGAGCATGTTTTTGAGGCTGGCCGCATACGTAAGCAACTCTGGTATCGAGAGTTGAAGTTGCGTTAAATATTGGAGCCTATCGCAGCCATTCTGTGGACTCTCAATACCAGAGTTATTTTAAAGGTGCTGCCAGAAAAAAGCCAGCGTTAGCTACGCGGGTCGTTACCGACAAAACTCTAAATCTAGCCGCTAAGAAGCTTGGGGACATACAGGAACAGCTATACAAACTTCTTCTATTCGAAGATACACATGCTCTTCCCTCCTATGTTAAAGCAGGGGAAAGGGAATTGAACACAGACATCACATACCAGGCGTGGCAGACAGTTTTTCAAGCTACAAAAAAGTCATCAATTTCTGCCAGAATTCAAGAGTCAAGCTACAAGTTTCTCTCCAGGTGGTACCTCACCCCCTTCAGACTACAACATATATATAAATCAGTTTCAGGGAAATGCTGGAGAGACTGTGGAGGAGAGGGCTCACTCACACACATCTGGTGGGCTTGTCCCAAACTTGACACATATTGGACCGAGTTTCGTTCCTACATAAAAGACACACTGGGTTGTACTTTACCTAATGACCCTAAGATCCTCTTATATTTATCATTGCCCAAAATTGACAGAAAAGAACATAAAGCCCTGTTAATGATCATGCTGAACAAACAGTTAATTCCTAAAAACTGTAAGTCACAAATTATCCCAACACTGGCAGACTGGAAACAGCAGGTCGCCATGTTACTTCATCTTGAAAGATATCACCACATAGTGCAGGGCTCTACCGACATAAAAGGCCCTTTTAAGGGCTATTGATAGTTTAGTTTAGGCTAGGTTTTTTTTTTATTTTGGGGGGCTTTTTTATTTTGATAGGGTTATTAGATTAGGTGTAATTAGTTTAAATATCTTGTAATTTGTTTATTATTTTCTGTAATTTAGTGGGGTTTTTTGTACTTTAGCTGATTTAATTTAATTTATTTAATTGTTGTTAATGTAGTTAATTTATTTAATTATAGTGTAGTGTTAGGTGTTATTGTAACTTAGGTTAGGTTTTATTTTACAGGTACTTTTTTATTTATTTTAGCTAGGTAGTTATTAAATAGTTAATAACTATTTCATAACTATTCTACCTAGTTAAAATAAATACAAACTTGCCTGTAAAATAAAAATAAACCCTAAGCTAGCTACAATGTAGCTATTAGTTATATTGTAGCTAGCTTAGGCTTTTATATTTTATAGGTAAGTATTTAGTTTTAAATAGGAATTATTTAGGTAATGAAAGGAATTTTTATTTAGATTTATTGTAATTATATTTAAGTTAGGAGTGTTAGGGTTAGACTTAGGTTTAGGGGTTAATACATTTAGTATAGTGGCGGCGACGTTGGGGGCAGCAGATTAGGGGTTAATAAGTGTAGGTAGGTGGCGGCGATGTTAGGGATGGTAGATTAGGGGTTAATAATATTTAACTAATGTTTGCGAGGCGGGAGTGCGGCGGTTTAGGGGTTAATATGTTATTATAGTGGCGGCGACGTTGGGGGCAGCAGATTAGGGGTTAAAAAGTTTAGGTAGGTTGTGGCAACATTGGGGGCGGCAGATTAGGGGTTAATAAATATAATGTAGGTGTCGGCGATGTTGGGGGCAGCAGATTAGAGGTTCATAAATTTAGGTGGCGGCGGTGTCCGGAGCAGCAGATTAAGGGTTACAAATTTAATTTTAGTGTTTGCAATGCGGGAGGGCCTCGGTTTAGGGGTTAATAGGTAGTTTATGGGTGTTAGTGTACTTTTTAGCACTTTAGTTATGAGTTTTATGTTACAGCGTTGTACCATGAAACTCTTACCTACTGACATTTAAATGACTCTTGACGGGGTAGGGTGTACTGCTCACTTTTTGGCCTCCCAGGACAGACTCGTAATACCGGCGCTATGGAAGTCCCATAGAAAAAAGACTTTACAAAGTTTATGTAAGTCGTTTTGCGGTAAGGCCAAAGAAATGTGTGGTACACCTATACCTGCAAGACTCGTAATAGCAGCGGGCATACAAAAGCAGCGTTAGGACCTCTTAACGCTGCTTTTTTACCTTAATGCACAGCTCGTAATCTAGCCGTATGTTTGGTATACCTTTGATCTTAATAAAGCTTTTGAAAATAAAAAAAAAAAAAAAAAAGTTCTGAGGGAATGCTTCAAGCTCTTAAAAGGCAGTAATACAGTAGTAAGGCATACAATAGTAAAAATGTGATTGATGACTGAGGTGTAACATAATGATTTTATGCTAAAGATTTAATACATTAAATATACATTACATTTAGTAATTAAAATATAAGTGCATGGTGACTGAAATGAGTAAAATACGGCTAGTGAATGTATACATTACTCTTTTTGGTACCTCAAAGAAAAATATTTTGAAAAAAACAAACTTTAAATCAATTTTTTTGCATCTTTATTAACAGTTACCATTTGATTTGACTCAGATTTGGCTCAGGACACATCATATAATTATTTGCATGGCTTTATTTTTAAAATCTATAGAACATGGAAAATTTAACAGGTTTATTCAATTGGTGAGTGGGGCCCTCTAATGTACACATGAGGTCAGAATTAACAGGACCATTGGATAGGTCTTGAACAGGGACACTTTAGCATTTGCAGGGCCCCTCAACTCAGCACACTTATTCTCCTCCCCTGTATCGCCTACCCCTATTCTAAGATTCAGCGTTACCTACATAAGGAATACCACTATATATTACACCTACTGAAATTAATAACACTTCTTCAAAAACTAAATACATTGCATCTTCTCATACCCTCATGCCTGACAATATGGGGCCCCCAAAGGTCAGGGCCCTGGGCGGGTGTCCCTCTCACCCTGCCCAAAGGGCAAGCCTGGTCTTAGTGAGTCTGAAATACTATATATCTCAACTGATAAATAAGTTACTTTATGTACACCTTGGTCTTTACAAATCAGTCATTTATTTATGGACCAGCCAGTAAATATTGGTGGGATTTTCAAATAGTTTGATTTCTCCATCAGATGACCAGAAGGGTAAAACATCTTTAAATACTATTATCAGCTCTCTTTATATGTGCTGCCAATTAAGGAACATGTAACTGATAATTGAATGTGTAGTACATTTCATGATAAAGCTTAGTTTTATGCAACTGATTTTATGGCATGCATATATAATCTTTCCTATTTCTCTTTGAAACAAAGATACTTTGTAGTCGCATTGTTCATTATTCAGGTGTTTCCTATGTGCTTTGGAGCCTTTGTACTTATAGTTAGAATATGCGCTGGATAGTTCTCAGCTGTATCTGATAAGAAACTTGAAAAAAAAGGTCTATGGCGACCCCAATATTTGCGCTGGTTTGGTATCCTATATACGGCGTAACTTAGAAGTTACGCGCGTAGATTTCTGGCGTCGCCCATAGTTTTTTGGGCCATAGACTGACATACAAAACACGTGCAGTTTGGTATCCAATATACCGCGTAAGTACTTACGCGCACAGATTTCAGAAAATCTACTCCAATCTCATCTTGCCACAAATTTCAGCCGCAGGAACCCTTGCACTGACTTAGAAACCAACTTAACTCTTGGAAGGCCTAACAAGTGCATGCTTAACAACATACATATCAGCAGCTTGATCACAATAGTTAACCTCTTAAAAGCATTTAATATTCCTGCCCCTGCAAGTTTGTCAAACCAATCACAAAGGGGTGCATCATGGTGCCCAGGGTGACATCATGGGGCCCAGGGAGACATCATGGGGCCCAGGGAGTGCTGGAAGCCCTACAATCCCCTGTTGTTCTGTCTACACATGCTGAATCTATAGTTGTTGCTGAGGTCCATAGTGATGGTGCTGCCCCTGCTGCAGCTGGTCATCGAATTACATACTGCGGAGTTCCACTGCATGTTAGTGAAACTACTACATCCCACCCCCATTCCCTTAACCACCCTAATTACTGAAAATATATCATTAGTTCAATTCATGTTTTGGTCACTATGATTTATTGACTATCATTTTGAGGAATGAAAATGGATGTTTATACCTTATGTTCACACCTTCTGTAAAAACATTATTATTTAGACATATATACCCATGTGCAGGGATAGGCAAGGTGTCCTTCACTAAAACTCTTTACCTTAGAAAATGTCAGCAACAGCCTTGGCTCGTGCCTATCCCTGCACATGGGTCAATTTCTATTGGATGTGAGAAACCTTGATTTACATCTTAAAAGTGAATATCACTATATGTACCCTTCATACACAACTATGTGATGTGGTTTAGAGAACATGAATATGTCATAAACATGATGATATTACCTTTTCTGGGCCATTTCCACACAGGCCTTTTTTCAAAGATATTAGTGTACTAAAACACCCCTCACATGGATGTGGATGACAATTATATGGTAAATAACAGAGGACAAGATTTAGGATTAAATAAAACAAGATTTATTTTCTTTTAGGCTTCTTAGATGAGGGGGCTGAGGGGCCTGGAGTGGGTCTCCTGCCTCTCCTGGGTTGTGTTGATTCTGAGGATCCTGCAGGAGTGCTGGCCACAGATGAGATGCTGGAGGCAATGTCCTGCTGGTGGGTGAAATGCTCCACCAACAAGATTTATTTTCTTTTAGGCTTCTTAGATGAGGGGGCTGAGGGGCCTGGAGTGGGTCTCCTGCCTCTCCTGGGTTGTGTTGATTCTGAGGATCCTGCAGGAGTGCTGGCCACAGATGAGATGCTGGAGGCAATGTCCTGCTGGTGGGTGAAATGCTCCACCAACACACCCAACAGTTGGTTCTGTTCCCTCCATCTGTTGTCACTCTGAATCTGCATGTCAGACATTACTCTCAGCATCTGAGATTGATTCTGGACCATAGCAGTTAAAGATGCTGCCATGTCCCGTTGTTGTAAAGTCTGTTGACTCCTGTAAAACCTGCGTTGGTCCCTCTGCATTCTCTCGCAGGTTGATGTGAGACTCTCGCAGGTTACTGTTTGCCTCCTCTGTAGGGCAATGTATTCATCGCCCATGGCAGAAGTCAGTGGATCCATGGGCTCTTCCCCAGCAGGGACTCTAGGCACCGGTTCCATTTCTATATCCTCAGCTGGTGGTGCAGGCTGTGGAATCTCAGCTGGGGGTGCAGGCTGTGGAATCTCAGCTGGGGGTGCAGGCTGTGGAATCTCAGCTGGGGGTGCAGGCTGTGGAATCTCAGCTGGTGGAGCACTTCCAAGTGCAGCAGATGGTGCAGATGTCCGGATGGACTGATAGTCCCATCGCCTGCTGGTGTGCACCCACAGCCTGCTGGTAGAATCCCGGAGTGGAATAGTCCTCCGGCCAGGTCTCCTGCCAGGTATCCTTATGTAATGCTGGCGGCATAACATTGGGATTTTCAATTGAGGCAGTCCAACCCAGGTCATGCCTGGCATACTCCTGCTGGAGTCTCCGGACCAGTGGTCGAGGTGGAGAAATACTTTGTTCCGGTGGTGGAGGGGGATGCATGGGCGTTGGTACCCTTGTGACTGGAGGTTGTGTGGAGGAGTCAAATGATGAGAGGGATTAGTACAGTCAGATATATATCCATGTGGGCATACAATGTACATGCTAGGGCCTATACACATTCTCATGTCAAACTCTATAACATGCATGTGCACATTGAGATTTGTGATATGAGGGGTTTTAATATGCAAAGTATACATGTATGTGTTTCATACAATAGTTCTGTGTACATGTCAGTGATGGAGAAAATGTGTTCTTTAAGTGACACTATGGTTGTGATGACTATAGTGTCCATTTACTGAAAACTCTACATGTGGCTTGTGGCCTGTGTTACTCTGAGATATGTTAGTATTTCATTATTCCACCTAATATCATGAATTTCAATGTGTTAAGTAGCATTAAATGGACATTAAACCCATTTTGATTCTTTCATGATTCAGCTAGAGCATGCAATTGTAAACAACTTTGTAATTTACTTCCATTACCTAATTTGCTTCATTCTCTTGATATTCTTAGCTGAAAAGCATATCTAGATAGGCTCAGAAGCTGCTGATTGGTGGCTGCACATCAATGCCTCGTGTGATTGCCTCACCCATGTGCATTGATATTTAATAAACAAAGATTAAGAAAATAATGAAGCAAAATAGATAATAGAAGTAAATTGGGATGTTGTTGAAAACTGTATTCTCTATCTGAATAATGAAATACAAAGATTTGGTTTCATGTCCCTTTAATGTTAAATCTCATTGTAGATGTTTTTGTTAGTAGGCCAAATACCATGCTCCTCATTGTGTACATGAATGTGTGACAATATAGGATGTTATAACTCAAATACACATAATACTGGTGTGTGGGATGTTACTCACCAGCATGCTCTGCTGATGTTGCAATCCCTGAGTCACGAGCCCCTGGAAGTCCACGGACTGCTGTGACACTCAGGGACCTATGAATCAGCTCCTGCCACTCGTTGTATATCCGTCTCATAGTGAGGCCCACCTCCTGTTGCCCTCTGGGACATTGCTTCTTGGCCCATCTTGTCCTTAACTCTCCTCTTACAGTCATTCCACCTCTTCTTTAGGCCATCCACATTCCTCCTCTGCTGGGACACACCATTAACGGCCTCCACCACCTTCTGCCAGGCATCTTTATGCCTACGGGCAACTTCTTTGCCCTTCTCTTGGCCAAAGAGGGCGGTATGGTTCTCCAGGACAGCCTGGACTAGAGCGAGGTTTTCAGCGAATGTGAAGTTGGGGCACCTCATACGCTCATCGTCCTGGGCCGCCTGGCTCCCTCCCTGGGATGTCCCTGGTGTGGGTTCCTCCCTATCCTCTCCCTCCTCCCCCCTTCTATCCCCATGTGCACCCTCTATCCCTCTTCTGAGTGTGCCTGGCCTTGGGGCAACCCCACTCCCATCCTCCCTTGTGGCTCTCCCTCTCCCCACTCCGCTCACTCCCTGACGGGGACCCTGCTGCTCCTCCTGTCCATAATCCTCAACCTGCAACTCCCCTTCCCTCCTCCCCCCCCGCCCTAGCTCTCCCTGACATCCTCACACTACACACACTCACACACTCACACTCACTCCCACTTCAATCACACACAATCACAACCAAACACTCAGCCTTTCACACTGTAAAAGATAAATAAAATGTGTAAGGTATTATAAAAAAAAGTGTGGTGTATTTTGTATATGTGTGTATGCAAAATGTGTGCAATATGTAAAAAAGTGACAGTAATGTACAAGCTTAACAAATCCACCAAATCCGACCTAACTAAATATTATGCAATGCGCCTCTCTCTCTACTCTAACGACTTTCTCCTACTCACTGTAGTGTGCTGTAGCTCCAAGAACCGACCAAACACACTAAAGAAAATGGTGGCTGCGCAGGGGTTTAAGTATGAATTTTGAATCTCGTCATTAAGTGGCGCATCTCTTAGAACTGGCGTAATTTTTTACGAGTCGTAGGCTAATTTGCAAACTACACTTTATTGAGACTTTACGTGAACAAAATACTGGCGCAAGTACTTGCGACGACTAAAATGTATATTTGCGCACATTTTAGCTGATCGCCGGTTTTTCCTACTTACGCTAGTTGAGCATCTGATGGCGCTGGATATTGGATAGCTCAAGTTGCGAGCTGAAACTGTGGGCGACGCGGGTTCCCTCGCTTGCGCCGCAAACTACGCCGTATATCGGATCGCGCCCCATGTATGTATACTTTGGTCTTGATTACAAGTTCAGTGCAATTGATAGAGCAGGTTGTGTCATCTTTTGTTTGACGTTGTATAAAAAATAATGCACAATATGGTATTACAAGTGTATGTTTAAATATTTTAACTAAAGTATCTTAACGTAGCTTAAACTTTTAGCGATCTTTGTATCTTTAATGTACAGTGCAGGGAGAGGTATTAGCTTGCTCTTTTAGCTTGTTTTACAATTAGTGAGTTGAGATTTGCTCTTAAATGCGATCACTGTCACTGTAAAATTTAGCGCTCTTTAAGACCTGAAGTAGACTATTATTATTAATAGTTTAGCACAGAACTGCATGAAGAACTTTAGCACTTGCGCTCCCTCTGCTTAGTGCTTCAGCAAAATCCAACATGAGTTTTACTGCATGCCCCTCTAAAAGAAAGCTATTATGGGAGGGATTTAGGACATCTGTGCTATACGACAAGCAGGTGTTAGAGTACCCTAGACTATTGTTCAAGTGATAAAAAATAACTTTGGACTTATATTAGCACATAAATTAGAAGCACTATTGATTGACCAATATTAGCGTCCAATCACGCTAATATGTTTGTGCTCCACTTGTAATACAGGCCTTTGCTTCTATATTATTGCCTGAATCAGGTAGAGGACCATGTTGGTAACTTACTCCTTAGACCTTTTAAAGGTATATAAAAGTCAAAATTAAACTTTCATGATTTAGATAAAGCAAATTCAAGAGACTTGTCAATTAACTTTTTTTTATTAAATGGAATTTATTCTCTTAGGCCTAGATTTAGAGTTCGGCGGTAGCCGTGAAAACCAGCGTTAGAGGCTCCTAACGCTGGTTTTGCCCGCCCGCTGGTATTTGGAGTCAGTGATTAAAGGGTCTAACGCTCACTTTTCAGCCGCGACTTTTCCATACCGCAGATCCCCTTACGTCAATTGCGTATCCTATCTTTTCAATGGGATCTTCCTAACGCTGGTATTTAGAGTCGTTTCTGAAGTGAGCGTTAGAGCTCTAACGACAAAACTCCAGCCGCCGGAAAATAGCAGGAGTTAAGAGCTTTCTGGGCTAACGCCGGTTCATAAAGCTCTTAACTACTGTACCCTAAAGTACACTAACACCCATAAACTACCTATGTACCCCTAAACCGAGGTCCCCCCACATCGCCGACACTCGATTTAAATTTTTTAACCCCTAATCTGCCGACCGCCACCTACGTTATACTTATGTACCCCTAATCTGCTGCCCCTAACCCCGCCGACCCCTGTATTACATTTATTAACCCCTAACCTGCCCCCCACAACGTCGCCGCCAGCTACTTACAATAATTAACCCCTAATCTTCCGACCGCAAAGCGCCGCCACCTACGTTATCCTTATGTACCCCTAATCTGCTGCCCCTAACACCGCCGACCCCTATATTATATTTATTAACCCCTAATCTGCCCCCCTCAACGTCGCCGACACCTGCCTACACTTATTAACCCCTAATCTGCCGAGCGGACCTGAGCGCTACTATAATAAAGTTATTAACCCCTAATCCGCCTCACTAACCCTATCATAAATAGTATTAACCCCTAATCTGCCCTCCCTAACATCGCCGACACCTACCTTCAATTATTAACCCCTAATCTGACGACCGGAGCTCATCGCTACTATAATAAATGGATTAACCCCTAAAGCTAAGTCTAACCCTAACACTAACACCCCCCCTAACTTAAATATAATTTACATCTAACGAAATTAATTAACTCTTATTAAATAACTTATTCCTATTTAAAGCTAAATACTTACCTGTAAAATAAATCCTAATATAGCTACAATATAAATTATAATTATATTATAGCTATTTTAGGATTAATATTTATTTTACAGGCAACTTTGTAATTATTTTAACCAGGTACAATAGCTATTAAATAGTTAAGAACTATTTAATAGTTACCTAGTTAAAATAATAACAAATTTACCTGTAAAATAAATCCTAACCTAAGATATAATTAAACCTAACACTACCCTATCAATAAATTAATTAAATAAACTACCTACAATTACCTACAATTAACCTAACACTACACTATCAATAAATTAATTAAACACAATTCCTACAAATAAATACAATTAAATAAACTAGCTAAAGTACAAAAAATAAAAAAGAACTAAGTTACAAAAAATAAAAAAATATTTACAAACATCAGAAAATTATTACAACAATTTTAAACTAATTACACCTACTCTAAGCCCCCTAATAAAATAACAAAGACCCCCAAAATAAAAAAATCCCTACCCTATTCTAAATTAAAAAAGTTAAAAGCTCTTTTACCTTACCAGCCCTGAACAGGGCCCTTTGCGGGGCATGCCCCAAGAATTTCAGCTCTTTTGCCTGTAAAAAAAACACATACAATACCCCCCCCCCAACATTACAACCCACCACCCACATACCCCTAATCTAACCCAAACCCCCCTTAAATAAACCTAACACTAAGCCCCTGAAGATCTTCCTACCTTGTCTTCACCATCCAGGTATCACCGATCCGTCCTGGCTCCAACATCTTCATCCAACCCAAGCGGGGGTTGGCGATCCATCATCCGGTGGCTGAAGAGGTCCAGAAGAGGCTCCAAAGTCTTCCTCCTATCCGGCAAGAAGAGGACATCCGGACCGGCAAACATCTTCTCCAAGCGGCATCTTCGATCTTCTTGCATCCGGTGCGGAGCGGGTCCATCTTGAAGCAGGCGACGCGGATCCATCCTCTTCTTCCGTTGTCTCCCGACGAATGACGGTTCCTTTAAGGGACGTCATCCAAGATGGCGTCCCTTGAATTCCGATTGGCTGATAGGATTCTATCAGCCAATCGGAATTAAGGTAGGAATATTCTGATTGGCTGATGGAATCAGCCAATCAGAATCAAGTTCAATCCTATTGGCTGATCCAATCAGCCAATCAGATTGAGCTCGCATTCTATTGGCTGATCGGAACAGCCAATAGAATGCGAGCTCAATCTGATTGGCTGATTAAGGGGGGTTTGGGTTAGATTAGGGGTATGTGGGTGGTGGGTTGTAATGTTGGGGGGGGTATTGTATGTGTTTTTTTTACAGGCAAAAGAGCTGAAATTCTTGGGGCATGCCCCGCAAAGGGCCCTGTTCAGGGCTGGTAAGGTAAAAGAGCTTTTAACTTTTTTAATTTAGAATAGGGTAGGGAATTTTTTATTTTGGGGGTCTTTGTTATTTTATTAGGGGGCTTAGAGTAGGTGTAATTAGTTTAAAATTGTTGTAATAATTTTCTGATGTTTGTAAATATTTTTTTATTTTTTGTAACTTAGTTCTTTTTTATTTTTTGTACTTTAGCTAGTTTATTTAATTGTATTTATTTGTAGGAATTGTGTTTAATTAATTTATTGATAGTGTAGTGTTAGGTTAATTGTAGGTAATTGTAGGTAGTTTATTTAATTAATTTATTGATAGGGTAGTGTTAGGTTTAATTATATCATAGGTTAGGATTTATTTTACAGGTAAATTTGTTATTATTTTAACTAGGTAACTATTAAATAGTTCTTAACTATTTAATAGCTATTGTACCTGGTTAAAATAATTACAAAGTTGCCTGTAAAATAAATATTAATCCTAAAATAGCTATAATATAATTATAATTTATATTGTAGCTATATTAGGATTTATTTTACAGGTAAGTATTTAGCTTTAAATAGGAATAAGTTATTTAATAAGAGTTAATTAATTTCGTTAGATGTAAATTATATTTAAGTTAGGGGGGTGTTAGTGTTAGGGTTAGACTTAGCTTTAGGGGTTAATCCATTTATTATAGTAGCGATGAGCTCCGGTCGTCAGATTAGGGGTTAATAATTGAAGTTAGGTGTCGGCGATGTTAGGGAGGGCAGATTAGGGGTTAATACTATTTATGATAGGGTTAGTGAGGCGTGTTAGGGGTTAATAACTTTATTATAGTAGCGGTGCGGTCCGCTCGGCAGATTAGGGGTTAATAAGTGTAGGCAGGTGTCGGCGACGTTGTGGGGGGCAGAGTAGGGGTTAATAAATATAATATAGGGGTCGGCGATGTTAGGGCAGCAGATTAGGGGTACATAGGGATAACGTAGGTTGCGGCGGTTTACGGAGCGGCAGATTAGGGGTTAAAAAAAATATGCAGGGGTCAGCGATAGCGGGAGCGGCAGATTAGGGGTTAATAAGTGTAAGGTTAGGGGTGTTTAGACTCGGGGTACATGTTAGAGTGTTAGGTGCAGACGTAGGAAGTGTTTCCCCATAGGAAACAATGGGGCTGCGTTAGGAGCTGAACGCTGCTTTTTTGCAGGTGTTAGGTTTTTTTTCAGCTCAAACAGCCCCATTGTTTCCTATGGGGATATCGTGCACGAGCACGTTTTTGAGGCTGGCCGCGTCCGTAAGCAACTCTGGTATCGAGAGTTGCATTTGCGGTAAAAATGCTCTACGCTCCTTTTTTGGAGCCTAACGCAGCATTTGTTTGAACTCTCGATACCAGAGTTAAATTTATGGTGCGGCCAGAAAAAAGCCAGCGGAGCGTTAACAGCCCTTCTACCGCCAAACTCCAAATCTAGGCCTTAGTATCCTCTGTTGAAGAGCATATCTAGGTAGGCTCAGGAGCAAAAATGCATGAGTAGGAGTGGCTACCCACATATGCCTCTTGGCATTCACTAACCAGATGTGTAAGACTGTCTTCCAGTTGTGTGTTGCTGTTTAATATCCCTTTGCACAGGTTAAACACATTGTTATATGTAAGCAACATTGCAATAACAAAACACTCCAGCATGCCAGAGCATTTTCTTTTTGCACTTTTATTTCTGCATAATTATAAATGCTGAACAGTTAAGAGTGGTTTGTACATGTTATCTTACTTATTCTGCCTTTCTCCTGTCCTGATCGTGCCTTGTCCATTTAAATACATATACGTATATATATATATATATATTTTATTAGATCCCTTTTTATCATTATGCACTTATATTACTTAGTTTAAAAAAAAATCACTACGGGCCCGATTACAAGTGGAGCCCTAAATATAGCTTTTGAGAAAGCGATATTAGTGCTTCACTGAGTAATCCAGCTCACACTAATGTGCGCTAGTATTACAAGTTGAGCGCAATGCCAACGCTACTTCACGTTTGCATTGCTAGGCGCATTGCGCTCACGAGAGCGCACTTCCATAGGCTCCAATGGAAACCTCATTTAACACATAAATATATATGTATATAAACATATACTGTTCCAAAAGAAAGGCACACTCCGTTATTTAAAAATAAATAGTTTTACTTAAGTTAACGTTTTCGGGGTTGCCCCCGTCCTCCGACTTACTTATTGGACTTTATTATATAAGCATATACATATATATGTAGCAAAAAATCCAAGAAATGTTCCAGCCGACCAGAGTGTATAGATAGATAAAAAGTGAACTTTATTAGGACCAATTAAAAATATATACAAAAATAGGCAGACTCCTGTGAAACAGTGGGAGTTAGAAAAAGGTCTGACCGGTTTCAGCCAAGTAGGCTGTAGTCATAGACGTGTTGCACCTATGCAGGTGCAATCTATTTAAAACTCTTAGCTCCTCCCCAAGGAGGTGATAAAAGAAAAGAAGACAAACACCCACTGTTTAACCCCTTAAAGGTAATGTATGAAATAGTAACTAGATATGTAGACAGACTTCTTTAGGCATAAACATTATGTAAAAAATGACATGTGAAAAATGACAAATAGTTATGCATGAACCAATAGTATAACAATATAACAGTCTAAAAAGTAGCCACCCTGATTTACACAAAAACAACAATAAATAAATAAAGTGTATCCAAATAATATAATAACAAATTATATATAATAGAAAAAACACCTCATATTATATGTTTAAGGTTAAAGGAGAAAGTTGCTGCTTGACTGTCATTTAAGCATACCAATGTGTTTGATGCACTAAAGGGCGCCCTTGTTAAAATTGTTAGATCTAACTATTGCATATACAGAATGTCAAAGTCACTTCAGACTATATTAAGAGAACTTAAAATAGGAAATGCATAATGATCGTGATAATATCTAAATATTACTTGTAGGTAAAAAGTAACCAAATGGATATACTAACAAGTTAAAAAAGGGACTTAACATTATGGAAATATATAGATTCTAGGGTCTACAATAAGCTATTAATAAATGGCCTGAAGAATAACCTGTATGTAACCAGGAGAAATCGACCAATTATATTTATCAAGGCTCAAAAGGAGACCAGAATAGAGAAAAGAATCAAAATGAAGACCTATGGGTGTGGATGCGAGGAATATAAAGGGCATCTGAAAATTCTAAAGGAAATATGCAATATATTGCAAATTCGCTATTAATGTTGCCAGTAATTAATAATATCGAATTCTGAGTTGAATCCTCTCGGTAGCAGGCATCCGAGTTTATGGATCCAATAAATTTCCTGTCGGCACAAAATACGAAATTTGTCACCTCCCCTAGGGGGTCTGACAATCTGCTCGATTGCCTGCCACCTAAAGGATCCAACCTGGCCCTGGTGTATCTCCAAGAAGTGTTTAGCGAGGGCTGACACTGCTCTTTCATGTGAGATGTGGGCTAAATGCTCTTTGATGCGTGTCCCTACCTCTCTGGTGGTTCTACCCACATACTGCCTTTGGCACAGGGTACACTCTATGAGGTATACCACAAATTTACTTCCACATTTGACGCAGCCCCTGGTCTCAAAAGATTCTGCCCCAGAGGCTGACGTAAAATGAGTAGCTACTCTGATATGGTTACAAGACCCACAGGACCTCTTTCCACACCGGAAAGTGCCCTTGAAGTGTAGCCAAGAACTCCTGCTTGGTTCTTCTCTCAATAAACTGGGAGACAGCAAATTTCCCAAAGTCAAATTTCTCCTGTAGACAAAATTACAGCCATCTTTAATAACATTGCGTAATGATTTGTCTCCCCGCAAAATTGGGATGTTCTTCCTGATTATATTACAGACCTGATGGTATTGATTAGAGTAAGCTGTAATGAGGGTGGGAGCATTACGTGTCTTAATTTCTGTATTAACTGGGCTAGAAGTCCTATGGAATAGCCCTGGTCGATCCATCCGGTCAACCTCTTGTCGTGCCCTCCTAATGAGTTTGACAGGATATTGCCTATCCCGTAGGCGCTTATCCAATTCCTTACTTTCTCTATCGCAGTCCCCTCCCCGGGAACAATTTCGTTTGACACGCATAAACTGGCCCTTAGCAATGCCTCTAAAGACATGTTTAGGGTGGCTGCTTTTAGCGTGCAGTAATGTGTTGCCGGAGATAGGCTTGCGATAGAGTGAAGATGTAATTTTATGGGTGTCAGGTTCACCCGTCAGGGTTACATCCAAGTAATTCATGGTCTTTTGGTGCCACTGGTAGGTGAATCTCAGACCCACTTCATTAGAGTTCAACTGGTCCACCAATTCCTTTGCTTGTATCTCACTTGAGGACCAGATGATCAATAGGTCATCTATGAACCTCAGATATTTTTTGATGGACCCAGTGAATCTATTTCCTCCTCCATAGACGTGGAACCGCTCCCACCACCCCATAAAGAGGTTGGCATAGGAGGGGGCGAATTTCGCCCCCATAGCGGTTCCACGTCTCTGGAGATAGAAAGTATCAGAAAACTTGAAAAAATTATGTTGTAACAGGAACCTGATGACCCTCAAAACAAAATCTTTGTGTTGAGAATCCAGGTCAGTGCACATATCCAGAAAGAATTCTACAGCCCGGAGTCCAAATTCGTGGGGGATACTGGAGTATAAAGCCACCACGTCAATAGTTATCCAGCTGTAATTTGGCTCCCATGTAGTTTGTTCCAATTTAGATAGGGCATGAGCAGTGTCCCGTACGTAACTTGGTAATCTGCGTACCAGTGGTTGCAGGAAATTATCGACCCATTTAGACAGTGGCTCCACTAGAGAGCCTATACCTGCCACAATGGGTCGTCCCTGGACATTTTCGAGACTCTTGTGGACCTTCGGGAAGTGGTGAAAGATGGGCATCACCGGATTATCAACTGACAAACAGTCAAAAGTATGTCTGTCAATGATGCCCATCTCCAAACCATCATCCAGGAGGTCCCTCAAGATCCGCCCAAAAGAGGTGGTGGGGTCTCTGGGTAGGATGGAATAGGCCTCGTTATCACCCAATTGTCTCAAGGCTTCCGCCACGTAGGCATCCCTGTCCATCACAACAACACTACCACCTTTATCAGATTGCCGAATGACAATGTTGATATTTTTTTGTAGGTTGGTAATGGCCTCCCTTTCCCTTCTAGTCAAATTTGAGTTATGGTTAGTATTAGTCTTGGAAAGAGTAGTGAGATCCTCCATGACTCTTTTGTGAAATACCTCAAGACTTTTACCCCTAATGTGTAAGGGATAAAAATTTGATGCAGATTTTAGTTTATGTTGGCCTATCGTGTCTTTGGGTATATGATCTATATTCCCTGATAGATCCTCCAGATTAGTGAGTGCACAAATATCAACAAAAGACATGTTGTCAACATCAGAGCTCAAATTCACAGCTGATGGATCAATGATAGGTAATGATGTGTCAGTCTCAGTTTCTGGAAAGAATTTTCTCAGGGTTAGATCCCTCACTAATCTATTTACATCAAGAATTGTCTGAAACAAATCAAAATTCCTAGAGGGAACAAATCCCAGCCCATAGCTCAATACTCTCCTTTCGAGAGGAGTTAGGTTATAGGTAGATAGATTTATAACTGAATTATCCATCATTGGGGTCTGTATCATTGGTACCTGTGTCGTGGAGCTCCCCTGTTCTCCCTCAACTGGTATCTCTGTTGTTGAAAGTCCCCAGTGGCTGATTTCTGTCTGTTGCCCCGTCCCCCTCCCCTGGGTCGTCTCGGGCCCAACTGAAAAACCTGCTGTGTGTTGTCAGAGCTATCTTCAGTGCCCTGGGGGTTGGTAGACATATGGTAGTGATTGTTACCTCTTCTCTGGCGCCTCCCCCTTTTGGGAATAGCCCCTGAGTTTGCATGTTCCTTTAGTATACCTCTAGTTGGTTTATCACCCGTTATATTTATTGCTGCACATGCTTGGTAAGTAGGGGTTCCCTCATCCCCCTCGGAGCCAGAGTAACCATCTGATTCAAAACTAGAGGCAAACCTCTCTTCATCAGTTAACTCTGGCTCCGAATCGGAAAAGGCGACCCTCTTAGTAGCCTTCATTTTGGGTTGTTTAGGTTGTTGTGTTCTCTTAGGTGGATAATCTAAGTGTCCCCCCTGACCCATGGCCTGGTGATCTGATTGATTGTGTGGTATCTGGGACCAAATCTTGCTCCTCTCTTTACGTTTCCATATATAGACTGTGCCCTTTGAATAATCTTTTTGGTCCCTAAGAAACTTAGTATGTTTAACCTGAATGATTAGTTTTTTAGCTTCCTCAATCACCTTCCTAAGTGTTTCATCAAATATAGGGTACACTTCATGTTGTTTAAATAAATTCATGTCAGCTTGAAGCAAAATTATCTTATTTTAACCTCTTTGAGTAACATGTCCTTATATTCAATAAGTAAGGCTATGAGTTTTAAGGAGCAGTCAGTGAGAGTCTGGTTCCAGCGTTCAATAAAATCCACATCTTTTATGTCGTAGGTAGGGAATTTATTAATCCTTAGTCCCCTGGGTACCATTTGCATGTTAATATATTTAGAAAGAATCCACTTGTCCCATTTTAGTCTTTGTTCCTTTAGTTTCAAAGTTTCCATATCATAGAAATTGTCCCCTAGTTTAGTATTAGGTGTGTCACGATCAAATACATCTTGTAATTCCAGCAAGTCTAAGTCCTCATCGTCAGATTCTTTAAGGGAATAAAAGGAGTCTGTTGCTGCCATATTGTCCATATATATATTGAAATTATAACACTCGACCAATCAAAATCCAATAATATAGATGTTGATATATATATATTTATATATATTTTATTGTCGGGCTGCCAATAAATTCAAAAGGGCTTAAACTTAGTCACTCAGGAAGAAGTTGAAGGTGTATATGTAATAACACTAATTGTGTATATATACACCAATTGTTGCATCAATCCAGGGAAGAAAATGAGAAACAGAGAACAAACAAATGATGCAAACAAAAGTAGCAGAGTGAGCTAGCGTGAGTGGAGACCGCTATTACTAGCGCAATATGCAGAGTTAGTATAAGTATAGAAGGGATAATATCACTATTGTGCTTATGTCGTAACCCAAGCCATTTGCTGTTGCTGCCAAGCAAAAAAGGAAGTAGAGCCAACCGGATATATGATGGTTAGATGGTAACAGATAAAGGCGTATTTGTCAGGAAAGCCAGGTCCTGCATAATCAGATGCCTGTGTTTACCGTAACAACAGTCCTGTTGCTCTCTTTCTAATGAATGATACAAGTGCAGTGGCAAGCCTGAGCTGTGGAGAAACAGGTCTAGTAAGCAGGCAGATGTTCAGTCAGTGCGTTAGGGTAGGGTACAGATGCTAGGTGGGGTAACGCTCATACAAAATAACAGGGCTCATATGTAACTGGAGAACCCGTTATGTGAGAAATAAGTCCCAAACCATAATAAAATGCAAACTGTAATTACTCACTGCCCTAGGTATGTCCGCTTGGTTCGTCCGTTTAAAACATCATGCTGCACATCCCGATGTAAGTCACCATAGTGGTATTCGTGTTCCCAGCTCTAACTCTGCTCAGCTGGTCTCCACACTCGCACGCTGCTCAGCTCCTCCTTCAGGCGTGACGTCACCCGGCAGGGGGATCCAATGTCGCTGTGAACAGTAAATGTGGATTGGAGTCCCAGTACTCCAAGTAAAATGTAGCAAAAAATCCAAGAAATGTTCCAGCCGACCAGAGTGTATAGATAGATAAAAAGTGAACTTTATTAGGACCAATTAAAAATATATACAAAAATAGGCAGACTCCTGTGAAACAGTGGGAGTTAGAAAAAGGTCTGACCGGTTTCAGCCAAGTAGGCTGTAGTCATAGACGTGTTGCACCTATGCAGGTGCAATCTATTTAAAACTCTTAGCTCCTCCCCAAGGAGGTGATAAAAGAAAAGAAGACAAACACCCACTGTTTAACCCCTTAAAGGTAATGTATGAAATAGTAACTAGATATGTAGACAGACTTCTTTAGGCATAAACATTATGTAAAAAATGACATGTGAAAAATGACAAATAGTTATGCATGAACCAATAGTATAACAATATAACAGTCTAAAAAGTAGCCACCCTGATTTACACAAAAACAACAATAAATAAATAAAGTGTGTCCAAATAATATAATAACAAATTATATATAATAGAAAAAACACCTCATATTATATGTTTAAGGTTAAAGGAGAAAGTTGCTGCTTGACTGTCATTTAAGCATACCAATGTGTTTGATGCACTAAAGGGCGCCCTTGTTAAAATTGTTAGATCTAACTATTGCATATACAGAATGTCAAAGTCACTTCAGACTATATTAAGAGAACTTAAAATAGGAAATGCATAATGATCGTGATAATATCTAAATATTACTTGTAGGTAAAAAGTAACCAAATGGATATACTAACAAGTTAAAAAAGGGACTTAACATTATGGAAATATATAGATTCTAGGGTCTACAATAAGCTATTAATAAATGGCCTGAAGAATAACCTGTATGTAACCAGGAGAAATCGACCAATTATATTTATCAAGGCTCAAAAGGAGACCAGAATAGAGAAAAGAATCAAAATGAAGACCTATGGGTGTGGATGCGAGGAATATAAAGGGCATCTGAAAATTCTAAAGGAAATATGCAATATATTGCAAATTCGCTATTAATGTTGCCAGTAATTAATAATATCGAATTCTGAGTTGAATCCTCTCGGTAGCAGGCATCCGAGTTTATGGATCCAATAAATTTCCTGTCGGCACAAAATACGAAATTTGTCACCTCCCCTAGGGGGTCTGACAATCTGCTCGATTGCCTGCCACCTAAAGGATCCAACCTGGCCCTGGTGTATCTCCAAGAAGTGTTTAGCGAGGGCTGACACTGCTCTTTCATGTGAGATGTGGGCTAAATGCTCTTTGATGCGTGTCCCTACCTCTCTGGTGGTTCTACCCACATACTGCCTTTGGCACAGGGTACACTCTATGAGGTATACCACAAATTTACTTCCACATTTGACGCAGCCCCTGGTCTCAAAAGATTCTGCCCCAGAGGCTGACGTAAAATGAGTAGCTACTCTGATATGGTTACAAGACCCACAGGACCTCTTTCCACACCGGAAAGTGCCCTTGAAGTGTAGCCAAGAACTCCTGCTTGGTTCTTCTCTCAATAAACTGGGAGACAGCAAATTTCCCAAAGTCAAATTTCTCCTGTAGACAAAATTACAGCCATCTTTAATAACATTGCGTAATGATTTGTCTCCCCGCAAAATTGGGATGTTCTTCCTGATTATATTACAGACCTGATGGTATTGATTAGAGTAAGCTGTAATGAGGGTGGGAGCATTACGTGTCTTCATTTCTGTATTAACTGGGCTAGAAGTCCTATGGAATAGCCCTGGTCGATCCATCCGGTCAACCTCTTGTCGTGCCCTCCTAATGAGTTTGACAGGATATTGCCTATCCCGTAGGCGCTTATCCAATTCCTTACTTTCTCTATCGCAGTCCCCTCCCCGGGAACAATTTCGTTTGACACGCATAAACTGGCCCTTAGCAATGCCTCTAAAGACATGTTTAGGGTGGCTGCTTTTAGCGTGCAGTAATGTGTTGCCGGAGATAGGCTTGCGATAGAGTGAAGATGTAATTTTATGGGTGTCAGGTTCACCCGTCAGGGTTACATCCAAGTAATTCATGGTCTTTTGGTGCCACTGGTAGGTGAATCTCAGACCCACTTCATTAGAGTTCAACTGGTCCACCAATTCCTTTGCTTGTATCTCACTTGAGGACCAGATGATCAATAGGTCATCTATGAACCTCAGATATTTTTTGATGGACCCAGTGAATCTATTTCCTCCTCCATAGACGTGGAACCGCTCCCACCACCCCATAAAGAGGTTGGCATAGGAGGGGGCGAATTTCGCCCCCATAGCGGTTCCACGTCTCTGGAGATAGAAAGTATCAGAAAACTTGAAAAAATTATGTTGTAACAGGAACCTGATGACCCTCAAAACAAAATCTTTGTGTTGAGAATCCAGGTCAGTGCACATATCCAGAAAGAATTCTACAGCCCGGAGTCCAAATTCGTGGGGGATACTGGAGTATAAAGCCACCACGTCAATAGTTATCCAGCTGTAATTTGGCTCCCATGTAGTTTGTTCCAATTTAGATAGGGCATGAGCAGTGTCCCGTACGTAACTTGGTAATCTGCGTACCAGTGGTTGCAGGAAATTATCGACCCATTTAGACAGTGGCTCCACTAGAGAGCCTATACCTGCCACAATGGGTCGTCCCTGGACATTTTCGAGACTCTTGTGGACCTTCGGGAAGTGGTGAAAGATGGGCATCACCGGATTATCAACTGACAAACAGTCAAAAGTATGTCTGTCAATGATGCCCATCTCCAAACCATCATCCAGGAGGTCCCTCAAGATCCGCCCAAAAGAGGTGGTGGGGTCTCTGGGTAGGATGGAATAGGCCTCGTTATCACCCAATTGTCTCAAGGCTTCCGCCACGTAGGCATCCCTGTCCATCACAACAACACTACCACCTTTATCAGATTGCCGAATGACAATGTTGATATTTTTTTGTAGGTTGGTAATGGCCTCCCTTTCCCTTCTAGTCAAATTTGAGTTATGGTTAGTATTAGTCTTGGAAAGAGTAGTGAGATCCTCCATGACTCTTTTGTGAAATACCTCAAGACTTTTACCCCTAATGTGTAAGGGATAAAAATTTGATGCAGATTTTAGTTTATGTTGGCCTATCGTGTCTTTGGGTATATGATCTATATTCCCTGATAGATCCTCCAGATTAGTGAGTGCACAAATATCAACAAAAGACATGTTGTCAACATCAGAGCTCAAATTCACAGCTGATGGATCAATGATAGGTAATGATGTGTCAGTCTCAGTTTCTGGAAAGAATTTTCTCAGGGTTAGATCCCTCACTAATCTATTTACATCAAGAATTGTCTGAAACAAATCAAAATTCCTAGAGGGAACAAATCCCAACCCATAGCTCAATACTCTCCTTTCGAGAGGAGTTAGGTTATAGGTAGATAGATTTATAACTGAAATATCCATCATTGGGGTCTGTATCATTGGTACCTGTGTCGTGGAGCTCCCCTGTTCTCCCTCAACTGGTATCTCTGTTGTTGAAAGTCCCCAGTGGCTGATTTCTGTCTGTTGCCCCGTCCCCCTCCCCTGGGTCGTCTCGGGCCCAACTGAAAAACCTGCTGTGTGTTGTCAGAGCTATCTTCAGTGCCCTGGGGGTTGGTAGACATATGGTAGTGATTGTTACCTCTTCTCTGGCGCCTCCCCCTTTTGGGAATAGCCCCTGAGTTTGCATGTTCCTTTAGTATACCTCTAGTTGGTTTATCACCCGTTATATTTATTGCTGCACATGCTTGGTAAGTAGGGGTTCCCTCATCCCCCTCGGAGCCAGAGTAACCATCTGATTCAAAACTAGAGGCAAACCTCTCTTCATCAGTTAACTCTGGCTCCGAATCGGAAAAGGCGACCCTCTTAGTAGCCTTCATTTTGGGTTGTTTAGGTTGTTGTGTTCTCTTAGGTGGTTGCGGCGGTTTACGGAGCGGCAGATTAGGGGTTAAAAAAAATATGCAGGGGTCAGCGATAGCGGGAGCGGCAGATTAGGGGTTAATAAGTGTAAGGTTAGGGGTGTTTAGACTCGGGGTACATGTTAGAGTGTTAGGTGCAGACGTAGGAAGTGTTTCCCCATAGGAAACAATGGGGCTGCGTTAGGAGCTGAACGCTGCTTTTTTGCAGGTGTTAGGTTTTTTTTCAGCTCAAACAGCCCCATTGTTTCCTATGGGGATATCGTGCACGAGCACGTTTTTGAGGCTGGCCGCGTCCGTAAGCAACTCTGGTATCGAGAGTTGCATTTGCGGTAAAAATGCTCTACGCTCCTTTTTTGGAGCCTAACGCAGCATTTGTTTGAACTCTCGATACCAGAGTTAAATTTATGGTGCGGCCAGAAAAAAGCCAGCGGAGCGTTAACAGCCCTTCTACCGCCAAACTCCAAATCTAGGCCTTAGTATCCTCTGTTGAAGAGCATATCTAGGTAGGCTCAGGAGCAAAAATGCATGAGTAGGAGTGGCTACCCACATATGCCTCTTGGCATTCACTAACCAGATGTGTAAGACTGTCTTCCAGTTGTGTGTTGCTGTTTAATATCCCTTTGCACAGGTTAAACACATTGTTATATGTAAGCAACATTGCAATAACAAAACACTCCAGCATGCCAGAGCATTTTCTTTTTGCACTTTTATTTCTGCATAATTATAAATGCTGAACAGTTAAGAGTGGTTTGTACATGTTATCTTACTTATTCTGCCTTTCTCCTGTCCTGATCGTGCCTTGTCCATTTAAATACATATACGTATATATATATATTTTATTAGATCCCTTTTTATCATTATGCACTTATATTACTTAGTTTAAAAAAAAATCACTACGGGCCCGATTACAAGTGGAGCCCTAAATATAGCTTTTGAGAAAGCGATATTAGTGCTTCACTGAGTAATCCAGCTCACACTAATGTGCGCTAGTATTGCAAGTTGAGCGCAATGCCAACGCTACTTCACGTTTGCATTGCTAGGTGCATTGCGCTCACGAGAGCGCACTTCCATAGGCTCCAATGGAAACCTCATTTAACACATAAATATATATGTATATAAACATATACTGTTCCAAAAGAAAGGCACACTCCGTTATTTAAAAATAAATAGTTTTACTTAAGTTAACGTTTTCGGGGTTGCCCCCGTCCTCCGACTTACTTATTGGACTTTATTATATAAGCATATACATATATACATATATATTTACTGGGAACACACAGTTTCCATAGACCACAATGTAAAGGTAATTTTCAGTGCTTTTTTTTTTCTAACAACCCACACCCACTCCCTTTAGACCCCAAAAACTGCTTTTTGCAGTTTTTTGTATAAAAAATAAAGATGCTACTATCTTTATTTTTTTATTAAAATATATCACTCTTGATTTTGGGGGAATTTTGTGGACATTTATAAAATGAACCAGAGATCTGATCTCTAGTTAATTTTATAAGCGCTAATTGCTACCGCAAGCTCGCAGTAGCAATAACCAGCCACTTGTAATGGTTGGTTATTTATCGCGCACCCACAAACGGGCACATTTTCCTGTTTCCAGGCTCGCAATCAATTAGTGCTCCATTTTTAATCTAGCACTAAATTTACAAAATGGATTGTTCTAAAAAAAAAGTATTTTTCTTTCTGCAAATGGCACTTTTGGAGCTCTTGGTAATAATGTGTAAATAAAATACAGATAATAGTGATACAATGATCTTTCTTTCGAAACATATTTTCCATGCTTCAAAGTCAACAAAGACCAGATGTGTAACAGTCCAATTGCTATCACTTGGGCTTTCTTAAGAAATATACCTTTTTTTTTACTTCCTGTGTTTATTCCTTTTTTATGAATGTAAGAGCTTTAGAAACACCACAGATTTCTTATTTAACTGTTTTGACAGAGCACATCTGAGGTTTCAATCGCTCTATACCTCATCTATGAAGAATGTTTTGCTAGCCCAGTAAAAAGGCATCATGATTACAACCAATTTCTTTGGGACCAATAAGTCAATCACTGCCTTAATACCTTCTGTTTTTTAGTAATAATGAAAATGAATGTGTTCCAGGACTCATTTTCACAGACCAGAACAATGCTGTAATGTCTTCAGAGCACATATAGGAGATCAATAAAAGGCTGCTATATGTTCTAAACACAAAGCATCTGCCGTTCTCTTATGTTACAAATTTGCCACATTCTATTGATTTTCAAGCCTAGAGCTGTGGTGACATAGCTTTCTGCTAGCTTGTAGAATTTAAACAAGAAAATAGTCTCTAGCAATGAAAACATCTCAACAAACAAAAAAAACTCTTTTATTTTCTTATTATTTTTATTCAGCATAGTGTATTTGGCTGTGAACTGTCACCAATATGTCAAAAAGTGTAAGGATAATTAAGTCAACATCAGGGGCCAATGATAAATACTTGGTTTAAATGCTCAAAATTACATCAATACCCGAGGAGTATTTTACATTAACACAGTTCACTGACATTCTGATCAGTATAAATATTATTGTCAGGAATGAGAAAAGTGAATATGAAATAAATTTACTGCAAAGAAAATGCATATGGATCTATTTATCAGACATGATTCCCAATGGTTTCTATGAACACTATACTAAATATATCTATAACATGGTATTGTTATACAGTAGCTATTTTAAATTTGCAATAGTTAATCCTTTATGCAAATGATTGAAATATGTTTTTTCACTTGCTTTTAGGATCTGTGCAGTAGTTCAGGCAATGGTCAAGGTGTGGGGATCAGCAGGGGATTTTTAAGTGAAAGGTAGCAGAATTTTTTCTATTCAAGTGCTAAACATGAAAGAAGAAGCCATGTGCTAAACATCTTTCATGTTTAGCACTTGAATAAAACAATTTCTGTTTTTCTTTACCTAAAAATCCCCTGCTGATCCCCACACCTTTACATATCTAGGCCTGAGAGGTATTCAGTGTAGGTTTATACTAGTTAGGTCAAATCAGAAAACTGATGGGTCTCAGTGGGATTGATTTTCAGTAGACCGTCTCTAAAATGTATTTCTTTATGGGTTTGGAGATGGAACATGTAGGATATATTTGGCACCAAAAAAAATCTGATCCTCATATAGTGCCATGATTCGTTTGTATCCACAACCGGAAGTAATACCCCTACTTGTATTTACTTCCGTTTTTTAAATTCGGACAGATTCTTGTTGTTAACTTACTTCCTGGACCTTTGTGGTTTATGCACTGTCTCCCTTTCGTAGCAGACCGTTATTTGTGCACTATTTGTGAACCACATAGCTGTATCTTTTTCTCATTTAGATCTCTGCTATAGGGTGAAACCGGCAATCCGGAAGTGACGTATATCCCTAAACGTCACTTCTGGTATCTCCGTCTATGATCTATAACAACCCTAATTTGATAAACGTCACTTCCGGTGTCACCGTCTATGATCTATAATGTCCTTAATTTGGTTAACACAATTAATTGGGCCTACTTCCTTTGTGTTACAAATAAATTCTCATAATTGGCTATATATTACATATAAAGATTTATATTGATCTCTTAAAGATATATTCAGTTTTGGGAATTAGCATGTTTATGCTGTGACTTGAAAGTCATCCAGTCATCATACATCACTTCCTGTTGGTATTTACATATGTCAATCTCAAAAGATGGATTATGATGCTAATGGATTATTGAAAAATCTGTAAATTAATCAAAAACTTCCTGACCTGCATATGATACCTTATGAATAATATTTATATAGACCTATCTATAAGAGTATATAATAAATTAATGTAAGCATGATTGGAACCCATACGTTGTGTCAACAACACAATGCCATTCCACAATGTGATTACGTACACACAACTGACTGCTGTCTAAAATGTAAACATATATAGGATAATTATATAAAAAAAATTACATAATAAATACATAGAAAATACATTAAAACGTACATAAAAAAAATACATAAAAGATGGACCATCTTAAAGGGTATCTCATAACAACTATATCTAAACTGTACCACATCACAAGTTAAAAACACTTAATTCTTATGTGAGGCACTCACTATCCCTCAAGGATAAACATTGCTTCTTCAGCATCTTCTATTGGATCATACAGACATCTTATAACAGACTTACATATAGATGTATTCGTAGGACATCGCTATTACACCTGGACTTGACATTATTTGCACTTGTTATTTTAGATGCTTTTAAGACATAACACTAATATAATATGCTATTGTTCATTCCCAGGTTGACCGCTTCTCTCTTTTTATTTATGCAAGTTATGACATTTGGGGAAGTCTCCCTAAGTGTGATGTGGGAATCCAGACGTGGACTCATTGCTCAGTGTGCCTAGAGGGATATGGCTGCACCTCACTGATGAGGCCCACAATAGGCTGAAACGTATGTCTGGGGTTTTGCTGTTTCTCTCGTTCAGAGAGGGATTGCCTGGTATTTTGGGACTGGGCTGGGCTGGACTGTACTGGGAAGTCAGGATCAGACTGATATGCTTCAGGAAAGTTCTTCTCTGTGAAAGGCACATGTTGAGCAAAAGGAGACTGCTTCTTGGGTGGTAACTAGCCATAGAACAAGCTATTATTCTATTGTTCGTTCCCAGGTTGAGCGCTTCTCTCTTTTTTTTTTTTTTTTATAAATAAATTTTTATTGAGGTTATAAATTGTAAACAATATATGTAAAGAATAATACATAAAGTTGGCAAGAAACAAAGTCAGAGATAACAAGTTGACATTAATCCATAGCATAGTGTAATCCTCCATACAGTGTTATAGATATTGAGTATTAAGAAAAAAAGGGAAAAACAAAAACCTCCATTTTATATATTTCTACAACAAGTTCCTCTCTTGGTCCAATAAGCCTCTTTTGGGCCTAAAAAGATTCACATAAATTAGAGGAGGGTAATTAATATTTACAGTGGTCACTTTTGGACCTGAGTGATGAACATGTACAATTACATGGAGAATACTGATGTGAGCATAGATTATGGGAAGCTCTGAAAAGGGCACTGTGAAACTGTCATGAGGGCTAAGCAATGCACAGGGTTGTAAATAGTGAAAGCTATGTAGACAATGAGACCAGCAAGTATTATTTGGTATGGAAATACACTTTAGCCTATAATTAACTCTAAGGGGTTTAATATCTAGTCAATAATGGCTCGGAGAGGCATAAGCAGCATGTTAAATTGTAATATATTATAACAGTGAAACCTCATTTTTTAGGTGTACCTTATGTGCGGCTCTGTATGAACAATTATGTTATATTTACCAACCCTATCAGCCATATATCAAACCAAGAGAGCAATAGTATATAAACCAACAATAAATTATCGTAATTTTGTACAAACATACTAGGGTGCAAGAGGACAAGGGACTTATTAGTGAGAATAGGCAGAAACATTAGTTAAGTGTAACAATATATATCCTAACAATGGCTGTCATATGATCCGGTATTAAATATATTACAATGAAAGTTCAGCCGAAGGTGTCCATGGCATAGTATAAACTGCTGCGTATTGCAACACTAGGAGAGTCATGCAGAAATGGTTGGCCCTGTATCAGTCCGGTATCGCCAAGAGTGTACATCACCCTATTCCGGATCTCCAGGATCGCATCTGATGGCTAGCTTTCACTCCGCATCCCATTGCCAGTCTCAGAATGTCCCTAGGGGGGGCTGCTTCACAAAGTATAATGTAAGCACGGGCGGCAAGGCCACGCTTCAACAAAATGGTTATATGGGCAGTAGGTAGGAGCTCCGTGCCTGTCAAGAGTGCGCTCAGCCCGGTTCCTACTCTCTCTTGTTGTGTAAGTTCCGATTGCCCTCGATTATCTACCACCTTGTGCGTGACACATAGACCTCGGTCTGGAAATGATTTCCTCCCCTCGCTTTGTAGTGACACGGTCGGACTTTGCTGGAGGCCCTCATCGGGAGTGTGAGTTTCCAATCCAAGTTCGGCAGTACAGATGTTAGAGAGCTGCGACACAGCTGTCTCTCGCAGCATGGCGCAAAAGCTAATTTCAAAGTTCGTCAAGATTTGCTTCTCTCTTTTGATTTATGCAAATTATGACACTTGGGGAAGTCTCCCTAAGTGTGATGCGGGAATCCAGATGTGGACCCCTTGCTCAGTGTGCCTAGAGGGATATGACTGCACCTCACTGATGAGGCTCACAATAGCCCGAAATGTACGTCTGGGGTTTTTCTGTTTCTCTCGTTCAGAGAGATACTGCCTGGTATTTCGCCTGGTATTTCGGGGCTGGACTGTACTGTGAAGTCAGGATCAGACTGATATGCTTCAGGAAAGTTCTTCTCTGTGAAAGGCACATGTTGAGCAAAAGGAGGCTGCTTCTTGGGTGGTAACTAGCCATAGAACAAGCTATTATTCTATTGTTCGTTCCCAGGTTGAGCGCTTCTCACTTTTTATTTATGCAAATTATGACACTTTAGGAAGTCTCCCTAAGTGTGATGCGGGAATCCAGACGTGGACCCATCGCTCAGTGTGCCTAGAGGGATATGGCTGCACCTCACTGACGAGGCCCACAATAGGCCGAAACGTAATCTGGGGTTTTGCTGTTTCTCTCGTTCATAGAGGGATTGCCTGGTATTTCGGGGCTGGACTGTACTGTGAAGTCAGGATCAGACTGATATGCTTCAGGAAAGTTCTCTGTGAAAGTCACATGCTAAGCAAAAGGAGGCTGCTTTTTGGGTGGTAACTAGCCATAGAACAAGCTATTATGCTTCTCTCTTTTTATTTCTGCAAATTATGACACTTGGGGAAGTCTCCCTAATTGTGATGCAGGAATCCAGATGTGGACCCATTGCTCAGTGTGCCTAGAGGGATATGGCTTCACCTCACTGATGAGGCCCACAGAAGGCTGAAATGTACGTCTGGGGTTCTGCTGTTTCTCTCGTTCAGAGAGGGATTGCCTGGTATTTCGAGGCTGGACTGTACTGTGAAGTCAGGATCAGACTGATATGCTTCAGGAAAGTTCTTCTCTGTGAAAGGCACATGTTGAGCAAAAGGAGGCTGCTTCTTGGGTGGTAACTAGCCATAGAACAAGCTATTGTGCTATTGTGCGTTCCCAGGTTGCGCGCTTCTCTCTTTTTATTTATGCAAATTATGACACTTGGGAAGTCTCGCTAAGTGTGAAGCGGGAATCCAGACGTGGATCTGTTGCTCAGTGTGCCTAGAGGGATATGGCTGCACCTCACTGACGAGGCCTACAATAGGCCAAAACGTACGTCTGGGGTTTTGCTGTTTCTCTCGTTCAGAGAGGGATTGCCTGGTATTTCGGTGATGGACTGTACTGTGACATCAGGATCAGACTGATATGCTTCAGGAAAGTTCATATCTGTGAAAGGCACATGTTGAGCAAAAGGAGGATGCTTCTTGGCTGGTAACTAGCCATAAATTAAATTGTTCATTCCCAGGTTGAGCGCTACTCTCTTTTTATTTACACAACTGACTGCTGTCTAAAATGTAAACATATACAGTGGGGTAAAAAAGTATTTAGTCAAACACAAATTGTTCAAGTTCTCCCATTTAAGAAGATGAGAGAGGCCTGTAATTTTCATTATAGGTATACCTCAACTATGAAAGACAAAATGTGGAAACAAATCCAGACAATCACATTGTCTGAGTTGGAAAGAATTTATTTGCATATTATGGTGGAAAATAAGTATTTGGTCACCTACAAACAAACAAGATTTCTGGCTCTCACAGACCTGTATCTTCTCCTTTAAGAGGCTCCTCTGTCCTCCACTCATTACCTGTATTAATGGGACCTGTTTAAACTTGTTATCAGTATAAAAGACACCTGTCCACAACCTCAAACAGTCACACTCCAAACTCCACTATGGTGAAGACCAAAGAGCTGTCGAAGGACACCAGAAACAAAATTGTAGACCTGCACCAGGCTGGGAAGACTGAATCTGCAATAGGCAAGCAGCTTGGTGTGAAGAAATCAACTGTGGGAGGAATAATTAGAAAATGGAAGACATACAAGACCACTGATAATCTCCCTCGATTTGGGGCTCCACACAAGATCTCACCCTGTGGGGTCAAAATGATCACAAGAACGGTGAGCAAACATCCCAGAACCACATGGGGGACCTAGTGAATGAACTGAAGAGAGCTGGGACCAAAGTAACAAAGGTTACCATCAGTAACACACTACGCCGCCAGGGACTCAGATTCTGCAGTGCCAGACGTGTCCCCCTGCTTAAGCCAGTACATGTCCGGGCCTATCTGAAGTATGCTAGAGAGCATTTGGATGATCCAGAACTGGATTGGGAGAATGTCATATGGTCAGATGACACCAAAGTAGAACTGTTTGGTAGAAACACAACTCATCATGTTTGGAGGAGAGAGAATGCTGAATTGCAACCAAAGAACACCATACCTACTGTGAAACATGGGGGTGGCAACATCATGCTTTGGAGCGGTTTCTCTGTAAAGGGAACAGGACGACTGATCCGTGTACATGAAAGAATGAATGGGGCCATGTATCATGAGATTTTGAGTGCAAACCTCCTTCCATCAGCAAGGGCATTGAAGATGAAACGTGGCTGGGTCTTTCAGCATGACCATGATCCCAAACACACTGCCCGGGCAATGAAGGAGTGGCTTCGTAAGAAGCATTTCAAGGTCCTGGAGTGGCCTAGCCAGTCTCCAGATCTCAACCCCATAGAAAACCTTTGGAGGGAGTTGAAAGTCCGTGTTGCCCAGCGACAGCCCCAAAACATCACTGCTCTAGAGGAGATCTGCATGCAGGAATGGGCCAACATACCAGCAACAGTGTGTGACAACCTTGTGAAGACTTACAGAAAACGTTTGACCTCTGTCATTGCCAACAAAGGATATATAACAAAGTATTGAGATGAACTTTTGATATTGACCAAATACTTATTTTCCACCATAATTTGCAAATAAATTCTTTCCAAATCAGACAATGTGTCTGGATTTGTTTCCACATTTTGTCTCTCATATTTGAGGTATACCTATGATAAAAATTATAGGCCTCTCTCATCTTCTTAAGTGGGAGAACTTGCACAATTGGTGGCTGACTAAATACTTTTTTGCCCCACTGTATAGGATAATTATATAAAAAAAATTACATAATAAATACATAGAAAATACATAAAAAAGTACATAAAAAATACATAAAAGATGGAGCATCTTAAGTTGTATGTCATAACAACTATATCTAAACTGTACCACATCACGAGTTAAAAACACTTGATTCTACTAAAAGTGTCCTAGAATAATTATAAAATAAAGTAGGGGTTCGAATGTATAAGACATTCAATAATTAAAACCCTAAGACATCGAAGATAGACAAATATATATATATATAAAGGTGGGCTATTTAAAACTAGACAAATAACACAACAGTGAATTGGATTAATCTATCATAATATATGCAAAGTAAGAATGGTTGGAACATGTTTCTTAAAAGGAGCTCAATAAACAAAAAGTCCCACACACTGCAAGTACAACTGTGCGACCCTGAAAAGGCCGACTTACCACATCCAGTTCTAGGGAATTGGTGGTGATCCGTCTCTGGTCTGGCCTCCGGACACTGGACCCAATCGGTTCTCAACCGTCAATAGTCTTTCTTGTTGTCCTGCGATACCATGTCGCCTGTAGTGCCCAGGAACTCCTCGAATCTGCCAGCTGTACGTTGTCGTTCCGGTCACACCCCCTTCTGGTGCGTGCGGCTTGTGTAATTGGTCGTTGTTCCCGGACGTCACAACCAGGTGTGTATGCTCTCGTACAATCCAAGGGAGAGGGGGGAGGAGGCAATCCACCAGGGGAATGCCTGCGTCCGTGCTCACTGCAAGGGTCACACTGAATACAAATGAAGAAACAAAAGCACCGGCAGATGTATAATACAGCGTTTATTTCCAAAATAGCGTTGTACGTATTGAAACATAAAGTTCATATATTGGTCATAAAACCTCCTGAAATTGCTGCAATAAACACTGAAAGCAGCTGGTTGCCCAATTTGGAGATGGGAGGAAAGAAACAGCTGATGCGTTTCGGTTTTTCAGCCGTAATCTTAGCTGATAAAAGGGATAAAAACAGACGCCCTTTTTCAAGGACCATCTCTCATCCCATTGGGCAACCAGTTGAGCCAATCCCTGCTCTTGATTTTAATTAACAAGATAATTGTACTCCTTAACCCCTGTATATGAATTCTAGTACTGGATAATTGTCAGACCACAAATAACCAATGGGTCTATAATAGAGTGGTCAGCTGCTGTTCGATGTGCTAGGATTACAATCAATGAATATTTAAAAGTGTATTTTAGAGCACTTAACGTGTATTTATTCTTTATGGCTCCATGGAAGTAAGGGTCCCTAGCTGACCCTAAAGGAAAATGGTAAAACGACTAAGATACAAGGAGCACCTATATATTACAAGGCAAATGAAAATTGCTTATATAAAAGTAATGTAAATTTATTAATTAACACATATAATATATAATATAATATCATGGATCCATGTACCATAAAACCTGATTCATTAAATTTCAAAGGGGATAACAGTATTAGTGTTATGTCTTAAAAGCATCTAAAATAATAAGTGCAAATAATGTTAAGTCCAGATGTGATAGCAATGTCCTATGAATACATCTATACGTAAGTCTGTTATAAGATGTCTGTATGATCCAACAGAAGATGCTGAAGAAGCAATGTGTATCCTTGAGGAATAGTGAGTGCCTCACATAAAAAAGGTGGAAAAAGTATGAAAAATCGATAACAAAAGTAAAAAAGCCAAAGAATACAAAAATTTTGAAAAATGTATAAAATATATGATAAAAATAAAAAATAAAACATGAAAATTCTAAAAAAGTGAAAAAGGTGTTTCTAGATATCAAAAAATAATAAAATTCAAAAAGTATATAATGTATGGGGTGAAACTTGGTGTCTGTGAGCTCCAAATGTTTAATTAAATCAAATGGTGAACTTCAATGAAGTGATCTCTCCTAATAATGAATCCTCTAAAAAGGAGTAGAAACTGAAGAAAACATTGGGGAAAATCCAGAGTTATCCAAAACTATCCCTTGGTGTGCTTAGACACTAAATCTGTGAATAAAGGAAATACAACATGGTGCAATACTGCTAAAGACAAGTATAAATGATCGAAATTAAGCTTACCATAAATGACAATGCGTTTCGGCCCTCTGTTAGGCCTTTATCAAGACTTTAATATGGTATACTATAGAAACTTCATTTATAGCAGTGAGTATCCAATCAGTCCCGCCGTTATTTTGGCACCAAAAAATCTGATCCTCTTAAAGTGCTATGATTCGTTTGTATCCACAACTGGAAGTAATACCCCTACATGTATTTACTTCTGTGTTTGTAATTTTGGCCAGATTCTTGTTATTAACTTACTTCCTATACCTTTGTGGTTTATGCACTGTGTCCCTTTCTTAGCACACCGTTATTTGTGCACTATTTGTGATAGAACCGCATAGCTGTATCCTTTTCTCATTTAGATCTCCACTATGGGGTGAAACCGGCAAACCGGAAGTGACATATATCCCTAAACGTCACTTCCGGTGTCACCGTCTATGATCTATAACGTCCTTAATTTGGTTAACACGTTTAATTGGGTCTACTTCATTTGTGTTACAAATAAATTCTCATTATTGGCTATATATTACATATAAAGATTTATATTGATCTCTTACAGATATATTACATTTTGGGAATTAGCATGTTTATGCTGTGACTTGGCAGTCATCCATACATCACTTCCTGTTGGTATTTACATATGTCAGTCTCAAAAGATGGATTATGATGCTAAAGGATTATTGAAAAATCTGTAAATTAATCAAAAACTTCCTGACCTGCATATGATACCTTATGAAATATATTTATATAGACCTATTCATAAGAGTATATAATAAATAAATGTAAACATGATTGGAACCCATACGTTGTGTCAACAACACAATGCCATTAAGCAATGTGATTACATACACACAACTGACTGCTGTCTAAAATGTAAACATATAGGATAATTATATTAAAAAATTACATAATAAATACATAGAAAATACATAAAAAGTACATAAAAAATACATAAAAGATGGACCATCTTAAAGGGTATGTCATAACAACTATATCTAAACTGTACCACATCACAAGTTAAAAACACTTAATTCTTATGTGAGGCACTCCCTATCCCTCAAGAACACACATTGCTTCTTCAGCATCTTCTATTGGATCATACTGACATCTTATAACAGACTTACTTATAGATGTATTCGTAGGACATCGCTATTACATCTGGACATGACATTATTTGCACTTGTTATTTTAGATGCTTTTAAGATATAACACTAATACTGTGTTAATATTGAAATTTAATTCATCAGGTTTTATGGTACATGGATCCATGATATTATATTATATACTATATGTGTTAATTAATAAATGTACATTACTTTTATGTAAGCAATTTTCCTTTGCCTTGTGATATATAGACGCTTGTTGTATCCTTAGTCATTTTACCATTTTCCTTTGGGGTCAGCTAGGGACCCTTACTTCCATAAGGAATAAATACACGTTAAGCGCTGTAAGAAATACTTTTAAATATTCATTGATTGTAATCCTAGCACATCGAACAGCAGCTAACCACTCTATTATAGACCCATTGGTTATTTGTGGTCTGACACTTATTAGAATTCATATACAGGGGTTAAGGAGTACAATTATCTTGTTTTATATATATAGACATGATGGATATCACTAAATCCCTAAGGCAGGACATGACATTAGACAGTAACTATTCCATAACCAACATTAATTCTAATGGCATGGAAACAACAGATTACATATCCATATTTAAAAATTTGGAGAAACCACTCATTCAAGAGCTAAGATTTAAAGTGGAAATCTCTTTTTTTTAAAAAAAATTTTAGAATTAAACATTATCCTGAAAGGGTTACTCATTAAGAAGAAATGTGCCTTTCAATTAGAGAATCCAGAATTCATAGCCAAATGGTCTGACATTCTCATAGAAACTTCCAGGAAACTGATGCAGACCATAATTGAATATAGGGAATCCATATTAATTAATGTAATAATATTATTACAATAATAATATACAATAATAATAATTAATAAAGACCAATGAAGACAACTTAATAGGCCCAGACAGACTAATATTGTAAACAAAAGATTTCCAAGACAGAAAAGATAATCTCACCAAGAAGGTTACTAAAATTAGGGAAGATATAACTAGTAAGAAATCTAAGAAATTGAATAAAGAATTGGAGTCTATTAGAAACATAGAACAGAATGAGAATAAGGTCCATCAACATGTTGATAATACCATTACGAAAATTGGGCAATGAGGGAGTTTGGATAGAGGTAACGAATAAGAGGAAAAGACATGAACCCAGATTTCCCCCAAGGGGCAACAATAGGAATCATTATAATTATCATAAGGTGCGACACTCATAATCATACACCATCTGATCTGGATCACAGACCGAGATTAGACAGATTTTATCAGGGCTCACATTTTAGAGATGGGAATAGAGCCCCACAAACAGAATATTACCCCCCTAGACAAGGAAGAACATGGGAGGATAACAATAGATATCACACATATCAGACTCCCAATAACAGACCTCAGTACAACAGGGTTCAGTATCATGACACACCCCTCCAAAGTCACCACCCCTATAATCATCAGAGAGATACTACCTTTTCCCCACAGTATTTGCCCCATAAGAGACAAGCGCCCCTTTATTATAATAACCATCAGATGGTCACAGATGGCACACCGATGACCATGAGGGAGAACCCCACACCACTTGGAGATTTAATAGACCGCAAGAACACTCAAACAAAGGGAATCAGATTTACCATAATAGCAGTTGGAATTGGAAGAACAAATACCATAGTACTAGTAATAAATTCTCCCATTTAAATTACACAGACACAATTAATGACAGGGAAATGAATAAAACTGTACCCCACATAGACCAAAGAACGGGGAACAAACACTTAAACAACAAAGTACCAAATTAGGGGAATAATGAAAATGATCAAGCCTCCACATCAGGCACTCTTTTTTAGGGGTACACTAGATGACGACCAAAGAGTTGGAAAGGGCATCCACAAAGAGAAAAAACTTGTGCCCAGAGGACTTTCAGACACCCACAGAAAAAACAAAAGAGAGGGGGAAGAAAACAAAATAAAAACACTTGTATCCCTGTATCCAAAATTGACTCCCCACCCAAAGGTATATATAATTAAAGTTTGACAGAACTCTCACAGAAAGAGTCCTCCCTCTTAAATTATGGACTGTCTTTTGCTCCGTCTAAAAGTCTTAGTAAGTTTAATACCTTTGTTAATGCAAAAGAATTATTTAGAAAGTTAACACTAAAAAGGCACTTTATGAGAACTCCACTAGAACTGAATTCATCAAATTATGGTAAGACTTATCAAACTAACCATTAACCACTAATAACATGTACCAGCACACAAATTTAAGACCTAAATCTTCTTTTTTCCCAATTGCACATTTGAAACTATGGTATGTAATGAGATTAGAGACATTAAACAGAATAGCTTGAAGAAGCACAAACACAACCTATCTAAGAAGCAATTACAGACCATTAAGACCCTAGAGAAAAACTACAACCTAGTCATAAAACCAGCGGACAAGGAAGGGGGTATTGTGGTCATAAATAAAGAAGATTATAATAAAGAATGCAATAGAATTTTATCTGACACTCAGACCTACGAGATACTTAGACAAAATCCAGTTGAGGGTTTCAAAAGAGAGCTAGATGTAATCTTGGGTGAAGCAAGAACACACGGGATACTCCATGAGAAAGAGTTTAAATATATAGGGGTAAAACACCCTATAACCCCGGTGTTCTACTATCTCTCCAAGATTCAAAAATTTTTGCATAACCCTCCTGGCAGACCGATTATTTCAGGTATTGGTTCAATGTCGAGTAACTTGTTGGAATATGTTGACAAGAATCTCCAAAAATATGTAACCCAATTACCATCTTACCTGAGGGATTCTACCCAGATCTTAAACATACAGGGAGTGCAGAATTATTAGGCAAATGAGTATTTTGACCACATCATCCTCTTTATGCATGTTGTCTTACTCCAAGCTGTATAGGCTCAAAAGCCTACTACCAATTAAGCATATTAGGTGATGTGCATCTCTGTAATGAGAAGGGGTGTGGTCTAATGACATCAACACCCTATATCAGGTGTGCATAATTATTAGGCAACTTCCTTTCCTTTGGCAAAATGGGTCAAAAGAAGGACTTGACAGGCTCAGAAAAGTCAAAAATAGTGAGATATCTTGCAGAGGGATGCAGCACTCTTAAAATTGCAAAGCTTCTGAAGCGTGATCATCGAACAATCAAGCGTTTCATTCAAAATAGTCAACAGGGTCGCAAGAAGCGTGTGGAAAAACCAAGGCGCAAAATAACTGCCCATGAACTGAGAAAAGTCAAGCGTGCAGCTGCCAAGATGCCATTTGCCACCAGTTTGGCCATATTTCAGAGCTGCAACATCACTGGATTCCCCAAAAGCACAAGGTGTGCAATACTCAGAGACATGGCCAAGGTAAGAAAGGCTGAAAGACGACCACCACTGAACAAGACACACAAGCTGAAACGTCAAGACTGGGCCAAAAAATATCTCAAGACTGATTTTTCTAAGGTTTTATGGACTGATGAAATGAGAATGAGTCTTGATGGGCCAGATGGATGGGCCCGTGTCTGTATTGGTAAAGGGCAGAGAGCTCCAGTCCGACTCAGACGCCAGCAAGGTGGAAGTGGAGTACTGGTTTGGGCTGGTATCATCAAAGATGAGCTTGTGGGGCCTTTTTGGGTTGAGGATGGAGTCAGGCTCAACTCCCAGTCCTACTGCCAGTTTCTGGAAGACACCTTCTTCAAGCAATGGTACAGGAAGAAGTCTGCATCCTTCAAGAAAAACATGATTTTCATGCAGGACAATGCTCCATCACACGCGTCCAAGTACTCCACAGCGTGGCTGGCAAGAAAGGGTATAAAAGAAGAAAATCTAATGACATGGCCTCCTTGTTCACCTGATCTGAACCCCATTGAGAACCTGTGGTCCATCATCAAATGTGAGATTTACAAGGAGGGAAAAAAGTACACCTCTCTGAACAGTGTCTGGGAGGCTGTGGTTGCTGCTGCACGCAATGTTGATGGTGAACAGATCAAAACACTGACAGAATCCATGGATGGCAGGCTTTTGAGTGTCCTTGCAAAGAGAGGTGGCTATATTGGTCACTGATTTGTTTTTGTTTTGTTTTTGAATGTCAGAAATGTATATTTGTGAATGTTGAGATGTTATATTGGTTTCACTGGTAAAAATAAATAATTGAAATGGGTATATATTTGTTTTTTGTTAAGTTGCCTAATAATTATGCACAGTAATAGTCACCTGCACACACAGATATCCCCCTAAAATAGCTAAAACTAAAAACAAACTAAAAACTACTTCCAAAAATATTCAGCTTTGATATTAATGAGTTTTTTGGGTTCATTGAGAACATGGTTGTTGTTCAATAATAAAATGAATCCTCAAAAATACAACTTGCCTAATAATTCTGCACTCCCTGTATTAGAGAATATAGAATGGGCAGATAACTATATACTTGCTACATGTGACGTCACATCCCTCTTTACTAGCATACCACCTGAGGGAGAGTTAGAGGCATTAGATTTATTTTTAAACAAAGACCCTAATGTGCCTAAACTACAGAAGGATTTTATTATAGATGGCATACGTTATATCTTGACCCACAATTATTTTAACAACTATGGGATATTCTACAGATAGGTTTGTGGCAAAGCCTTGGGGACCAAGTTCGCGCCTTGCTATACAAATTTGTATATGGGGGTTGTGAACTCATTTTTTGGGATTCCTGCCCAGCTAGCACGGACCTGGTCCTCTACCACAGATATACAGTGGGGCAAAAAAGTATTTAGTCAGCCACCAATTGTGCAAGTTCTCCCACTTAAGAAGATGGGAGAGGCCTGTAATTTTCATCATAGGTATACCTCAACTATGAGAGACAAAATGTGGAAACAAATCCAGACAATTATATTTTCTGATTTGGAAAGAATTTATTTGCATATTATGGTGGAAAATAAGTATTTGGTCACCTACAAACAAGCAAGATTTCTGGCTCTCACAGACTTGTATCTTCTTCTTTAAGAGGCTCCTCTGTCCTCCACTCATTACCTGTATTAGTGGCACCTGTTTGAACTTGTTATCAGTATAAAAGAAACCTGTCCACAACCTCAAACAGTCACACTCCAAACTCCATTATGGTGAAGACCAAAGAGCTGTCGAAGGACACCAGAAACAAAATTGTAGACCTGCACCAGGCTGGGAAGACTGAATCTGCAATAGGCAAGCAGCTTGGTGTGAAGAAATCAACTGTGGGAGTAATAATTAGAAAATGGAAGACATACAAGACAACTGATAATCTCCCTCGATCTGGGGCTCCACGCAAAATCTCACCCCGTGGGGTCAAAATGATCACAAGAACGGTGAGCAAACATCCCAGAACCACACAGGGGGACCTAGTGAATGACCTGCTGAGAGCTGGGACCAACGTAACAAAGGCTACCATCAGTAACACACTACGCCGCCAGGGACTCAGATCCTGCAGTGCCAGATGTGTCCCCCTGCTTAAGCCAGTACATGTCCGGGCCCATCTGAAGTATGTTAGAGAGCATTTGGATGATCCAGAAGCGGATTGGGAGAATGTCATATGGTCAGATGAAACCAAAGTAGATCTGTTTGGTAGAAACACAACTCGTCGTGTTTGGAGGAGAGAGAATGCTGAGTTGCAATCAAAGAACACCATACCTACTGTGAAGCATGGGGGTGCCAACATCATGCTTTGGGGCTGTTTCTCTGCAAAGGGAACAGGACGACTGATCCATGTACATGAAAGAATGAATGGGGCCATGTATCATGAGATTTTGAGTGCAAACCTCCTTCCATCAGCAAGGGCATTGAAAATGAAATGTGGCTGGGTCTTTCAGCATGACAATGATCCCAAACACACCACCCGGGCAACAAAGGAGTGGCTTCGTAAGAAGCATTTCAAGGTCCTGGAGTGGCCTAGCCAGTCTCCAGATCTGAACCCCATAGAAAACCTTTGGAGGGAGTTGAAAGTCCGTGTTGTCCAGCGACACCCCCAAAACATCACTGCTCTAGAGGAGATCTGCATGCAGGAATGGGCCAACATACCAGCAACATTGTGTGACAACCTTGTGAAGACTTACAGAAAATGTTTGACCTCAGTTATTGCCAACAAAGGATATATAACAAAGTATTGAGATGAACTTTTGATATTGACCAAATACTTATTTTCCACCATAATTTGCAAATAAATTCTTTCCAAATCAGACAATATGATTGTCTGGATTTATTTTCACATTTTGTCTCTCATAGTTGAGGTATACCTATGATGAAAATTACAGGCCTCTCTCATCTTCTTAAGTGGGAGAACTTGCACAGTTGGTGGCTGACTAAAAACATTTTGCCCCACTGTAGATGACATCCTCATAATATGGAAAGGTTCCGTAGAGGATTTAGAAAACACCATACGTGTTATGAATAACAACACACAAAACTTAAGATTTACCTATGAATATAGTACCACAGAAATCACTTTTCTAGATCTCAAAATTGAAATAAAAAATGGATAATTAGAGACTTCTACATTCTTTCAAGAAATATATTGTAACAATTATATTCATCGAGACAGCTGTCATCACAGTAATTGGAAGTCAAACATACCTAAAGGGCAACTTCTCAGACCCCAGCAAATGGGAGGAGCAAGCCACAGTTTTAAAAAATAAATTCTTGGAGAGAGGTTATGAAGAAGGCAACCTTGACAAAAATATAGAAGAAGTAAACTGTAGAGATTGCAAAGATCTTCTGAAATACAAATGTAAGACCAATAATAATAATTTTGGGGAAGACATACTCACTGTCCAATTTATAACAGAATACAGCAAGAATAGATATCTTATTGAAAGAATTATTGAAAAACATTGGCCACTTTGGAAGAAAGACGAAATAATAGAATTGCCATCACGAGCTAGATTTATATATCGAAAAACAGATAATCTGAAGAACATACTGTCTCCTAGTATACCCAAGAAAATGAAACCTAGGGTAAAAGATGTATATGGTAGAGATATTAAAAGGTTTTTTCCCACACCCTAATTGGAAAGCCTGTGAATGCAGGAAAAAATTAAGAACTTCACTTCACATAACTCAAAAGTCAATTATGAAATCAGGGATTTCATAAGATGTAGTAGCAAAGGGGTGATATACTTGATACAGTGCAGCTGTGGCCTACAATATATAGGACAGACATCCAAATTCCTAAAAGACAGGATCAGAGAACATCTCCTGCAGATTAAACATAAGAGTATTTAAACTCCATTATATAGACATTTCACCCACCACCACAAGAGTAATCAGAAAGAGCTATATAGGTATCCAGCTAGTGACACCTAATTGGAGAGGAGGGGATTACGAAAAGAAATTGCTAAAAGCAGAATCCAAATGGATTTTGTGACCTAGACTGCCTGTACCCAAGAGGTCTGAATAGCAAAGAAGACCTATCCCATCTATTAAATCTAAAATGAATTAACAAAGGGATAAGTTAGCCAATTTAGAAGCACATCCTGTTATTTGCATGTATGATCATACTTGCTTCATGCAGTTGTATGTGGGAATCCCCATTTTGGGAATATACAAATCATGACACACAACCATAAGCGATAGTTAATCTGAGACTAGCACTATCAAATATATATCTTGTTTCTTTTCTGTTCCTTGAGTGTGAATACTTTAAAATTTGTATTATCCGAACTAAGGTGTCTTCTTTCCCAACCCTCTGATGGCTCTGGGGACCAGCTTCCTAATTTGCATCTAGGTTTATATAGAATCACTATTAACTTAGGACTGCACCAAGTATTTGACATACCTTTATAAGATTTGACTGACACTCCCCATTATATATCTCCCATCCATTACCCCCCATGGACTATATATATCATGTAAGCTCTTTTTAAGAAACATGTTCCAACCATTCTTACTTTGCATATATTATGATAGATTAATCCAATTCACTGTTGTGTTATTTGTCTGGTTCTAAATAGCCCAATATATATATATATATATATATATATATATATATATATATATATATATATATTATATATTATATATATATATATATATATATATATATATTTATCTATCTTCGAGGTCTTAGGGCTTTAATTATTGAATGTCTTATACATTCTAACCCCTACTTTATTTTATAATTATTCTAGGACACTTTTAGTAGAATTAAGTGTTTTTAACTCGTGATGTGGTACAGTTTAGATATAGTTGTTGTGACATACCCTTTAAGATGGTCCATCTTTTATGTATTTTTTTATGTACTTTTTTTATGTATTTTCTATGTATATATTATTATTTTTTTTTTAATATAATTATCCTATATATGTTTACATTTTAGACAGCAGTCAGTTGTGTGTACGTAATCACATTGCATAATGGCATTGTGTTGTTGACACAACGTATGGGTTCCAATCATGTTTACATTTATTTATTATATACTCTTATGGATAGGTCTATATAAACATATTTTATAAGGTATCATATGCAGGTCAGGAAGTTTTTGATTAATTTACAGATTTTTCAATAATCAATTAGCATCATAATCCATCTTTTGACACTGACATATGTAAATACCAACAGGAAGTGATGTATGGATGACTGCCAAGTCACAGCATTAACATGCTAATTTCCAAAATGTAATATATCTGTAAGAGATCAATATAAATATTTATATGTAATATATAGCCAATTATGAGAATTTGTTTGTAACACAAAGGAAGTAGACCCAATTAAACATGTTAACCAGATCAGGGACGTTATAGATCATAGACGATGACACCGGAAGTGATGTTCATCAAATTAGGGTTGTTATAGATCATAGATGGAGATACCGGAGGTGACGTTTAGGGATATATGGCATTTCTGGTTTGCCAGTTTCACCCCATAGAGGAGATCTAAATGAGAAAAGGATACAGGTATGCAGTTCTATCACAAATAGTGCACAAATAACGGTCTGTTATGAAAGGGACACAGTGCATAAACCACAAAGGTCCAGGAAGTAAGTTAATAACAAGAATCGCTCCGAAATTAAAAAAACCGAAGTAAATACATGTAGGGGTATTACTTCCAGTTGTGGATACAAACGAATCATGGCAATATGTGAGGATCAGATTTTTTGGTGCCAAAATAACGGCGGTACTGATTGGATACTTACTGCTATAAATTAAGCTTCCATAGTATACCATATATTCTTGATAAAGGCCTAACAGAGGGTCAAAATGCGTTGACATTTATGGTAAGCTTCATTTCGATCATTTATACATGTCTTTAGCAGTATTGCACCCTGTTGTATTTTCTTTATTAATAGGTTTAGTGTCTAAGCACATCAAGGGATAGTTTTGGATAACTCTGGAATTTCCCCAACGTTTTCTTCAGTTTCTACTCCTTAGAGGATTCATAATAAGGAGAGATTACTTCATTGAAGTTCACAATTTGATTTAATTAAACATTTGGAGCTCACGGACACCAAGTTTCACACCATACATTATATACTTTTTGAATTGTATTATTTTTTTATATCTAGTATCACCTTTTTCACTTTTTTAGAATTTTCATGTTTTAATTTTTATTTTTATCATATATTTTATACATTTTTCAAATTTTTTGTAATTTTTTGGCATTTTTACTTTTATTATTGATTTTTCATACTCTTTTCCACCTTTTTTTCATGAGGCGCTCACTATCCCTCGAGGATACACATTGCTTCTTCAACATCTTCTATTGGATCATACAGATATCTTATAACAGACTTACGTATAGATGTATTCGTAGGACATCACTATTACATCTGGACTTGACATTATTTGCACTTGTTATTTTAGATGCTTTTAAGACATAACACTAATACTGTTATGCCCTTTGACATTTAATTAATCAGGTTTTATGGTACATGGATCCATGATATTATATTATATATTATATGTGTTAATTAATAAATGTACATTACATTTATATAAGCAATTTTCCTTTGCCTTTTGATATATAGGTGCTACTTGTATCTTAGTCGTTTTACCAGATTTAAAAAACTTCCCAATTCACTCCTGTTATTTTATTAGCTTTGTTATCTTTGTATTATTTGTTAAAATGCATTCCTAGGTATGCTCAGGAGCTAGTAGCTAGCTGCACATATATGCCTCTTGTTTTTGGCTCTCCTGATGTGCTCAAATAGCTCTCAGTGGAGTTCCTACTATAAAGAATACCAAGAGAATGGAGCAAAAGTGTTTATAGAAGCAAACTGTAATGCAGTTTAAAATTGTAAGCTATATCTAAATCATGAAAGAAAAAAAATGGGTTTCATGTCCTTTTAATTTACTCATTTTAATTAAAGGGATGTCAAACAGTAAATATATGCTGAACATAACAATGTATTCAAAGCAAACATTAGCATTTAGTATCCCTTTAAGTTCAAACATGGCAACACCCATTACTGTATAGAGACTATGTGGAATTTAGACAAACACCGGATAAAGGAACAAAATAAATAATGCAATTATACTGTTTGTTTAAGTACACAAAATTAAACATTTTATATTACAATCTCATACTGTTTAAATTGACTTATCCAAGACCCACATCTTCATTCATATGTCCTTTCTTTTAATTGTTCCAATAGTTACTAGTATATAATTTATTTATTATGCTGTATTTGTTTTATTAATAATAACAATGATTTATTTTCACATAGCTAGATTACGAGTTTTGCGTTATGAGTGAAAAAGCATTGTTAGGCTTCATAACGCTGCTTTTTCCCTAACGCCGCTATTACAAGTCTTGTAGGTATAGGTGTACCGCACACCTTTTTGGCCGTCACGCAACGTCAGAAGCGCACTTTTAATGGGACTACCATAGTGCTGGTATTACGGTATTATGAGTTTGCCTGGGAGGCCAAAAAAGTGAGCGGTACATCCTATACTGAAAAGATCTGTACCGCCATCTAAAGTTAGTAGTTATGAGTTTTATGTTACAAATCTGTAGCATAAAACTCATAACTAAAGTGCTAAAAAGTACACTAACACCCATAAACTACCTATTAACCTTTAAACCGAGGCCCTCATGCATCGCAAACGCTAAAATAAAATTATTAACCCCTAATCTGCCGCTCCGGACATCAACGGCACTAAAAAAAAAATATTAGCCCCTTTTCCGCCGGTCCCCGACATCGTCGCCACTATAATAAACCTATTAACCCCTAAACCACTTCCCACCCGCATTACAAACACTATTTAAATATTATTAACCCCTAATCTGCCGACCGCCCACACCACCGCTATAATAAACCTATTAACCACTAAACCGCAAGCCCCCACAACGAAATATACTAAAATAAATTATTAACCCCTAAACCTCTGACCTCCCACATCACTAACTCTACATAAATATATTAACCCCTAATTCTAAACCTAACGTAACCCTAATCCTAAATCTAATCCTAACCCTAATGTAACCCTAACACCCCCTAACTTAAAAATAATTAATAGAAATCTAAATAAACCTTACAATTATTGAATAAATAATTCCTATTCAAAACTAAATACAAACTTACCTGTAAAAAAAAACACCTAAGCTAGCTACAAAATAACTAATAGTTTTATTGTAGCTATCTTAGTTTTTATTTTTATTTCACAGATATGTTTGTATTTATTTTAACTAGGTACACTAGTTATTAACTATTTACTAACTACTTAGTTTAAATAAATACAAAGTTACCTTTAAAATAAAACCTAAGTTACCTTACACCAAAAACTAACATTATAATAAAATAAAATAAATTAAATTATTAAAATACAATTTTCTGGGGGGCGGAGCCAGCAGCCTAGAGGAATGGTCGCATGCTTATAGAGCTCCGGCTCTACTCACTACAAATCTGCACTAAGACTTTAATTAAAATCAAGAAACTGGAGGCTAATTGCTTAGCTATAAGCTAGAGAGGGTGCCGATTTTCCCTAACAGTGCAACAATCTACTAGTGAGACCGGCAGCCTGAATATAGCCCTCATAGACAACAGCCATATCGAGGACCACGTGGCCCAGTGCTAAAAATAATGGAGAGCGCTCGCCAGATCTTATCTGCCATTAGCAGACTCTTAGAATCATATGAATTTGGGCTTACAGATACCCTGACTGTAGCGTCCGGACCCGTGGCTAGCACTGAGACCTTGATAGAGGAGTGCTTATACACTGCCGATGGCGAAGGCACAAGTGGGGCGGCTCCAGAGTTCCAACACTTAATGCGCACTCCTAGCTATCCTGGGAGAGCGGATGGAAGCCCAACACGCCAAGGGTCTAAACACCGATTAGAGGAGCATGTGGCAGTACAAGCAAAGGCAAGTTTGTGGGGGCATGATGGAAAAGTGGAGCCAGGAGCGGCGGATGTGGCGGTGATATTGGGGCCTGGGATCCCGGCTCCGGTTCTCAGGCCTCTAGTGCAAACCCTAAAGGCGATGACTTTACAGGCTACATTTGCCGCTGATGGCGCACACAACGGGCTGTTACCGAAAGGAGCTCTAGGCACTCAGAGGCTGCGTTCGATGGGACATAAAACTCAACAGGGAGTATTCATAGATCAACCTTGTTCCTACCATCGTACTCAATGTTTGATCCAGCTGCAGTGGGACCCTGGCAAAGTCAGCGTGAGAGGCTGACAGAGTGCTTTTCAACGAACTCAACCTGTCCTGAAAGGGGCCAGCAACAAAACCTTTGTTGAACTTCTGTGACATAAAACCGGCATTGTTGCAGGAGGGTAATGCTCTCACTACAGATTCATATGTGTTTACATGCTGGTTGAGCCTGTTATTTGTTTTTGTTTTTAATTTTCTCTTAGCCTAGTACCACTACTCACTGCATACAGTTCATTATTTTTGCTACAGCATGTTGAGTCTGGCATGGAAGCATAACCCCACAGTGTTATCTACTAGATCCTATTGAATACCCCTGCAGAATATAAATATAAATATACATATATAAATGCTAGTAGGATCTTTAGTGCTCCAATGTTCAAAGCCAGGATCCAGTGCATATTTCACCTTCAGTAGGTATAACCCAGACACACTTCCTATGCTATGCTTACCTTGAAACACTTTGTCATTATGTGTGTGCCCAACTGTCTATCAGGTTTCTATGTTTAATACTGCAGGGCATAGGGCCCATGCCCTGTAGTAGACATTTTCTCTTTGTATATCCATGCAATCGTGGCTTGGAATACTGAAGATGATTTTGCTTGCATATTTCCTGTATGGAAATCCTACACATCTGTTTTTTTTTTTTTTTTGTAAATAGTATTTTTATTGAGGTTGTGCGAAAACAGTACAACTTAAATTAAACAACACATCAGGAAAACAAATATGGATGTTACATTTCAATTTAACAATTTCTATATATGTTGAAAGATAAGATTCTCAATATGAAGTATCCTATTAGGAAAGAAAAAAAAAAAGAACAGAAAACTGGAACCTCGTTTTCTTAGTTAGCAATGTGAATGATCATATTTAAACCAATGAACTCAAATTAGTTGAGCAATTGACATGTTAAGTATAAACACAAATGAAAATACAGTTCTACTATGTAGGTAATATGGTAAGATAGATAAATATAGATAGGTAGGTTGCGGCATAGACAAGAGAAGCCGCGCAGTTAGACCTCCTAAAGTAGGAGGTTCATTATGGGGAGGTGGGGGGGGAGGTGGGAAGTTGGATGCGATGGATAGGGTATGCAGCGAAGGAGGCATTTAAATTGTAGAATATCACAGGTAGGGCAGGCACACCTCAAGTAATGACTCATCAAACATTTTAGGTGAATATCAAGGCTAGTATCCTGATGTCTGGTGGGAGAGTTCTAACAATACCAGTGGCATATTATGGATTTTAGATCTATTATTACCTAAATAGACAATCAAGACCTTAATGGGTTTAATTATGAGCATGAGAACGTAATAAACAGCCTGTGCTGTCGAACCGAGAGAAGGAGCTAATTATACGTTGGGCTGATATCATACTTGGTATATTGAGGCAAAAAATCTAAACTTAGAGGTTGGGCACTAGATATGCAACTCAGTTAAAATAATGCGGGTAAGGGAATTATAGATAATACTAGTAGTGTAGGTCCAAAAGATAAGAGCTTTACTTATAAGGTATGTCTGAAACTATGGAGCTATATATTTATAAACTATGAATATCCCGCTGCCCCGGCCGCTGGCAGCAAGATGTCGTGCTTAGAAATCATAATTAAATTCCAAACATGTGTAGGAAGTATAATAAGCTGAAGACATATAGATGTTATAAGATAAAGTGCTTAAATGCTATTTATATAACAATGGGTGTAAATAATCAGAGAGGGGCCTGTAAGTGTAAAGTAGTGTCTATACATGATAAGTAGAGAGATGATGGTCTGGCCCCATTCAAATATACATCAACCACATAATACAGCAGGCCCCAAGTAGCTGGCTTTATAGCACATTAGGCAACACCGGAGTAATATATTTAACTTATAGTGAGCTGCTACTTTGGGATGAAGTAGTTCAGCTTTGGCAGTCATAACTGGATTAGAAGCCTGTAAATGGGCTGGTATAACAGTGTGCTCAACTTCTGTTATGGGAAAGAGGTTTCTCTATAGTGTATGATATCTTAGTAACAGAGAAATAGAATGGCGTATAGCCTACACATCTGTTTTAAACTTAACAGTGTTATTAAGTCAGGATGGCATTGGTAACTCTGGGACCTGAGTGTTTCTTGACCCCTTGCTCTCACAAATTCTATATATTTTTATGACTGTTGTGTTATCCTGTTTGTTGTCCCATACCAGATATTTATGCTTCAGAATGTGAGAGTAACAGAAATGCATGCGAGATTGAGATTAGGTCTGTCACATGACCATATCTACAACCGTTGTGTTGCAATTGAGATTATATTCATTTTCCTGTCCATGTGTTATTTATATAGGAGCCACTTGTGCCATAGCGTTTAATGTATTATATTACACCTAAACCTTACAAAATGTGCTCAAATACATTTCTACCTATTGTGATACCCTGGGCATTGTGGCACCACATGGCAGCTTAAGTTATGTCTTGCACGTTAGGTCTATGTGAAGGCTCTGTGTGCTGCACACGTTATATCACAATCGCTGCTTATAGAGTTATGTTTGTTTTTAATATGACATATGTATGCAATGTGTGTTTTCTCAGTGCATCCCTCCTGTTGTCACTGTACTGAAGTGTTCAGAGATGCTATATGTTTTATTAGATGGGTCCTGCTGTTGTATATACTTCCTAATCTGGCAGAATTGTGAATGGGGTCATATAGAATACTTATAAAGTCTACACACTACATTAGTGCAGCTATATAGTGGGTTTATCTATTTCTATACAGTACAGACGTAGCCAGCGGCCGAGGCTGCGTCCTAACATTTGGTATGCTCCACCTTGCAGTTCATTCTGCCTCAACTTCAACTTTAGATTCCACGTAGCTCTGAGGACAATTATGCATAGCTATATGTATTGCACTTTAAGCTGGTCCCATCCTAACTACTATAGTCTATTTGTGCCCTAGCATACAATCTATGTAAATGTCCCAATTTTTTAAGTTCCAGAACATGATCCACTCTAAATATATCACCTTTACATGATTCCCACAATTGCAACCATACCCAGTGCCCTACTAAGTCTATTACCTTTGGCCCATTTGTTTAGCGCTCCAACTTACATATAGTCCTTGCCTAAATGATGTCAACAATTCAGTAAAAAGGCCTAGAAGTCATATACACAGTTTCCCTTACACAGTTGTTAGAGCAGGCAGGTCCTGCACCATTGTTATTCCCTTTTATGTAATATGGCGCTTCACTTAAATATTTGGCCCAACATACTCAATTTACCACCTCTCCCCCCCTCCTCCCCATCCTTAATATATCTCCTATTTAACAAAATACCCCCTCCCCGGCCCGCTATAATATAATGCACCCTCTATACTAAGAGGGACAACTATGCAGCTTTTCTATCTAATGGATGCCCTATATTTTATACGCTTCCTTTGACTATTAGTCTCCTACCAGATATTATATTAATGTGAAGCATATTCTAACATACACACCTTATTCAAACGCCCAGCTACTCCTTTGTTAATCCTTACTATTAACAATTATCCTCTAGCCATGGTTTTTAGTCTAAATTTCAATTCACATTCCAATGACCACCTCCTCCCCCCCATCTTATAATGTTCCTCCTAGGTAAGGAGGCCTAACTATGCGGTCTTTCTAACCAGTACCGCAACCTATCCCATCTATTTTCTATGTTTCTGTGTGTAGCTTGTCACTTTACTATAAAATTGACTCTATTTCTACTACCTTGTCAAGCGAAACTGTTAAGCTCCACTTACAAATTGAGTCACAAGTTTTAAGTTTAGTATGTTCAATTTTACCACACTACTTATATATTACAAAAACTTGTTTTGCTGTGTTATTAAAAAAAAAAAAAAAAAAAATAAGGAAGACACATGAAGACCATTTGCTATTTACATATTGTGAAATATATGCCATAACTATTGTTTATACTTGACTTACTTTGAGAATTTTGAATATATTTCACTGGCAAGTTTGTGTATTATAAACATTCCTACAGATCTAGCTTATGTATAATTTTACATCCCTGTATATTCTCATGTCTATATGGCTTAGTGATAATATGCATGTAACCTTATTGCTTTTTCTTTGTCTTCAATAAAAAGAATATTTAAAAAAAAAAAAAAAAAAAAATACAATTTTCTAACTTATAAAAAAAATAAACACTAAATTACAAAAAATAAAAAACAAAATGATCAAAAATAAAAACAAATTATTCCTAATCTAATAGCCCTATCAAAATAAAAAAGCCCCCCCAAAATAAAAAAAATCCTAGCCTACACTAAACTGTCAATGGCCCTTAAAATAGCCTTTTGTGGGGCATTTCCACAAAGAAATCAGCTATTTTACCTGTAATAAAAAATACAAACACCCCCCAACAGTAAAACCCACCACCCACCCAACCAAATCCCCCCAAAAACCTATCTAAATAAACCTAAGCTAAACATTGCCATGAAAAGGGCATTTGGATTGGCATTGCCCTTAAAAGGGTATTTAGCTCTTTTACATTGCCCAAAACCCTAACCTAAAAAAACACCCAAAAAAACCTTAAAAAAACCTAACACTAACCCCCGACGATCCACTTACAGTTATCGAAGTCCGGACATCCATCCTCATCCAGCCAGCGAAGTCCTCATCCAAGCGGCAAGAAGTCTTCATCCATGCAACCTCTTCGATCTTCATCCAGCCGGCGAAGTCCTCATTCAAGCGAAAAGAAGTCTTCATCCCAACGGCATCTTCTATCTTCATCCGGCGCGGAGCAGGTCTACCTTCTAAATGACATGGGTGCAGGTGTGTTGGGGGAAAGGATGGTAGCAAGTTTGGAGCATCTTTTAAACTAGGCAAAGGGGGGGAGGGTCAGTTAGAACACAATAGAATAGAGAGATCAGTCTGTGAATCTGTCAGTCCTTTGATATCTCAAGGAAGAGAGGACTTAAGAAATGTCACATTAGAAAGTATGGAGGAAAGCACACCAAGTATCAGCAGAAAGCACATGAAAATTAAATGTATGACAACAAATGCAAGAAGCATGACGGGTAAAATGGGGGAGCTGAAGCTCTTAGTTGCAGAAGAGGACTATGATGTTATCAGTATAACTGAAACTTGGTGGGATGATTCACATGACTGGGCAGTTAACTTAGAGGGGTATACTTTATTTAGAAGGGACAGAAATAATAAAAGGGGTGGAGGAATCTGCATGTATATTAAACCTAACCTTAATCCTACAATAAGGGAAGATATTTCTGATACAGGCGACAATCTAGAGACCCTGTGGGTGGAAATAAAGAGTGGGGCGAAAAATCCTAAAAAAATATTACTAGGAACAGGCTACAAGCCCCCCAACATTAGTGACCTGAATGAAACTCAACTACTAATACAAATAGGGAAGGCTGCAAACAACAGTGCTGTAATTATGGGATATTTTAACTACCCTGATAAAACTGGGCCAATGAAACTAGTAATTCAGCTAAGGGGGATAGATTTATAAATGTTCTCAGGGATAACTTCTTGTCATTATTAATAGAGGAGCCAACTAGGAGTAACGCTATATTGGATTTAGTGCTATCAAATAATACAGATATAATATCAAACATAGAAGTCAAAGAACATTTGGGTAACAGTGATCACAAAATGGTCACATTTGAAATTTCCTTTCATAAGCAGTGTCTTAAAGGTTTAACCAAGACTTTTAATTTTAAGAAAGCAAAATTCAACCATTTAAGGAAATCATTAAATAACATAAATTGGGACAAAGTATTCTCTAATAAAAATACAGAGGATAAATGGATAACATTTAAAACTTTGTTAAATAATTATACATATCAACAAATACCATATGGTTATAAAAATAAAAAATCCAAGCCAATGTGGCTGAATATAAATGTGTTAAGAGAAATTAGGAAAAAACGTAGGGCATTTAAATTATTCAAAGAAAATAGTACAGACTCAAAATTCCATATTTATAAGGAATGTAACAAAGCATGCAAAAAAGCAATCAAATTAGCCAAAATTGAAAATGAAAAATTAATTGCAAAAGATTCTAAATCTAACCCTAAAAGATTCATCAAGTACATAAATAGCAAAAAATCTAAGAAAGACAATATAGGTACATTAAAATGCGGGAGGGTAGCATGATTAATAGTGACAGGGAGAAGGCTGAGATACTTAACCAGTTTTTTTCTTCAGTATACACAAGAGAGGAACCATTGAATGATACTTTAGAACAAAATAGAACATGCCACCCCATACCATTAATTGGGTTATGTATAGAGGATATCAGGAGCAAATTGGATAATATTAAGGTAAATAAAACTCCAGGCCCAGATGGAATATACCCAAGGGTGTTGAGGGAACTTAGCACTGTTATAGACAAACCTCTACTCTTAATTTTTCAATACTCATTATCCTCAGGCATGGTACCCAAGGATTGGCGTAAAGTTGATGTGGTGCCACTCTTAAAAAAGGAAATTAGGGATGATCCAGGAAGCTATAGACCAGTTAGTCTGACATCAATAGTGGGGAAGATATTTGAAGGCATTATAAGGGATTATATTGATGAGCATATTCGTGTAAACAAGATTATGAGTTCTAATCAGCATGGTTTTATGAGAAATAGATCACGTCAAACTAATCAAATTAGATTCTATGAGGAAGGAAGTAAAAATATAGATAAAGGGGAATCAATTGATGTGATATACTTAGATTTTGAAAAGGCGTTTGATACAGTGCCACATGAGAGATTAATGCACAAAATGAAGGGACTGGGAATAGCTGAAAATGTTAGTTTGTGGATAAATAACTGGATTAAAGATAGGGAGCATCGAGTAGTAGTAAATGGATCATACTCAGATTGGACAAAGTTAATCAGTGGAGTACCCCAGGGATCAGTGCTGGGCCCTATTCTTTTTAATATTTTTATAAATGACTTGGAGCTAGGATTAAATAGCGACATCTCTATTTTTGCAGATGATACTAAGTTAAGTAAGGTCATTAGGTCAGAGCAGGATGAACTTTCGTTACAAAGGGACCTGCAAAAATTAGAAGTATGGGCATGTAAATGGAAAATGAGATTTAATACAGAAAAATGCAAGGTTCTACATTTTGGAAGTAAAAATAAGCAGGCAATGTATTATTTAAATGGGACAAGACTTAGCTAAACACAGGAGGAAAGGGATTTGGGAGTAGTAATAGATAACAAGCTAAAGATGGGTGCACAATGCAGGGCAGCAGCTTCAAAGGCTAATAAGATACTAGCATATATTAAAAGAGGCATTGACTCAAGGGAGGAAAACATAATTATGTCACTATATAAAGCCCTGGTAAGACCTCACCTTGAGTATGGAGTGCAGTTCTGGGGACCGATTGCAAAAAAAGATATTGCAGAACTAGAAAAAGTTCAGAGAAGGGCCACAAAGCTAATAAGGGGATTGGAGAATTTAACCTATGAGGAGAGCCTAGCCAAACTGGGTCTGTTTTCTTTAGAAAAAAGGCGCTTAAGAGGTGACATGATTACTTTATATAAATATATTCAAGGCCCATATACAGAGATGGCAGAAGCGCTGTTTATTCCAAGAAATTTGTTAAGGTTGGAGGAAAGGAGATTTAATCTCCTGCAACGGAAACATTTTTTCACTGTAAGAGCAATAACATTTTGGAACTCATTACCAAAGGAGGTAGTGAATGCCAATACCCTAGATACATTTAAAAATTATTTGGATACATTTCTGTCTATAAACAACATTCATGGATATGATTGAAGTATTAAATGGGCCACCTTTTAGTGGGATTATTTAAGCTTTAAGCTTAACTGGAGCTTTTCATATATATTTTAGATTTGTATAGGTTGAACTCGATGGACTTTGGTCTTTTTTCAACCTCATCTACTATGTTATTATGTTACATCCGATGCGGAGCATCCTCTTCTTACAGTCGTCGCCATAAACTGAATGTTCTCTTTAAGTGACGTCATCAAATATGGTGTCCCTTGAATTCATAATGTGCCCCCTTCCACCCTGGCTAATAACAACATACCAACATTTGGTATATCACAACATGAATTACCTGAAATATTACTAACTGGTCATAACAATGGGACTGGGGAATATATATATGTGTATGTACATAGAAGTGAATTCAAGATTAAGTTATGTGTAATTATGGTGACACATTTAATTAGAGCAAGAAGCCATGGGTTACAATGGGTACTATAAAACAAAAACATAAGCAAATAATGCACTAAAGTCATATCAATTGTGCTATAAACCAGTTAATAATTATGACCAATAATCAAATGTTAAAGAAATTGTATATATGTTCTCCTATATTATTCTTTAAAGCAATTTACCAATCAGTATTGAGTATTTTAAATCTGACAGGCACAAGGTGAGCACTAGTAAGTAATCAGCGTTCTCTGACAAACAGGGTAATAGAATTAGGACTACTAAGCACAGACAACCAATCAAAGCAGAGGGAGTGAAATAAGAGTCACCCAGCTGATTTTGACAAGGAGAGTCTATGATTAAGGCTAATTGAGACCGAAACATGTTAGACATGTCTATCTGACTGGGCTGTGTTTTTACTATAAGCCATGTTTTAAGATGAAGAAATAAAGAACAATTTTAAGTTTTATACCTGTGCCGGTCTTTTTGGTGATTGTTACAGTTATGGCATAGGAGAGTGCCGTACCGGCCAGGTTAAAAAAAAAACTTTTTGATCCAATTCCCAGTGGCATCTGGGTCATCCCACAGGATTTTCCAAAGTGGACCGCCAGGACCGGTGACACCCCAATCCATAGAGGAACCCCTCTAGACCGAGCGAACAGAAGAAATTGCTATAATCCGACACCAGAGGCAGAGAGGAAGTCACATGACCGGAGAGACTGGGTGACGTCAGACGCCGCAATACTGGTGAGAGGAGCAGAGGCTGAGCGGCAATAGTCGGCACTATTCAAACCGAACAACCGGAGTTGGTGAGCCATGAAGAGCCGCCAGGAGCCGTCAAGGGATTGCTGCAGGCTAACTTTCAAACTCGGCAGAGGGAGTTTAAAGATCCGGAGAGGAATCGCTGAGGACGGGGTGTCACTGAGAGCAGTAAGATTCCTTTTGCTCATTACATTGTACATTTTTTGGCATACTTCTTATCTCTGGTATGGACTGAGCATAAAAGGGACATTTTAAGAACACATTGGATTACAGTATACAGAAATTGTATGTCACTTACTAAGGTTATATTAACATGGTGACAACTGTGGGATAAGCATTAATGTGAACAGGTGATGATATAAAGTCACTTAAAAGAAAAATCTTTATAATTACCTCACACCTTAACACTATCAATTTGACAATAGAGTAATAGTGTAATAAGGTATTCTACATGTAACATGGCTACCAGCAACTATTATTCACTTTTACCCTTAGAGGAATTGGAGAAGAGCAGACCCACACTAAAGGACATATTTAACCCAGATAATGAAGTCAAAGAAATTTCAGAGGTGTTTCTAAAATTGGAAAAAGCTTTAATGAGAGAGTACCAAACATGGTGGGACAAAAAATCACTTGAAAAATATATAGATCTGAATATGATACCCCGGGGCCTAAGGCTAAAGAAAAGGCCCACTTTCCTTCAGGTGGATGATGCCTTTCTTAATGAGTGGAATGACATACTCACAGAGTGCTCAATAAGACTTATGCACCTAATAATTAAACATAAAGAACAAAAACTGATTGAGGCCAGACAATATATACAAGATATACAAAAAGATCTAAACAATTTTGTGGAACATAACAGCTATGAGAAACTAGACAATCTACTTATACAAACTGTAGATAATATGAAAAGAGACATTGACAAACTAAAGTTTCGAAAATTTACAAGGGATTCTGAGGACTATACCCACAATAGGGTTTACCTAAAGAGCATGCAACAAAATAAAAGGAATAGACGACAACGTAGGCAGTACAACGGGGGAGACATAGAGCCTAAAGAGACACATAAACAACAACAGTCTTCACATAACAAGAAACAAGTGACTTTCTCAGACATGGACTCTGAGTCTAATGATGAATTAGAGTTTGTGGACTTTATGACCAGCGGACACTCATCTGTTGAGGCCGAATTGACTAATGATATTGATGTGATGCATACATTAGAAATACATCATAACCCCAGTCCCAACCTCCACAGGCCAACACAAATGAAGGCATACTCAAACATAAACATAAGCAGGCTGGTAGAAATAGATATGGTAGAGCTCTAGAGAGTGAGAGACACCCTAAACAAGGGGTAAATACAGAGCAGCCGCAGGTTTTTCACGAGGCCGTGGCCGGACAGGGAGGAGGAGGGAGGGGGAGAGGTGGGATACACAGACCCCAAATGATACAGGGAGAAGAACAGCCCCAGGCTCAGAGGGGGAGATACACACTGAAGAGGGGGAGGCAGAACAAATACAAAGTTTGAAAATAATCAACTTATCATCTGCCACACTAGAAGAATCTGAGTTAGAAGTACTTAGGTTGGGTCTCAACTTTGTACCCTCAGTTGATTTTGATATGTTCGAGACTTTGCTTGACGTGAACAAGTTGGTTCGCAAATTAACATTAAAAAAGTTTTTTACTGCTGAAAACATTAAGCAGGATGCTGTACAGATTAATATTAATGTTGACAGAAGGGTAGAAAATGATTATTTTCAGGTAAAAGATGCAGTAGATTTTCTATCTTTGTACCAGCTAGAAAAAGATAGTAATATACTCGAGAATACCAAAAGTTCACATACAGGTTACAGACCTAAGTCAGTATTTTGCCCTAGTAAAAATAGAGGGAATATTTTAGAATAATTTCACAAGAGAGTGGAGGAAGACTTAGTGATACTGAAGTCACAAGGCAAAAGCCATAGAGAGAATCTAACAGCTAAACAAAAAATTGGCTTAAAACTTCTAAAACAAAGGGATGATGTGGTAATAAAGAATTCGGACAAGGGAGGCTCCATTGTCATCATGGATAGAAGCTCCTACATCCAAGAGGCATTGAGGCAACTGAATGATGAAGAGGTGTACCTTGTGTTACGGGGGAACCCAGTTTTGACTTTCCAAAAAGAGATGAGGAGTTTTCTGGACGACGGGCTGGAGCTTGGGGTAATAGATTCAGATGCCTTTGAGTATTTGATGGTGGAGGAACCGGTCACTCCGATCTTCCACCATTTGCCGAAGGTGCATAAGACCTTGGAGGATGTCAAAGGACGCCCAATTGTGTCTGGTATAGGTTCTCTTTTTGAGAACCTGTCCAACTTGATTTAATCTCTGCTTCAGCCCGTCGTTTGGAAATTGCCATCGTTTCTAAGAGATACTAAGCACTTGTTAAATTTAACAGATGACCTAGTCTGGGAACCCAATTACAGCTGGATCACCATAGATGTGGTGGGCCTTTACTCAGCCATCCCCCACAAGGAAGGCTTAGAAGCTGTTAAATATATGTTGGACAGCTTCAGCGATTATGACACCAACCTCAAAAGTTTCATCTTGCGGACACTCCTCTTTTTATTAACTCATAACTATTTTGAGTTTAATGGGTTGTTTTATTTGCAGAGACGTGGGACAGCCATGGGGGCAAAATTTCCCCCGGCCTTTGCAAACATCTATATGGGCTGGTGGGAGCTGTCCCACGTCTATGCAGATGATAATCCCTTTAGAGACTCAATTGTAGCATACAAGCGCTACATTGATGATTTGATAATGGTTTGGTCAGGTACGGAAGCAGAGAGTATATCCTTTGTGGAATACTTAAACTGCAATAGAGTGGGCCTGCAGTTTACATATGCTTTTGACACCAAGAAAGTACCATATCTAGATGTTGAATTGGAAGGTAATATAGCAGAAGGAGCTGTTATATCAACCTTATATGTGAAGCCAATCTCTGCTAATGCCCTTCTTCATGCAAAGAGCTGTCATCCACGCTATATGAATTATGGCGTGGCAAAGGGGCAGTTCATAAGGTTGAAACGTAACTGTTCCAGAGAAGTAGACTACCAAGTAGAAAGTAAGTTACTATGGAAAAAACTTAAGGCTAGGGGTTACCCTGATGGGCCTCTGCGTAAGGCCTACTTTGATGTCCAAAAAATCTCTAGGGCAGATCTACTCAAGCCAAAACAACAGGTACTACCAAAAGGTCAAGTGAGATAGCATTTGTGACAAACTACTCTAATCAATATAGGGAAGTTTGTGAGATTATTAAAAGAAACTTGCCAATCTTGAGGGCGGATGAAGCACTGAAAAATGTGATTGACAAAGGTTGCCAATTTGTCTCAAAAAGAACCTAACAATTGGCAACATTGTCTCACCTAGTGCTCTCAAGAAACCACAGAAGGAAAGCAGTTGGCTTAGCTGTAAAGGGCATTATAAGTGTGGTTCACATGGCTGTACAGCATGTAGTTACACTACAAGCAGTAAAGTTTTTAAGTCATGCTACACGCAACAAGTTTTTGACTGTAACTTCTGTACCAACTGTCGTTCTGAATTTGCAGTCTATGCAATCACCTGTAATTATTGTCAGAAACAGTATGTAGGCTGTACGACAAGAGAGACACGTGAACGGATACGAGAGCATCTAAATGACATTGAGAAAGGGAGGACAGCAACTGGGGCATCAAAGCATTTTATCTATGAGCATGGAGGTAGGGCCAAAACATTTGCCTGGATGATCATAGATATTATTAAAAATAAACCAAGAGGAGGTAGTAGAGTAAAGGAGTTATATAAGAAGGAGGCCATTTGGATCTTTAAATGGAACACACGTATGCCGAACGGTTTAAATATTGAGACCGATTTGATTAATCTTTTGCAATAATCATTGAGAATCCAATGCATAAACAAAAGGAATACTGTTCATTTTAAGTTTCTCAACTGAAGATATGAATTATGTCAATAAGCAGATATGAATATTGCACTATTGACAGTGGTGTATATAGGTATTATTATACTAAACATGATTGGTTAACAATAAGGAGGAATTAGAAGGTTTCCCCAAAAGGTTTGATCTTATCAAGCATGCATCAGTTTAGTTGATAAATTGAGGGAGACAGTAATAACTAATGTAAAATCTCCCCATCAACATCTAACCTTTGCCTCTTGCCTGTTAAATATACCTATCTCATTATCCAATATCCATAATGCGCCCCCTTCCACCCTGGCTAATAACAACATAACAACATTTGGTATATCACAACATGAATTACCTGAAATATTACTAACTGGTCATAACAATGGGACTGGGGAATATATATATGTGTATGTACATTGAAGTGAATTCAAGATTAAGTTATGTGTAATTATGGTGATTTGGTGACACATTTAATTAGAGCAAGAAGCCATGGGTTACAATGGGTACTATAAAACAAAAACATAAGCAGATAATGCACTAAAGTCATATCAATTGTGCTGTAAACCAGTTAATAATTATGACCAATAATCAAACGTTGATGAAATTGTATATATGTTCTCCTATATTATTCTTTAAAGCAGTTTACCAATCAGTATTGAGTATTTTAAATCTGAGAGGCACAAGGTGAGCACTAGTAAGTAATCAGCGTTCTCTGACAAACAGGGTAATAGAATTAGGACTACTAAGCACAGACAACCAATCAAAGTAGAGGGAGTGAAATAAGAGTCATCCAGCTGATTTTGACAAGGAGAGTCTATGATTAAGGCTAATTGAGGCCGAAATATGTTAGACATGTCTATCTGACTGTGCTGTGTTTTTACTATAAGCCATGTTTTAAGATGAAGAAATAAAGAACAATTTTAAGTTTTATACCTATGCCGGTCTTTTTGGTGATTGTCCCTTGAATTCCTATTGGCTGAAAGATTTCTATCATCCAATAGGAATTAAAGGGTAAAAAATCCTATTGGCTTTTGCAATCAGCCAATAGGATTGAGCTTTCATCCTATTGGCTGATCCAATCAGCCAGTAGGTTTGAGCTCTCATTCTATTGGCAGATTGCTACAGCCAATAGGATTTTTCCCCTTTAATTCCTATTGGCTGATAGAAATCTTTCAGCCAATAGGAATTCAAGGGACACCATCTTTGATGATGTCACTTAAAGGAAACCTTTTTTTTATGGCAACGACCTTAAGAAGAGGATGCTCCTTGCCGGATGTCTTGAAGACCTTAAGAATAGGATGCTCCTCGCCGGATGGATGAAGATAGAAGTTGCTGTCTGGATGAAGACTTCTTCTTGCTTGGATGAGGACTTCGCAGGCTGGATGAAGATCGAAGAGGCCGCATGGATGAAGACTTCTTGCCACTTGGATGAGGGTTACGTTAGGGTTAGGTTTAGGGGTTAATAACGTTAGTATAGTGGCGGCGACATTGGGGGCAGCAGATTAGGGGTTAATAACTTTAATGTGGGTGGCGGCGATGTTATGGGCTGCAGATTAGGGGTTAATAACTGTATGTAGGTGGCGGCGGCGATATTGAGGCGGCAGATTAGGGGTTAATTACTGTAATGTAGGTGGCGGCGATATTATATGTGTAGGGGCAGCAGATTAGGGGTCTGTAGACGTGAGGTTTATGTTACGGTGTTAGGTTTAAACATAACTTTTTATTTCCCCATAGACATAAATGGGGCTGCGTTACGGAGCTTTTGTTTCTGCTATCGCAGATGTTAGGCTTTTTTTTGCCGGCTCCCCCCATTGATGTGTATGGGGAAATCATGCACAAGCACGTCAAAGCAGCCCTTGATTTCGGTTCGGTATGGAGCTCAACGCAACCATATCGCCTGCGCAAGCCTACTTTTTTAAAACTTGTAATAGCAGTGCTATAGGGAGGTGAAATAACGCTGAAAATGTTGCAGTCGTTAATTTCCCTATTGCCCTCAAAACTCGTAATCTAACTGACAGTTATTTATAACCTTTTACTGCTTATTCATATTGATCAAATTTTTTTAGGTATGAACAGGAAGAATTTGTGTTACTTTATTTTTGTATATATTTTAATCACATTTATTCATAGTCATACAATTCCACCTTAAAATTAAGTCAAGATATTTTGCCATTCTCGGGTTTATGATTAAAATAGGCGTTAAAGGGGATTTTGCTGAAAATAGGTAGTAAAAACAAACTGCAACTTCTATTGCAGTTTCCAACACATTACCCAATCAAATTCTTAAAATCACATAATACTGCAGTGAATCAAAGACAGGGCATGTCATCAACTTGCATGCTTTAACAACAGTATAAAGATTTGCATTGGTCAGGATAGATGATGGACAGTTATTGCATCCAATTATACTTTTCTGTTCTAAATAAAAGTTAATTAGGCCAATGACTCTTGTTTGATCCTTTTTATTGCCTAACATGCAAAGGCACTTTTAATAGGCATGTAAGCCTTATGACCTTTTAACTCAACATTCTACAGCTTTGTTTAACAAACTTGGAATACTTATAATTTTAATAAGGGTTAATTCTTGCTACTATTATCAAGCAACTTAGTGTGTTAACAAATGTGTGAACTTGTAATATGGAGGATTGTTCATGTTACTTGTAGTGTATATACATTTATCTATTCATATTAATTCTAAGGAGCCATACTGCTGTTTATACCTCTATAATTTTATTAGCACAAAAGGGAAGTGTTTGCTTTAATTGTTCAATTTAAATTAAGTGGTTATTAAAAATATTAATTTCTTCCCATTTTATTATAATTTCTCAAAATAATATTTAATTCAGCAATTATTTTAATTTATGTTATGTAAATATTAAATAATTTATCCCATCAAATAAATTCTGTTTAATATCACTTCTGCCCTGATTTACAATGTCATCTAAACTATAAACCAGTATTAGCCAACTGCACAAGTTTTTACAGCCCCTGAGAAAAAACAGAATTGAGAATGTGTGCTATAGTTTTTGTGGGCCCAGGAAAAAGCAGAGTGGTTGTCAAAGTGGTCACAAGTCAAAAGAATGATCTGAATGGAAGAAGAGCAGATAGGTAGGGACATTCTAATCAAAATTAAACTTTCATGATTAAGATAGGGCATGCAATTTTAAATAACTTTCCAATTTACTTTAAAGGGACAGTCAAGTAAAAAAAAAAAAGAAAAACGTTCATGATTTTAATAGGGAACGTAATTTTAAACATTTTTCCGATTTACTTTTATTACCAATTTTGCATTGTTCTTGATATTCTTAGTTGAAAGCTAAATCTAGGAGGTTCATAAGCTAATTTCTTAGACCTTAAAGGCCCCCTCTAATCTGAAAGCATTTTGACAGTTTTTCACCACTAGAGGGCGTTAGTTCATGTGTTTCATATAGATAACATTGAGCTCAGGCACATGAAGCTCCTAGGAGCAAGCACTGATTGGTTAAAAATGCAAGTCTGTCAAAAGAACTGAAATAAGGGGGCAGTTTGCAGAGCCATAGATACAGGGTAATCACAGAGGTAAAAAGTATATTATTATAACTGTGTTAGTTATGCAAAATTGGGGAATGGGTAATAAAGGGATTATCTACCTTTTTAAACAACAAAAATTCTGGTGTTTACTGTCCCTTTAAGCTTCAAATTTGCTTTGTTCTTTTAGTATTCTTTGTTGAAAGCTACACCTAGGTAGGCTTGTATGCTAATTTCTAAGCCCTTGAATGCCTCCTCCTATATCAGTTAATTTTGACAGTTTTTCACAGCTAGACAGCGCTAGTTCATGTGTGCCATATAGATAACATTTTGCTCACTCCCGTGGAGTCTGTCAAAAGAACTGAAATAATGGGCAGTCTGCAGAGGCTTAGATACAAGGTAATCACAGATTAATTATAACTGTTTTGGTTCTGCAAAACTGGTGATTGGCTAATTAAAGGATAATCTATCATTTTAAACAATAAAAAATCTGGGCCTCGATCCGATATAAATCCTCACCCGCAAAAGCCGGCAGCGCCAAATTTTGCGCGGGTTTGGTATCCTATATACGGCGTAACTTAGACATTACGCGCGTATATTTCTGCCTTCGCCCGTCGTTTTTTGGCCCATAGACTGACAAACAAAACACGCGCAGTTTGGTATCCAATATATGGCGTAAGGACTTAGGCACGCAGATTTCAGAAAATCTACTCCATTCTCATCTCGCCACAAATTGCAGGCGCAGGAACCCTTGCACTGACTTAGAAACCAACATAACTCTCTGAAGGCCTAGCAAATGCATGCTTAACAACATACATATCAGCAGCTTGATCACAAATAGTTAACCTCTTAAAAGCATTTATTTTTCCTGCAAGTGTGTCAAACCAATCACAAACAGCACAACCTCTCACCTGCAGCCTTAAAACACCTGCCAATGCACACCCTCATTAGCCACCATGTTTCCCTTGCAGTATATTGTGTTCAGAGAGAGACAGTGTCGTGGGGCACAAGGGGTGCTGGAACCCCATACAAGCCCCTGTTTTGGATGTTATTCCTGCTGCTGAGGTCCCTGGTCATGGTGCTGTAGCTGTCCCTGCTCCTGCTGCTGCTCTCCCTGCTCCTCCTGCTGTTGTCCCTGTTCCTGGTGCTCCCCATGCTGCTGCCAGCAGGGCCTATAAGACGAAGGCATCAGCAGAGGGGAAGAGCACCAAGGATACACACGGTTAGGGTCACCCTGTTTGGGATGACAGAAGTGGAGGTCAGGGAAAAATATCGCTTGACATCTGCAAGCCTCATTGACCTGTATGAGGTCTTGAAGGATGATATTGACCCTCAAGCGTATAGGAACCGAGCTCTGACTGGTATGCAGAAGCTGTTGTGTGTTGTACACTTCCTGGCAACTGGCTCATACCAGTCAACAGAGGGGCTTGTGTCTGGCCTAGCGCAGTCTACCTTCTCCAGGATTCTAGGGGAGGTTTTGACTGCTCTAGATAACCAGACACAGTGATACATTCATTTCCCCCGTACCCCACAGGAATGGATCCGTCTTAAACAAGGCTTCTATCGACTGGGGGGTATTCCCAATGTCATGGGGGCAATTGATTGCACACATGTGCGTATCGTGGCCCCACATGAGGAGCCAATCCTCTATATAAACAGGAAAGGGTTTCACTCATTGAATTGCCAGATGATCTGCGATACCACTCTGAAATTCATACATGTGTATGCAGGCTTTCCGGGGAGTGCACATGATTCCTACATCCTGCGCCAGACCTCCTTATTCCAGATGTTTCAAAATGGAACACTCTCGGGAGGATGGCTGCTTGGTGAGTACCTTCATTCTGTCTGTATATTTCTACTAAAGGGACACTAAACACAAATTAATAATCTCATGTTTCAGATAGAGAATACAATGTTAAACAACATTACAATGCACTTCTATTATCTCATTTGATTTATTCTTTAGATATCCTTTGTTGAAAAATTAGCAATGCACATAGATGATCCAATCATACGAGGCATCTATGTGTAGCCACCAATCAGCAGCTAATGAGCATATCTAATGTGCTTGTCAGCAAATGATATCAAGAGAATGGAGCAAATTACATAATAGAAGTAAATTATAAAGTTGCTGAAAATTGCAGGTTCTTTTTAAAGGGACAGTCTAGTATAAATTACACTTTCATTATTCAGATAGGACTTTAATTTTTTTTCAACTTTCCAATTAACTTTTATCATCAAATGTGCTTTTTTCTCTTGGTATTCTTAGTTTAAACTAAACATAGCTAGGCTCATATGCTAATTTCCAAGCCTTTGAGGGCTGCCTCTTATCACATGCTTTTTAAATCTCTTTTCAACACAAAGAGACAGAAAGTACACGTGGGCCATATAGATAACACTGTGTTCAGGCACAGGGGGTTATGTAAGATTTAGCACAAAACAATGCTAAATTTAAGACAATAGATAATAAATAGTCACAGTCATGTGATCAGGGGGCTGGAAGAAGGTTCCTAAATACAAGGTAATCACAGAGGTAAAAAGTATATTAATATAACTGTGTTGGTTATGCAAAACTGGGGAATAGGTAATAAAGGTTTTATCTATCTTTTAAAATAATAACAATTATATGGTAGACTGTCCCTTTAACTCATGAAACAACAAATGTGTGTTTCATGTCCCTTTAAAGGGACACTATACGACAAATAGGTTTTCACTTAAAAGTACATTTTCTTAAAATGGCATGTTCTATCTGAATCATTAAAGGGACACTCAATCAAAATTAAAGGGACATTATACACCAGAATTGTTCTTGTTTTAAAAGATAGATAATCCCTTTATTACCCATTCACCAGTTTTGCATAACCAACACAGTTATAATAATATACTTTTAACCTCTGTGATTATCTTGTATCTAAGCCTCTGCAAACTGCCCCTTTATTTCAGTTCTTTTGACAGACTTGCAGTCTAGCCAATCAGTGCCTGCTCCCAGATAACTTCACGTGCACAAGCACAGTGTTATCTATATGAAATACGTGAACTAACACTCTCTAGTGGTGAAAAACTGTTAAAATGCATTCTGAAAAGAGGTGGCCTTCAAGGTCTAAGAAATTAGCATATGAACCTCCTAGGTTAAGCTTTTAACTAAGAGTACCAAGAGAACAAAGCTAAATTTGTGATAAAAGTAAATTTGAAAATTGTTTAAAATTACATGCTCTATCTGAATCATGAAAGTTTATTTTGGCCTAGACTGTCCCTTTAAACTTTCATTATTCAGATAGAACATGCCATTTTAAACAACTTTAAAATTTACTTCCATTAACAAAATGTGCACAGTCTTTTTATATTTAAACTTTTTGAGTCAACAGCTCCTACTGAGCATGTACAAGAATAAGTGTGTATGCATTTGTGAATGGCTGATGGCTGTCACATGGTACAGGGGGGGTGGAAAAATACATAACTTTTAAAATCCTCAGGAAAAAATAATAAATTGAATTTTAGACTAAGTGATATTGCATTGTCTTGTTATATTGCATTTGTTGATTATGCAAATCTACTGTGTTGACTGGTCCTTTAAAATAGAATTTTGGTCTAGACTAATCCTGGCATAAAAGTAGATTGCTTACAATGCACCAATTTAATATTTTGATTAAATATATATATTTAAATGAAATCCATGTTATGTCCCTTTAAGCACATGATGTACCTGTAGTAATCAGAATACATATGTTACATGACAAGTGACGCAGGGTACGGCTGCAGACCATGGCTATTAACCCCCTTGGTGCACCCCCTTACAGTGCCACAACTCAGGTACCAGGAGGCCCACATAAGAACAAGGAATGTAATTGAAAGGAGCTTTGGCCTATTAAAATCCAGATTCCGGTGTCTGGATGTTACAGGCGGAGCTCTACCGTATAACCCTAACAAAGTGTGTTCCATTGTCAATGCTTGTTGTATTCTACACAACATTGCTGTGGACACACGTTTGTTGGGGGACATTGACCAAGGGCAGCAGCAGCTGTTTCCTGTACGTGAGGATGTGGACAGGGGGACACTGAGGGGGAATGAAGTGAGGGATTATGTCATCCAGGAATACTTCACCTCTAAGTTACTTGTTCATAAGTACAGTAAACCGTAACATTCACATGTATTATGATGTTTGACAGTACCTCACCAACCATTGCATGTGTATATATCATTTCTTGCAGAAATGCATACTGCGGATTTCCACTGCATGTAAGTGAAACTACTACATCCCAACCCCCTTCCCTTAACCACCCTAATTACTGTATATTTCTCATTTGTTTAATTCATGTTTAGGTCACTATGATTTATTGACTATCATTAAAGGGACACTGAACCCAAATTTTTTATTTTGTGATTCAGATCATTCCATTTTAAGCAACTTAATAATTTACTCCTTTTTATCATTTTTTCTTCGTTCTTTCGCTATCTTTAATTGAAAAAGAAGGCATCTAAGCTTTTTTCTTAGTTCAGCACTCTGGACAGCACTTTTTTATTGGTGGCTGAATTTATCCACCAATCAGCAAGGACAACCCAGGTTGTTCACCCAAAATGATTTTCAAATAAAGATACCAAGAGAATAAAGAAAATTTGATAATAGGAGTAATTTAGGCTTAGATTTAGAGTTTGGCGGTAGCCGTCAAAACCAGCGTTAGAGGCTCCTAACGCTGGTTTTAGGCTACCTCCGGTATTTGGAGTCAGTCAGGAAAGGGTCTAACGCTCACTTTCCAGCCGCGACTTTTCCATACCGCAGATTCCCTTACGTCAATTGCGTATCCTATCTTTTCAATGGGATCTTTCTAACTCCGGTATTTAGAGTCGTGGCTGAAGTGAGCGTTAGAAATCTAACGACAAAACTCCAGCCGCAGAAAAAAGTCAGTAGTTAAGAGCTTTCTGGGCTAACGCCGGTTTATAAAGCTCTTAACTACTGTGCTCTAAAGTACACTAACACCCATAAACTACCTATGTACCCCTAAACCGAGGTCCGCCCACATCGCCGCCACTCGATTAAATTTTTTTAACCCCTAATCTGCCAACCGCCACCTACGTTATAATTATGTACCCCTAATCTGGTGCCCCTAACACCGCCAACCCCTATATTATATTTATTAACCCCTAACCTGCCCCCCACAATGTCACCGCCAGCTACCTACAATAATTAACCCCTAATCTGCCGACCGCAAAGCGCCGCCACCTACATTATAGCTATGTACCCCTAATCTGCTGCCCCTAACACCGCCGACCCCTATATTATATTTATTAACCCCTAATCTGCCCCCCTCAACGTCGCCTCCACCTGCCTACACTTATTAACCCCTAATCTGCCGAGCGGATCTCACCGCTACTAAAATAAAGTTATTAACCCCTAATCCGCCTCACTCCCGCCTCAATAACCCTATAATAAATAGTATTAACCCCTAATCTGCCCTCCCTAACATCGCCGACACCTAACTTCAATTATTAACCCCTAATCTGCTTACCGAATCTCGCCGCTACTGTAATAAATGGATTAACCCCTAAAGCTAAGTCTAACCCTAACCCTAACACCCCCCCTAAATTAAATATAATTTAAATCTAACGAAATAAATTAACTCTTATTAAATTATTCCTATTTAAAGCTAAATACTTACCTGTAAAATAAACCCTAATATAGCTACAATATAAATTATAATTATATTATAGCTATTTTAGGATTTATATTTATTTTACAGGTAACTTTGTATTTATTTTAACCAGGTACAATAGCTATTAAATAGTTAAGAACTATTTAATAGCTAAAATAGTTAAAATAATTACAAAATTACCTGTAAAATAAATCCTAACCTAAGTTACAATTAAACCTAACACTACACTATCAATAAATAAATTAAATTAAATACCTACAATTACCTACAATTAAACCTAACACTACACTATCAATACATTAATTAAATACAATACCTACAAATAACTACAATTAAATAAACTAACTAAAGTACAAAAAATAAAAAAGAACTAAGTTACAAAAAATAAAAAAATATTTACAAACATTAGAAAAATATTACAACAATTTTAAACTAATTACACCTACTCTAAGCCCCCTAATGAAATTACAAAGCCCCCCAAAATAAAAAAATGCCCTACCCTATTCTAAATTACAAAAGTTCAAAGCTCTTTTACCTTACCAGCCCTGAACAGGGCCCTTTGCGGGGCATGCCCCAAGAAATTCAGCTCTTAGCCTGTAAAAAAACACATACAATACCCCCCCAACATTACAACCCACCACCCACATACCCCTAATCTAACCCAAACCCCCCTTAAATAAACCTAACACTAAGCCCCTGAAGATCTTCCTACCTTATCTTCACCTCACCGGGTATCACCGATCGGTCCTGGCTCCAAAATCTTCATCCAACCCAAGCGGTGGCTGGCGATCCATAATCCTGCGGCTGAAGAGGTCCGAAGAGGCTCCAAAGTCTTCATCCTATCCGGGAAGAAGAGGCGATCCAGACCGCCACCCATCTTGATCCAAGCGGCATCTTCTATCTTCATCCGATGAGGACCGGCTCCATCGTGAAGACCTCCAGCGCAGATCAATCTTCTTCCGACGACTTCCAACTGAAGAATGACGGTTCCTTTAAGGGACGTCATCCAAGATGGCGTCCCTCGAATTCCGCTGATCGGAACAGCCAATAGAATGCAAGCTCAATCTGATTGGCTGATCGGATCAGCCAATCGGATTGAACTTGATTCTGATTGGCTGATTCCATCAGCCAATCAGAATTTTCCTACCTTAATTCCGATTGGCTGATAGAATCCTATCAGCCAATCGGAATTCGAGGGACGCCATCTTGGATGACGTCCCTTAAAGGAACCGTCATTCATCGGGAAGTCGTCGGAGAAGAAGGATGGATCCGCGATGGAGGTCTTGAAGATCAGCCGGTCATCATCGGATTGAAGAACATAGAAGATGCGGCTTGGATGAAGATGTTTGCCGGTCCGGATGTCCTCTTCTGCCCGCTTGGATCAAGACTTCAGCCGGAGGATGGACGTCACTCTTCAGCCCCCCGCTTGGGCTTGGATCAAGACATCGGAGGCTCTTCTGGATCGATCGGTGAACCTGGCATGGTGAAGACAAGGTAGGAAGATCTTCAGGGGCTTAGTGTTAGGTTTATTTAAGGGGGGTTTGGGTTAGATTAGGGGTATGTGGGTGGTGGGTTGTAATGTTGGGGGGGGTATTGTATGTTTTTTTTTACAGGCAAAAGAGCTGAATTCTTTGGGGCATGCCCCACAAAAGGTCCTTTTAAAGGGACAGTATACTGTAAAATAGCTTTTCCCTTAATGTGTTTACAATTGCTTTTTTTACCATCTGCAGAGTAAAAAATGTATGAAAATTAGCTTTTTAAGGTTTATTTGTGTATATTAAAGCTCTGATTTTGTGTTTTGAAGCCACAACCTAATAAAATGGGTGGAGCTTGTAGGTATAATCAGATCTCATTACTGTATCACATTGTGCACATATACCTGCTTCTTTATCTTATATCTGTCCTTAAAACAATCACCAGTACTTTGAGAGAACAATGGAAAATCAACATTGTATTACCTTATCTCTGCTATATCCGACTGGGAGTGTAATTTCTTCTGCTGGCTGTGTTTACAAAGCTTATCTATAGCTGGTACGCGTGGCCACAAACTTTCAGAATAGGTGGGGATACCACATGCTAAATTAACAATTTCAAATGCCAATATAAGGGTAAAGGAGCTACTTGTAAACAATTTAATACACTCCACCAGGTAAAGTGGATCATTGGGAACAAATTAAAGGGGAGAAAATTTTTGAGTAAACTGTCCCTTTAAGGGCTGGTAAGGTAAAAGAGCTTTGAACTTTTGTAATTTAGAATAGGGTAGGGCATTTTTTTATTTTGGTGGTCTTTGTTATTTTATTAGGGGGCTTAGAGCAGGTGTAATTAGTTTAAAATTGTTGTAATTTTTTTCTAATATTTGTAAATATTTTTTTATTTTTTGTAACTTAGTTCTTTTTTATATTTTGTACTTTAGTTAGTTTATTTAATTGTATTTATTTGTAGGAATTGTATTTAATTTATTTATTGATAGTCAAGTGTTAGGTTTAATTGTAGATAATTGTAGGTATTTTATTTAATTTATTTATTGATAGTGTAGTGTTAGGTTTAATTGTAACTTAGGTTAGGATTTATTTTACAGGTAATTTTGTAATTATTTTAACTAATTTAGCTATTAAATAGTTCTTAACTATTTAATAGCTATTGTACCTGGTTAAAATAAATACAAAGTTACCTGTAAAATAAATATAAATCCTAAAATAGCTATAATATAATTATAATTTATATTGTAGCTATATTAGGGTTTATTTTACAGGTAAGTATTGAGCTTTAAATAGGAATAATTTATTTAATAAGAGTTAATTTATTTCGTTAGATTTAAATTATATTTAATTTAGGGGGGTGTTAGGGTTAAAGTTAGACTTAGCTTTAGGGGTTAATAAATTTATTAGAGTAGCGGTGAGCTCCTGTCGGCAGATTAGGGGTTAATACTTGAAATTAGGTGTCGGCAATGTTAGGGAGGGCAGATTAGGGGTTAATACTACTTATTATAGGGTTATTGAGGCGGGAGTGAGGCGGATTAGGGGTTAATACATTTATTATAGTAGCGCTCAGGTCCTGTCGGTAGATTAGAGGTTAATAAGTGTAGTTAGGTGGAGGCGACGTTGGGGGCGGCAGATTAGGGGTTAATAAATATAATATAGGGGTCGGCGAGGTTATGGCAGCAGATTAGGGGTACATAGGGATAATGTAGGTGGCGGGGGTGTACGGAGCGGCAGATTAGGGTTAAAAATAATATGCAGGGGTCAGCGATAGCGGGGGCGGCAGAATAGGGGTTAATAAGTGTAAGGTTAGGGGCTTTAGACTCGGGGTACATGTTAGAGTGTTAGGTGCAGACGTAGGAAGTGTTTCCCCATAGAAAACAATGGGGCTGCGTTAGGAGCTGAACGCGGCTTTTTTGCAGGTGTTAGGTTTTTTTTCAGTTCAAACAGCCCCATTGTTTCCTATGGGGGAATCGTGCACGAGCACGTTTTTGAAGCTGGCCGCGTCCGTAAGCACCGCTGGTATCGAGAGTTGAAGTTGCGGTAAATATGCTCTACGCTCCTTTTTTGGAGCCTAACGCAGCCATTCTGTGAACTCTCAATACCAGCGGTATTTAAAAGGTGCAGCCAGAAAAAAGCACGCGTAGCTAACGCACCCCTTTGGCCGCAGAACTCTAAATCTAGGCGTTAGAAAGTTGATTAAAATTTCATGCTCTATCTAAATCATGAAATAAAAAATTTGGGTTCAGTGTCCCTTTAAGAATGATGAAAATGGATGTTTATACCTTATGTTCACACCTTCTGTAAATACATTATTAGTTAGATATACCCATGTGTCAATTTAAATTGGATGTGAGAAACCTTGATTTACATCTTATAAGTGAATATTACTATATGTACCCTTCATACACAACTATGTGATGTGGTTTATAGAACAGGAATATGTCATAAACATGATAATAATACCTTTTTGGGTCATTTCCACACAGGTATTATTAAAAGTTTTAGCAATATTACTGTACTAAAACACACCTCACATGGATGTGGATAACAATTATATGTTAAATAACAGAGGACAAGATTTATGGTCAACTATAAGAATATTTATTTTTTTCTTTACTTCTTGGATGAGGGTTCTGAGGTAACTGGAGTGGATCTCCTGGTTCTTCTGGATTGTGCAGATTCAGATGATTCAGCTGGAGTGCTGGCCACAGATGAGAGGCTCAATGGAACGCTGGAGTAAAGTCTGTTGGCTCCTGTAAAACCTGCGTTGGTCTCTCTGCATTCTCTCGCAGCTTGCTGTGAGCCTCCTCTGCAGGGCAATGTATTCAGCGCCCAGGGCAGAAGTCAGAGGATCTACAGGCTGTTCACCAGCAGGGATTATAGGCTCAGGTTCACCTCTAGCTGCTGTTGCATCTGGAACTATGACAGCTGGTGCTTCAGGAGGAACTGCGACAGCTGGCGCTTCAGGAGGAACTACGACAGCTGGCGCTGCAGGAGGAACTACGACAGCTGGTGCTGCAGGAGGAACTACGAAAGCTGGTGCTGCAGGAGGAACTATGACAGCTGGTGCTGCAGCAGGAACTACGACAGCTATATGCTCCTATATGGAGCTCTTCCAAGGGAAGCGGATGGTGGAGCTCTCCGGGTGGACTGGTAGTCCCATTGCCAACTGGTGTGCGACCACTCAGCCTGTCCAGTTTGTATGTCCTGTTGGTAAAAGTCCTGACTGGCCTGATATTGGGAGGGGGGGGGGGGAAGACTTCTACCCTTTGGGGATGACTTGGCCCCCCCTCAAAACCAAAAGAATAGTCCTCTGGCCAGGGCTCCTCTTCCAATGTTGGTGGCATGACGTCTGTGTCCTCAACAGAGCATACTGTTGATGCATTCTCTGGCCTGGTGGTTGCAGTGGAGGCATTCTCTGGCCTGGTGGTTGCAGTGGAGGCATTCTCTGGCCTTGTGGTTGCGGTGGAGGCATGCCCATTTGCACCCTGGTAATAGGAGGTTCTGTGGAGGAGTCAAATGATGAGAGGTATTAGTATAATCATATATATATATATATATATATATATATATATCCATGTGGGCATACAATGTACATTGATACATGCTAGGGCCTATGCTCATTCTCATGTCAAACGCTATAACATGCATGTGCATATTGTGATTTGTGATATGAGGGATTTTAATATGCAAATTATACATGTATGTGTTTCATACAATAGTTCTTTGTACATGTCAGTGATGGAGAAAATGTGTTCTTTAAGTGACACTATGGTCACACAATTTCCTTTAGCCTGATGTAGGCACATAACGTGTTGTCTTGAGCTAAAAGTATTGTGATGGTGAAAGTGTCCATTTACTGAAAATACATGTGGCTTGTGGCCTGTGTTACTCTGAGACATGTTAGTATTTCACTATTCCACCTCATATCCTGAATTTCAATGTGTTAAATAGCATTAAATGGACATTAAACCCATTTTTATTCTTTCATGATTCAGCTAGAGCATGCAATTTTAAACAACTTTGTAATTTACTTTAATTACCTAATTTGCTTCATTCTCTTGATATTCTTAGCTGAAAAGCATATCTAGATAGGCTCAGAAGCTGCTGATTGGTGGCTGCACATCAATGCCTCATGTGATTGGCTCACCCATGTGCATTGATATTTAATAAACAAAGAATAACAAAATAATGAAGCAAATTAGATAATAGAAGTAAATTGGGATGTTGTTTAAAACTGTATTCTCTATCTGAATAATAACATACAAAGATTTGGTTTAATGTACCTTTAATGTGAAATCTAATTGTAGATGTTTTTGTTAGTAGGCCAAATACCATGCTCCTCATTGTGTACATGAATGTGTGACATTAAAGGATGTTATATCTCAAATACATATAATACTGGTGTGTGGGATGTTACTCACCAGCATGCTGTGCTGATGTTGCAGCCCCTGAGTCACGAGCCCCTGGAAGTCCACGGACTGCTGTGACACTCAGGGACCTGCAAATGATCTCCTGCCACTCATTAGATTCCGCCTCCTAAGGAGGACCACCGCCTTTTCCCCTCTGATGCATGGCTTCTTGGCCCATTTTCTCCTTGACCCGCCTCTTGCAGTCATTCCACCTTTTCTTGAGCCCATCCACATTCCTCCTCTGCTGGGCCACGCTATTGACTTCCTCCTCGACCCTCAGCCATGCATCTTTAGCCTTCGGGCAACTCCTTTGCACTTCTCTTGGCCAAAGAGGGCAGTGTGGTTCTCCATGATGGCCTGGACTAGCGCAAGGTTTTCGGCAAAAGAGAAGTTGGGGCACCTCATGCGCTCCTCATCCTGGGCCGCCTGGCTCCCTCCCTGGGATGTCCCTGGTGTGGGTTCCTCCCTATCCTCTCCCTCCTCCCCCCTTCTATCCCCATGTGCACCCTCTGTCCCTCTTCTGAGTGTGCCTGACCTTGGGGCAACCCACTCCCATCGTCCCTTCTAACTCTCCCCACTCCACTCACTCCCTGACGGGGACCCTGCTGCTCCTCCTGTCCATAATCCTCTCCCTGCAACTCCCCTTCCCTCCTCCCCCCTGCCCTAGCTCTCCCTGCCATCCTCAAACTACACACATTCACACACTCACACTCACTCCCACTTCAATCACACACAATCACATCCAAACACTCAGCCTTTCACACTGTAAAAGATAAATAAAATGTGTGAGGTGTTAGAAAAAAAAAGTGTTATGTATTTTGTATATGTGTGTATGCACAATGTGTGCAATATGTAAAAAAAAAAAAGTGTTAGTAAATGTACAGGCTTACCAATCCAAAAATCCGACCTAACTAACTGAATGAAATGCTCCTCTCTCACTACTCTTACCACTAATCTCTACTCACTGTAGTGTGCTGTAGCTCCAAGAACCAACCAAACACACTAAAGAAAATGGCCGCTGCGCATGGGTTTATGTATGAATTTTGAATGGCGTAATTACGTGTTGCATCTTTTAGAACTGGCCGTTGTTTTTTAGGATTCGTAGACTAATGTGCATAAAACTACACTTTATTGAGACTTTACGTGAACAAAATACTGGCGTAAGTACTTGCGACGACTAAAATGTGTATTTGCGCACATTTTAGTTGATCGCCGGCTTTTGCTACTTATGCCAGTTTAACATCTGATGGCGCAGTATATTGGATAGGTCGATTTGCGAGGTGAAATTACGGGCGGCGCGGGTTCTCTCGCTTGCGCCGAAAACTACGACCTATATTGGATCGTGCTTCTGGAGTAGACTGTCCCTTTAACTAAATCTGGCAATCTGCCACTGGACATTTTTAGCAAATATTTTTGTGTAAAATAACCATAGAATTAAAGGCATCCCTTAAAGGCTTCTAAAATATTAATCTGTGCCCCCCCCCCCTTTTAAGAAAGTTTGCCCTCTCACTGCTATAATGTAATAGGATATCTCTCATATTTCACCTAGAAATGCACCCCTGTATGATATTTAGAATCTTTATACAGATAACATTAGCTCTGTCACAACTGATATTAACTCATTGTGAACAGAGACAATATGTATAATATAGTGCAATGCAATCTCTTCAATATTTGAGAGCTCTAAAATGCCTACACAAGGTTTAAAACTTCAAAAGTGTTGTTCAAATGATCACAAATTCAAGCTCTTTACTATTTGAGGGCTAAATGAATTATCTGCAAGGTTAACCAATACAAAGCCACTGAGTTTTAATATTACAATATGGCGCAAGCCGAACACCCTCCTAGTGGAATTACATACAGTACATTATATAATTAAAGGGGCATTATACTAAAAGAAAATCCAAAACGAAAATAAAGATTCAAAATGTTTTATAGAACCTTGATTTTTTTTTCTCTTTTTTTAAATTAATGTTCTTGTAATAAATAAACTAACGCCTAGATTTAGAGTTCTGCGTTAGCCGTCCAAACCAGCGTTAAGGGGTCCTAACGCTGGTTTTGGCCGCCCGCTGGTATTTAGAGTCAGTCAGGAAAGGGTCTCACTTTCCAGCCACGACTTTTCCATACCGCAGATCCCCTTACGTCAATTGTGTATCCTATCTTTTCAATGGGATCTTTCTAACGCTGGTATTTAGAGTCTTGGCTAAAGTGAGTGTTAGAACTCTAACGACAAGACTCCAGCCGCAGAAAAAAGTCAGGAGTTAAGAGCTTTATGGGCTAACGCCGGTTCATAAAGCTCTTAACTACTGTGCTCTAAAGTACACTAACACCCATAAACTACCTATGTACCCCTAAATCGAGGTCCCCCCACATCGCCGCCACTCTAATAAAAAATGTAACCCCTAATCTGCCGACCGCACACCGCCGCAACCTACATTATCCTTATGTACCCCTAATCTGCTGCCCCTAACATCGCCGACACCTACATAATATTTATTAACCCCTAATCTGCCCCCTCCCAACGTCGCCGCTACCTAACTACACTTATTAACCCCTAATCTGCCGACCGGACCTCGCCGCTACTCTAATAAATGTATTGACCCCTAAAGCTAAGTCTAACCCTAACACTAACACCCCCCTAAATTAAATATAATTTAAATCTAACGAAATAAAATAAATCTTATTAAATAAATTAATCCTATTTAAAGCTAAATACTTACCTGTAAAATAAACCCTAATATAGCTACAATATAACGAATAATTATATTGTAGCTATTTTAGCATTTATATTTATTTTACAGGCAACTGTATAATAACTATTTAATAGCTACCTAGTTAAAATAAGTACAAAATTACCTGTAAAATAAATCCTAACCTAAGTTACAATTAAACCTAACACTACACTATCAATAAATTAATTAACTAATACTATCTAAAATTATCTACAATTAAATCAACTAAACTAAATTACAAAAAAAACAAACACTAAATTACAAAAAATAAAAAAAGATTACAAGAATTTGAAACTAATTACACCTACTCTAAGCCACCTAAAAAAATAACAAAGCACCCCAAAATAAAAAATGCCATACCCTATTCTAAAATAAAAAGTTAACAGCTCTATTACCTTACCAGCCCTTAAAAGGGCCTTTTGCGGGGCATGCCCCAAAGAAAACTGCTCTTTTGCATTTAAAAAAACCATACAATACCCCCCCAACATTACAACCCACCACCCACATACCCCTAATCTAACCCAAACACCCCTTAAGAAACCTAACACTAAGCCCCTGAAGATCTCCCTACCTTATCTTCACCACGCCGGGTATCACCGATCCGTCCAGAAGAGGGTCCGAAGTCTTCATCCTATCTGGCAAGAAGAGGTCAAGAAGAGGGTCTGAAGTCTTCATCCTATCCGTCAAGAAGAGGACATCTGGACCGGTAAACATGTTCATTCAGGTGGCGTCTTCTATCTTCATCCATCCGGCGCGGAGCAGGACCATCTTGAAGCAGCCGACAATAGCTATTGTACCGAGTTAAAATAAATACAAAGTTGACTGTAAAATAAATATAAATGCTAAAATAGCTACAATATAATTATTCGTTATATTGTAGCTATATTAGGGTTTATTTTACAGGTAAGTATTTAGCTTTAAATAGGATTAATTTATTTAATAAGATTAATTTTATTTCGCTAGATTTAAATTAAATTTATCTTAGGGGGGTGTTAGGGTTAGACTTAGCTTTAGGGGTTGATACATTTATTAGAGTAGAGGCGAGGTCCGGTCGGCAGATTAGGGGTTAATACTTGAAGTTAGGTGTCGGCGATGTTAGGGAGGGCAGATTAGGGGTTAATACTATTTATTATAGGGTTTTTGAGGCGGGAGTGAGGCGGTTTAGGGGTTAATACATTTATTATATTGGCGGCGAGGTCCGGTCGGCAGATTAGAGGTTAATAAGTGTAGTTAGGTAGCGACAACGTTGGGGGGGGGGGGCAGATTAGGGGTTAATAAATATAATATAGGGGTCGGCGATGTTAGGGGCAGCAGATTAGGGGTACATAGCTATAATGTAGGTTGCGGCGGTGTACCGAGCGGCAGATTAGGGGTTAATAATAAAATGCAGGGGTCAGCGATAGCGGGGGCAGCAGATTAGGGGTTAATAAGTGTAAGGTTAGGGGTGTTTAGACTCGGGGTACATGTTAGGATGTTAGGTGCAGACTTAGGAAGTGTTTCCCCATAGGAAACAATGGGGCTGCGTTAGGAGCTGAACGCTGCTTTTTTGCAGGTGTTAGGGTTTTTTTTAGCTCAAACTGCCCTATTGTTTCCTATGGGGATATCTTGCACGAGCACGTTTTTGAAGCTGGCCACGTCCGTAAGCAACGCTGGTATTTAGAGTTGACGTGGCGGTAAATTATGCTCTACGCTCCCTTTTTGGAGCCTAACGCAGCCCTTCAGAGAACTCTAAATACCAGCGTTGTTTAAAAGGTGCGGGGGGAAAAAACACACATAGCTAACGCACCCCTTCTAACGCAAAACTCTAAATCTAGGTGTAAGTTTCTCTATTGGAGCTGTTCCTGTTGCCAGTGAGCAGTAAAGTCCAAGGACTCAGAGGTGCACAATCATATAATTTCTTTTAGTGTACAAGAACTACACTTAAAGGGGCAGTCTAGTCCAAAATAAACTTTCATGATTCAGATAGAGAATGTAATTTTAAACAATTTTCCAATTTACTTTTATCACCAATTTTACTTTGTTCTCTTGGTATTCTTAGTTGAAAGCTAAATCTTGGAGGTTCATATGCAAATTTCTAAGCCCTTGAAGTCCGCCTCTTCTCTCAGGGCATTTTGACAGTTTTTCACCACTAGAGGGTGTTAGCTCATGTGTGTCATATAGATAACACTTTGCTAACGCACGTGAAGTTCCAGTGAGCCAGTTTTGATTGGCTAAAATGGATGTCTGTCAAAAGAACTGAAATAAGGGGGCAGTTTGCAGAGGCTTAGATACAGGATAATCACTGAGGTAAAAAGTGTATTAATATAACTGTGTTAGTTATGCAAAACTAGGGAATGGGTAATAAAGGGATTATCTATCTTTTTAAACAATAACAATTCTGGTGTAGACTGTCCATTTAAAACAAGTGTTGTATGTCCATTTATTAATAAAGGAATTACCTTGTGGAAAGCTATACTTTACTCTTCCATATTTTTCTTTAAATTTGGTCATTTATAATGATCTGAATGATGCCCTAGTAATTATACTGTATCATCTGAATATAAGGGACATTAAAATAATTATCTCACTTTTAAAACTATAATTTTGTTATGAAAACTGTTTGCAGACGAAGGACACACCTCTTGAGAAGTCACTGTTGAACATCTTACCTCTCTTGATGTGGCCAATGTGCAGCATCTAGGAAAGTCAAGATTCTGTATTCCATGAAATGCACTCCAGCCTCTCTTGGGGAATGGAAAACCTACCATATATTCAGATTTAAAGGGGCAGTAAAGTCAACATTTTAAACAACTTTACAATTATCAGCCAATAGGAATTCAAGGGACGCCATTTTTAATCGCTTACCTTGAATTCCGATTCAGTGTAGGGCGGCGATCATATGAAGAGGATCCTCCACGCTCCATGGCTCCGGTCTTCAGTTCCAGCTTCGCCGATCTTCAGTTCCTGCATCGCCGGTCTTCAGTTCCAGGGAGGAAGGTCTTCAGCTCCGCGGTCATCGGTCTTCAACTCCTCCGCTCCGTGCCGGCTGGTTCCTGGAAGAAGAAGAGGTCGCCGCCTGGAAGAAGACTTCTCCGCCTGGAACAGGACCTTCTCCACCGGTCTTCAGGACAGGTAAGGAGCACTTGGGGGTTAGACTTAGGTTTTTTTAAGGGGGATAGAGTGGGTTTTAGAGTAGGGGTGTGTGGGTGGTGGGTTGTAATGGGGGGGGTGTTCTTTTTTTTCACAGGTAAAAGAGCTGATTACTTTGGGACAATGCCCCACAAAAGGCCCTTTTAAGGGCTGGTAATAGAGCTGATTACTCTTTGTAATTTAGTTTAGGGTAGGGACATTTTTTTATTTTGGGGGGCTTTGTTATTTTATTAGGGGGCTTAGATTAGGTGTAATTAGCTTAAAATTCTTGTAATCTTTTTTTATTTTTGTAATTTAGTGTTTATTTTTTTGTAATTTAGTTTAGTGTATTTGATTATATTTTAGTTTAGATAATTGTAGTTTATTTAATTTATTGATAATGTAGGTGTATTTGTAACTTAGGTTAGGATTTATTTTACAGGTAAATTGGTAATTATTTTAACTAGGTAGCTATTAAATAGTTATTAACTATTTAATAGCTATTGGACCTAGTTAAGATAAATACCAAGTTACCTGTAAAATAAAATTTAAACCCTAAAATAGCTACAATGTAATTATTAATTATATTGTAGCTATGTTAGGGTTTATTTTATAGGTAAGTATTTAGTTTTAAATAGGAATATTTTAGTTAATAAGATTAATATTATTTAGATTTATTGCAATAATAATTAAGTTAGGGGTGTTAGGGTTAGATAGGGTTAATATAGTTAATTTATATAATATAATAACTAAGGCCTAGATTTGGAGTTTGGCGGTAGCCGTGAAAACCAGCGTTAGAGGCTCCTAACGCTGGCTTTAGGCTACCGCCGGTATTTGGAGTCATTCAAAAAAGGGTCTAACGCTCATTTTTCAGCCGCGACTTTTCCATACCGCAGATCCCCTTACGTCAATTGCGTATCCTATCTTTTCAATGGGATCTTTCTAACTCCGGTATTTAGAGTCGTGTCTGAAGTGAGCGTTAGAATTCTAACGACAAAACTCCAGCCGCAGAAAAAAGTCAGTAGTTAAGAGCTTTCTGGGCTAACGCTGGTTCATAAAGCTCTTAACTACTGTGCTCTAAAGTACACTAACACCCATAAACTACCTATGTACCCCTAAACCGAGGTCCCCCCACATCGCCGCCACTCGATTAAATTTTTAAACCCCTAATCTGCCGACCGCCACCTACGTTATACTTATGTACCCCTAATCTGCTGCCCCTAACACCGCCGACCCCTATATTATATTTATTAACCCCTAACCTGCCCCCCACAACGTCGCCGCCAGCTACCTACAATAATTAACCCCTAATCTGCCGACCGCAAAGAGCCGCCACCTACGTTATCCTTATGTACCCCTAATCTGCTGCCCCTAACACCGCCGACCCCTATATTATATTTATTAACCCCTACTCTGCCCCCCTCAACGTCGCCTCCACCTGCCTACACTTATTAACCCCTAATCTGCCGAGCGGACCGCACCGCTACTATAATAAAGTTATTAACCCCTAATCCGCCTCACTAACCCTATAATAAATAGTATTAACCCCTAATCTGCCCTCCCTAACATCGCCGACACCTAACTTCAATTACTAACCCATAATCTGCCGACTGGATCTCACCGCTATTGTAATAAATGTATTAACCCCTAAAGCTAAGTCTAACCCTAACACTAACACCCCCCTTATTTAAATATAATTTTAATCTAACTAAATTAATTAACTCTTATTAAATAAGTTATTCCTATTTAAAGCTAAATACTTACCTGTAAAATAAATCCTAATATAGCTACAATATAAATTATATTTATATTATAGCTATTTTAGGATTAATATTTATTTTACAGGTAACTTTGTATTTATTTTAACCAGGTACAATAGCTATTAAATAGTTAAGAAATATTTAATAGCTAAAATAGTTAAAATAATTACAAATTTACCTGTAAAATAAATCCTAACCTAAGTTACAATTAAACCTAACACTACACTATCAATCAATAAATAAATTAAATAAAATACCTATAATTATCTACAATTAAACCTAACACTACACTATCAATAAATAAATTAAATACAATTCCTACAAATAAATACAATGAAATAAACTAACTAAAGTACAAAAAATAAAAAAGAACTAAGTTACAAAAAATAAAAAAATATTTACAAAGATTAGAAATATATTACAACAATTTTAAACTAATTACACCTACTCTAAGCCCCCTAATAAAATAACAAAGCCCCCCAAAATAAAAAAATGCCCTACCCTATTCTAAATTACTAAAGTTCAAAGCTCTTTTACCTTACCAGCCCTGAACAGGGCCCTTTGCGGGGCATGCCCCAAGAAGTTCAGCTCTTTTGCCTGTAAAAAAAAACATACAATACCCCCCCAACATTACAACCCACCACCCACATACCCCTAATCTAACCCAAACCCCCCTTAAATAAACCTAACACTTAGCCCCTGAAGATCTCCCTACCTTGAGTTGTCTTCACCCAGCCGAGCCAAATTCTTCATCCAAGCGGAGCAAGAAGAGGTCCTCCATCCGGTAGAAGTCTTCATCCAAGCGGGGCAGAAGAGGTCTTCCATCTGATTGAAGTCTTCATCCAAGCGGAATCTTCTATCGTCATCCATCCGGAGCGGAGCGGCAGCATCCTGAAGACCTCCGACGCGGAACATCCATCCTGGCCAATGACTGAACGACGAATGACGGTTCCTTTAAATGACGTCATCCAAGATGGCGTCCCTCGAATTCCGATTGGCTGATAGGATTCTATCAGCCAATCGGAATTAAGGTAGGAATATTCTGATTGGCTGATGGAATCAGCCAATCAGAATCAAGTTCAATCCGATTGACTGATCCAATCAGCCAATTAGATTGAGCTTGCATTCTATTGGCTGTTCCGATCAGCCAATAGAATGCAAGCTCAATCTGATTGGCTGATTGGATCAGCCAATCGGATTGAACTTGATTCTGATTGGCTGACTCCATCAGCCAATCAGAATATTCCTACCTTAATTCCGATTGGCTGATAGAATCCTATTAGCCAATCGGAATTCGAGGGACGCCATCTTGGATGACGTCATTTAAAGGAACCGTCATTCGTCGTTCAGTCGTCGGCCAGGATGGATGTTCCGCGTCGGAGGTCTTCAGGATGCTGCCGCTCCGCTCTGGATGGATGACAATAGAAGATTCCGCTTGGATGAAGACTTCAATCGGATGGAAGACCTCTTCTGCCCCGCTTGGATGAAGACTTCTACCGGATGGAGGACCTCTTCTTGCTCCGCTTGGATTAAGAATTTGGCTCGGCTGGGTGAAGATGACTCAAGGTAGGGAGATCTTCAGGGGCTTAGTGTTAGGTTTATTTAAGGGGGGTTTTAGTTAGATTAGGGGTATGTGGGTGGTGGGTTGTAATGTTGGGGGGGGGTATTGTATGTTTTTTTTTTACAGGCAAAAGAGCTGAACTTCTTGGGGCATGCCCCGCAAAGGGCCCTGTTCAGGGCTGGTAAGGTAAAAGAGCTTTGAACTTAAGTAATTTAGAATAGGGTAGGGCAATTTTTTTATTTTGGGGGGCTTTGTTATTTTATTAGGGGGCTTAGAGTAGGTGTAATTAGTTTAAAATTGTTGTAATATATTTCTAATGTTTGTAAATATTTTTTTATTTTTTTGTAACTTAGTTCTTTTTTATTTTTTGTACTTTAGTTAGTTTATTTCATTGTATTTATTTGTAGGAATTGTATTTAATTTATTTATTGATAGTGTAGTTTTAGGTTTAATTATAGATAATTATAGGTATTTTATTTAATTTATTTATTGATAGTGTAGTGTAATGTTAATTGTAACTTAGGTTAGGATTTATTTTACAGGTAAATTTGTAATTATTTTAACTATTTTAGCTATTAAATAGTTCTTAACTATTTAATAGCTATTGTACCTGGTTAAAATAAATACAAAGTTACCTGTAAAATAAATATTAATCCTAAAATAGCTATAAAATAATTATAATTTATATTGTAGCTATATTAGGATTTATTTTACAGGTAAGTATTTAGCTTTAAATAGGAATAATTTATTTAATAAGAGTTAATTAATTTCGTTAGATTAAAATTATATTTAATTTAGGGGGGTGTTAGTGTTAGGGTAAGACTTAGCTTTAGGGGTTAATACATTTATTAGAATAGCGGTGAGCTCCAGTCGGCAGATTAGGGGTTAATAATTGAAGTTAGGTGTCGGCGATGTTAGGGAGGGCAGATTAGGGGTTAATACTATTTATTATAGGGTTAGTGAGGCGGATTAGGGGTGTTAATAACTTTATTATAATAGCTGTGCGGTCCGGTCGGAAGATTAGGGGTTAATAAGTGTAGGCAGGTGGAGGCGACGTGGTGGGGGCAGATTAGGGGTTAATAAATATAATATAGGGGTCGGCGGTGTTAGGGGCAGCAGATTAGGGGTACATAGGGATAATGTAAGTAGCGGCGGTTTACGGAGCGGCAGATTAGGGTTAAAAATAATATGCAGGGGGTCAGCGATAGCGGGGGCGGCAGAATAGGGGTTAATAAGTGTAAGGTTTAGGGGTGTTTAGACTCGGGGTACATGTTAGGGGTGTTAGGTGCAGACGTAGGAAGTGTTTCCCCATAGCAAACAATGGGGCTGCGTTAGGAGCTGAACGCGGCTTTTTGCAGGTGTTAGGTTTTTTTCAGCTCAAACAGCCCCATTGTTTCCTATGGGGGAATCGTGCACGAGCACGTTTTTGAAGCTGGCCGCGTCCGTAAGCAACTCTGGTATCGAGAGTTGAAGTTGCGTTAAATATGCTCTACGCTCCTTTTTTGGAGCCTAACGCAGCCATTCTGTGGACTCTCAATACTAAAGTTATTTTAAAGTTGCGGCCAGAAAAAAGCCAGCGCTAGATACGCGGGTCGTTACCGACAAAACTCTAAATCTAGCCGTAAATTAACTATATTAACCCTAATATAATTAGGGTTAATATAGTTAATATAGGTGGCGGCAGTGTAGGGGGGTCAGATTAGGGTTAATATATTTAATATAGGTGGCGGCAGTGTAGGGGGATTAGATTAGGGGTTAATATATTTAATATAGGTGGCGGCAGTGTAGGTGGATTAGATTAGGGGTTAATATATTTAACATAGGTGGCGGCAGTGTAGGGGGATTAGATTAGGGGTTAATATATTTAATATAGGTGGCGGGCGGTGTAGGGGGGTCAGATTAACAGGTAAAAGAGCTGATTACTTTGGGGCAATGACCCGCAAAAGGCCCTTTTAAGTGCTGGTAATAGAGCTGATTACTTTGGGGCAATGCAGTGTAGGGACACTTTAGTATTTTAGGGGGTAATACATTTATTATAGGTGGCGGCGGTGTAGGGGGATTAGATTAGGGGTTAATACATTTAATATAGGTGGCGGCGGTGTAGGGGGGATTAGATTAGGGGTTAATCATTTTAATATAGGTGGCGGCGGTGTAAGGGGATTAGATTAGGGGGTAAAGTAGTTAAAATAGATGGCAGCGGGGTAGGGGGCTCACATTAGGGGTAATACATATAATATAGGTGGCGGCGGTCTAGGGGGCTCAGATTAGGGGGTGATACAGTTAATATAGGTGGCGGTGGGGTCCGGGAGCGGCAGCTTAGGGGTTAATACATTTATTGTTAGGAGTGAGAGGTGGGATTGAGGATAGAGGGGTATACGTGTCGGGCTATGTTTGGGAGGCGTGTTAGACAGTTACGGGAGATTTTATAATTTAGTCAGTTTTTGTAGGCGGCGGCAGTTTCTAAAGTGCCGTAAGTCACTGGCGACTCCAGAAATTTGTACTTTACGCAGATTTCTGGACATCGCTAGTTTTTCAGACTTACTGCACTTTAGCATCTGACGGTGCCGTATATGTGATAGCACGAGTTGCAAGGTGAAATTACGGGTGGCGCGGGTTCCCTTGCTTGCGCCGAAAACTACACCGTATATCGGATCGCGCCCCTAGTATTTATTTTTACTAGGTAGAATAGTTATTAAACAGTTATTAACTATTTAATAACTACCTAGTTAAAATAAAGACGAATTTACCTGTAAAATAAAACCTAACCTAAGTTACAATTACACCTAACACTACACTATAATTAAAAGAATTACCTAAACTAAATACAATTAATAACAATTTAAAAAAATATCTAAAGTACGAAAAAAACCCCCACTAAATTAAAGAAAATAATATAATAATTACAGAAATTTTAAACTAATTACACCTACTCCAATCCCCCTAACAAAATAAAAAGCCCCCCTACACTAAATTACAAATAGCCCTTAAAAGGGCCTTTTGCAGGGCATTGCCCCAAAGTAATCATCTCTTTTACCATTAAAAAAAAGTACAATTCCCCCCCAACATTAAAGCCCACCACCCACACAACCAACCCTACTGTAAAACCCACCCAATCCCCCCTTAAAAATACCTAACACTAACCCCTTTAAGATCACCCTACCGTGAGACGTCTTCACCAACCAGGCAGAAGTGGTCCTCCAGACGGGCAGAAGTCTTCATCCAAGCTGGGCAGAAGAGGTCCTCCAGACAGGCAGAAATCTTCATCCAGACGGTATCTTCTATCTTCATCCATCCGGTGCGGAGCGGGTCCATCTTCAAGACATCCGACACGGTGCATCCTCTACCTATTTTACAGGTAAATTTGTCTTTATTTTAACTAGGAAGTTATTAAATAGTTAATAACTATTTAATAACTATTCTACCTAGTTAAAATAAATACAAAGTTGCCTGTAAAATAAAAATAAACCCTAAGATAGCTATAATGTAACTATTAGTTATATTGTAGCTATCTTAGGGTTTATTTTATCGGTAAGTATTTAGTTTTAAATAGGAATAATTTAGTGAATTGTATTAATTTTATTTAGATTTCTTTAAATTAAATTTAAGTTAGGGGGGTTAGGGTTAGACTTAGATGTAGGGGTTAATAATTTTATTATATTGGTGGCGACGTTGGGGGTGGCATATTAGTGGTTAATAAATGTAGTTAGGTTGCGGCGACATTGGAGGCAGCAGATTAGGGGTTAATAAATATAATGTAGGGTTCAGCAATGTTGGGGGCAGCAGATTAGGGGTTCATAAGTATAATGTAGCTGGCGGCGGTGTCCGGAGAGGCAGATTAGGGGTTAATAATATAATGCAGGTGTCGGCGATGTCGGAAGCGGCAGATTAGGGGTTAATAAGTGTAAGATTAGGGGTGTTTAGACTCGGGGTTCATGTTAGGGTGTTAGGTGTAGACATAAAAAGTATTTCCCCATAGGAATCAATGGGGCTGCGTTAGGAGCTTTACGCTGCTTTTTTGCAGGTGTTAGGTTTTTTTTCAGTTGGTTCTCCCCTATTGATTCCTATGGGGAAATCGTGCACGAGCACGTTTTACCTGCTCACCGCTAACGTAAGCAGCGCTGGTATTGAGGTGAGATGTGGAGCTAAATTTTGCTCTTCGCTGACTTTTTTGCGGTTAACGCCGGGTTTGTAAAAACCGGTAATACCAGCGCTGTCTGTAAGTGAGCGGTGAGCATAAACTGCTCATTAGCACTGCACCCCTGTTAACGCAAAAATTGTAATCTAGGTTTATCTTATTTTAGTATATGATATTACTTTTTAATATGTTCAGAAATATTGACAACTGCCCCTTTAAAGTGATGAGTGAGCAAAGAATGTCTAGTGAAAGACCTTCAGACATCAGTATGTGAAAGAGACGACCCCTGGTGTCCCTGCAAACACATTTTAAAATAGCTGACAAAGATGTAGACATATCACTCAACAACATCTTCAGCTAATGAACACTTCTTTTAAAATGGTCTCATAATACTTTAGCTAAATTAGCACTATTCATACCACCTACACATTTTACTGACATTTCAAAATGGATATTGTAAATTTCACAGGAAAAATTCATTAAGAAAAATGTTACACATTAGTTTTATTTTTATTCCATTATAATACAATTGAACTGAATTAACAATTTTAGAGCATTATTTTATTTTGCAAAATAGAGTTGAAAATATTTTTACATATTTTATCTTAAAAAAGAAAGAAAAAAATCTTAATTGAGGAAATTTTACTAAATTTAAAAAACAAAAATGCATTTGGACCAGACTAGCCTAACCTTTTTACAAGGATTATAATTTTATCCTAAATTGTGTTTATGAGTCATTTTTCCAAAATCTCAAATATCAACAATGATTTAAACAAGTACTCCTGCCTGTTAACCACATAGCTCTTGAATGTAAGTCTAGCCTGTGCTATATATAAAGGATATTTCCCAGATTATATTAATTTTTCTTCATTTGATTGTTTATTAGTATTAGCAATAACCTTCCATCACAACATTACCTTCTTTCCAAATTGTTAATTACAAAATGACTCCCATTGTAATACTACCATATCTAATTAACTTGTTCTCTGCTCAAATACTTTCATCACAATACACATACAAGTAAAATAACCCTGCATTACCTGAATACCTCTGCAGTGATTCCTTCTCTAAAGAAAAAATTGGAAAACATCAACCAATTTCAATGCTCATTTGGGTGCTACCCTGTACACTAAAAAATATATATTTTAAGTTATCTCACACACTGGAAGCCCCCTTTCACAGCCTCACCAAGAATAGCCACCATAACATCCACACTTAAATTAACCCTCAACATAAGTTATCTCTCTATCAATGAGATCCACCCCACCCTAATGTAATACCCATCTACTATGAACTTAACCCACAAGAAGGCCCCCTTGGAAACCTCAGCCACCTATGGAATTAAAACCAAAATGTAGTATACTATTTTAATATTGGTTCCATCATTGTCAGATTGTTTCTTCAATATCCATTGGAGCTATAAATCCTCAGATTGAGCCCAACAAAGTGACTCTTCATTTATGACAAAGATCATCATTTCTTAAAATCCTCCACTTCTGGCCAGGGATATCACAGTACCTGTTAGGCCTAATAGGAAATCCTATATCAAACCAATTTCCTTGACAGTAGTCTTCTTTATCTCAGCATGAGGTGAAGTGATAGAAGGAAATCCTAAAAGCATATTTGCACTAGGACTCAGTGTCTGATTGACAGGGAAAAAGTAATACAGTCTCTTAGTAGAAGAAATTACAAGGAAGTGACCAAACATGTCAAAGCAGGGTCAACAGTCCAGATTCAAACAGGCTACCAAGGTACAAAATTGTAATTCAAGCTCCTAGTCAGGATTAAAACTAAGATCCAGTAGCCAGCCGAGACAAATAGGACCTTTGTGAGGCAAAAGGTTAGTCCAGTTAACAAGCAGCAAGGCCAAATAATCCAGAAACATACAAACAAAAAAAGCACACACAAAAGATAATCTCAATACCTGGGCAGCAACAAAGAAAACCTTGAACAATTTAAAGGCAAGAGTGTGCCAAAAAGTCACGAACATCCAATGCAGAACAGATGCGAAAAATATGAAGCAGTGTAGCAATGCCATCAGGGCAACCATGACAAGACACAAAGAAATGATGTGCTGCTTCAAAAATATGACATCACATAGCAACTGGTTCATAGGAACCGGTTCATAGCAACCCTGCTTAATGATGAATGACCATCTGAATTGATACACACACAAACATATATAAAAAAAAAATTAATGTGTGTATAATGCCTCTGTATTTTTGTTCTCAAAGTCTTAATGGCTATTATTGGATGGCTTCAGATGTGCAATACATCACTTACAGCTGTCAAATAAAAGAGTAAACCTGCTTTAAAAAAGTTTGATGGATGCAGTTATAAAAAATGAGAATTAATATACCTTACAAATCCTCTGCTATGTGTCTTGTGTATATTAGAAGTATTCTGTTTAGCTTGGAATAGTGTTTGTTTTTAGAAAATAATGTATCTGATTTTTATCTTCATCCAAAGTAATTTATATGTTTTGAAAAAGGGTCATAAAACACCCTATAATTACAAGACTTTTATGTAGTCTTGCAGCAAATTAACAGTCAAATGGGAAAACGTTTTGAATGTATTGGCACTTGGTTTGCTGCAGTTATTTTTTAATGGCCAAACCTCTAGCCTTATTTGGGGAGGCCTATCCAGACTGGAGGAATCAAGGAGTCCTTTTGTAAGAAAAGCTTCCATTGTTTTGCAGTATCTTATCATATTACCTTTGAGAGAGCCAAATAAAGATACATATTCAACAGGCTTAGGTTTATAAAGCCTACAGCACATTTTTTACAATTAAAAAATAAATAAATTATATTCTCATGTCTCTTTAACAGAGCTTTTTGTAATAGACTTTCAAAAAGCTGGTTTAACATTTATTGTGTAGTCCCAAACAAGTGTAGGGGTGCATTCTATTTAAGTTTAGCAACATTTTGTTTAACAAAATCCTTTATTAAAGTGTATTAAAGTATAATAGGATTTTTGTTGGTGATTGACATGCTAAACTTTTCATCTAGAATAGAACGCTTCCCTCTGTGGTTTGTGTTTCAATAGATAAATAATTTATTATGAAAAACTAGGAGCAATCTTAAAGTCAGTTAGAAAACTGTTATTTCAAAGTTCCTTTTATTCAAGTTAACGGAACTGGGCCTCCTAGGATATTTAATAATGAACCAATAACTGACATAAAAAATAGATATTATCTGTTACTGTGAGTTAAAACCATTATAAAAGTAGTCTACATCTTAATAAAACACAACAAACAATTTGTTTTCTTTTTTAATGATTAGAGCAACTTTGTTGGTGAAGCCTGCACTGTATGAGAGAGGAGGCAATTAACTACTTTTTAGTTACCACATTTTTATACAAGTATATGTAGTATCACTTAGTTACCAAAGTGCATAATAAACAGCACTGTATAGTAAAACAGAGTTCACAGGAGGAAAATGTGCAGATTGCATCAGCTTTCTGTGTTTGATAATACAGGCCTGGACAATTAAACAATGAACTGCTAAATGAGGAGGAGACAAGAAACTCCCACAGGGAGTCTCCCACTAACATTTTCTGTAGCTTTTCATTCATTAATATACAAAATAGCTCTGTAGTTTATTTGACAGTGTGAGTACAACATTCCATATTCCTTTACTCTGTCAGAGTGAGATGAGTCAGAAATGCCTAATTAATTTACATAAGATAATGATTACTTGGCACCAGAATACGAGGGACCTTGGGGAAACAGTATTGGAACCACAATAAAGTATAAAAGTTGGACATACCCAATCTGTTGTTAGTAATGTATTATATATCACAGTTTTGGAAGGAAAATATGTATTTGCATGTTCATTGCCTTATTTTGCAAGATTACATTGCAGCTTCTGAAATATTATAGCAAATACAGTTGTATTTTTTTCTTTATAATATGTACTTTTCAAATGTCATTAATGTAACAATGAAGTATAGTTTTATAATCCATGGTACCACTTCAAACATCCTGCACGGCTGCTCAACCAACACAGTTATTCTTTTCTTACTTGACTGTTAAGGCGGTTTAACCAATCAGATAAAACACTATTAATTAGCCTTCTGGGGCCGATTTATCATTGTCTGTTCGACATGATACGCTGTAGTGTATCATGTCCGACCGACATCGCTAAATGCCAACAGCATACACTGTCTGCATTTAACATTGCACAAGCAGTTCTGGTGAACTGCTTGTGCAATGCCGCCCCCTGCAGATTTGCGGCAGCTAGCAGGGGGTGTCAATCCACCTGATCGTATAAGATTGAGTGGATTGAAGACCGCAGCCTTAGGGGGATATCTATTAAGCTGTCAACTATGCTGCATTCGCCGGCACCAATACGCTCGCCTAACATCGCCTAACATCGTGGCAGCGTATCTCAATACGCTCTCCTTATTTATGAAAAAAGCCGGCAAAAATATGTGCACCAAGTACGGGGCGATGAGCATCGGACTGTTGTTAACTAACAGTCATCAATCTTGCATCTATTCGGCTTTATCCCAACTTTATTTATACCCTGTCACTAAACGCTGCCACTATACTAAAATGTTTAACCCCTATCCCGCTGCTTCCCGACCCTGCCGCAACCTAAATAAAGTTATTGACCCCTATCCTGCCGCTCTCTGACCCCGCCGCAACATAACTAAAGTTATTAACCCCTATCCCGCCGCTCCCCGACTCCGCCGCAGCCTAAATAAATGTATTAACCCCTAAACCTCTGGCCTCCCATATCACTACCACTAACTAAACCTATTAATCCCTAAAAGCGTCAGCACCCAACATCGCCAAAAACTAAATTAAGCTATTAACCCCTAAACCTAACAACCCCCTAACTTTAAATTAAAATTACAACATCTCTATCTTAGGTGTAAACATTACTTGTTTACTACCATAGAAATCAATGGGTTAAATTTCTTTGTCTTGCAGCATAAGCTTTCGCTGCTTTCAGACTCCCATTGATTTATATGGCATCTGCAGCCTACAGGGTGGTGGATTGAAAACCAGGTACGCTGGGTCGGAAAAGACGTGAGCGTACCTGTTAAAAGTTTGATAACTGGGAAAAAGTGTCAAATAGAGCCGAATGTGTATGTGCTACGTCACAAATTTCAACATTTGCCGGACTTGAGGCTTTGATAACTAGGTCGGATCAATGTTGCAACAAATACAATGCAGAATTCTGGCGTATTTGCGGTAGAAAGCTTAATAGATAGGCCCCTTAGAGGCTGCGGACCAGTTATAGAGCAGAGGTCTTAAGACCGCTGCTTCATAACTGCTGTTTCCGGCGAGCCTGAAGGCTCGCGCGGAAACAGGGGCATCAAGCTCCATTCGGAGCTTGATACTTTGGCCCCTCTGTGTGAGTATGCTCACACTATGAGCTCAATAGCGGAGGTGGCACATTTCTGATCAGCCTACAGTCATATTAGTCTAATAAAAATATATATATAGTTGTGTCTGGTTTGGAGGCTGTTTTTTTATTATAATACATTATTAAAGAAACATATGCAGTGGGGTATGTATAGAAACTCTGTACTGGGGTAAGTATATGTTATACCTTATTATTTATACTAGGTTTATTGTCCATTAAAGTTATAATAAGGTTTATAGTTCTGTACAATTTTACAAGACATGCAATTTAGTTCTAGTTTATGCTACAGATACAATTTACTTTCTAAATTTCATAAAATATCATTGCAATACTAATGAATGAATAACAATACACCTAAGGAATCCTCATCTAAATAAACAGAAACAGAACATGGATATCCATAGTCCAGGACAAAACAATTAATCTTTGTACCAAATTAGCTTTTAAAATGATGGTCTGGACTGCATTTTGTATTATAGATAAACATAATATACATATGTAAATAAAGCAGCATTTAAAAGGGCACAGTCAGGAAGTTTACATAATGGAGCAGGTCTAGAGAAAAGGATACCATTCATTTACATATATGACTAATATGTCAAAAAGGATAAGTAGCAAATGTAATGTTTTCCCTTACCATATATATTATATATATATTCCATTGTATAGACACAAAAATAATAGGATTCTGCATTAATACAACAAGCAATAATAATGCATCAAGAACAGAAATATTTATATGCATCAATGTGTTACTACATACACAAACTAGCATAAAAGTAATATGCTAACCAACAAATCCATTAGATAAAAAAAGAGAGGTGATGATAAATTCAGAACTGTCTGGACTAGGTTATTTTGTTCATAGCTCATGAAATCGACAAAGTGACCTGAAAGACAAATCTACTGCTACCCAATGAACAAAGGGTACCTTATAATGCTTAAGAGTTTATTGACATAATAAAACATAAACAGTTTCCTGAGAGCCATGTAAATATATTATTTCTAGTCATTTTATCATATCCAATAATGTGCAACAACTGAATACGTATGTCTGTAACATGCACTCTTTTGGAGATCAATCTTAAAAAAAAAAAAAAACCTGAAAAATATTGTGACTATTATTAGTAATAATAATAGTAGTAATAATAATAGTAGTAATAATAATATTAACAATAGTTTTTTATTGTCGTCAATTTTAAACCCATGTGTATATATGAGATACTTATGGTTCTCAGTTCAGCATATCTGCTGCAATATGTTATTCTGACACATTTAATTTACACTGTATAATTCATAATTTCATAGATGCCAATAAAAAAATAAATGTATTTCTGCTGATGCGAAAGTTATTTTAGTTAAAACAACTGTTATGTTTCTTAAGATGTCCCTTTATTACCTATGTTTTCTTGTGATACCACTCTTTCATTTTTCATTTCATAATGCAATATAATAAACAACTCTGTGCAGTATATTTTAGAGGGGTCTGAAATATATTGTGTGCATGCCAATGTAACAATGTAATTATTCTTTCTCTACGTTCCCCCAAGTGTAAAAACTTTGTGAAGTGCTACTTACACCATCTGCTCCACATCAAAACAAATTGTAAGGCAGAGGCAACACTGGATAAATACGGTTTGCTCTGAAACACAAGCTAAAAGCCCTAAGGGGTTAAAGTCAAAGATGAAAACATTGCACAAATAATGTGTTGTTCTACTGAATTATTTAAAAGAAAAAAAAAACATTCAAAATTGTTATATTTATATGATATGCGTTTTATTCATTTCAATAAAAGTTTTTGTTTTCTAAACTCTTTCAGTTTAAAAAGATGATTGCGTTTTATTGCTAATACATATATTTGTCACTTGTTATGTTCCCTTTTCTCTGAAGGGACAAAATCATGTAATAAAATGCTTTAAAGGAACAGTCAACTCCAAAAATGTTGTTGTTAAAAAAGATAGTCCCTTTATTACCCATTCCCCAGTATTGCACACAATGCACAGCCAACATTGTTATATAAATATACTTTTAACCCCTGTGATTACCTTGTATCTAAGCCTCTTTTGACAGCCCCCTGATCACATGGCTATTTATTATCTATTGACTTACATTTTAGCCAATTAGTGCAGTGTCATCCACAACCCACGGGCGTGAGCACAATGCTATCTATATGGCGCACATGAACTGTTGTGAAAAGCTAATAAAAAAAGCATGTCATAAGAGAATGTCTATAGTGGCTTAGAAACAGGAAGAAATTTAGAGGTGGAAATGTTATAAAGTATATTAATATAACAATGTTGGTTGTGCAAAGTTGGGGAATGGGTAGAAAAGGTGTTATCTATCTATTTAAACAATAAAAAATTGGTGTTGACTGTCCCTTTAATGCTTCAGAGAATTTTGATGCTAAAAAGAGTTAAACCATCTTAATAGATGGACTTGAACAGGATATGGCCAGTGATTGGTAGTTATATGTATGAATTGCTCCTGGTTGACTTGCTCAATAATGACAATGGTTCAACCAATTGTGGAAGTTAAATAGCTACAACTAATCATTTGTACAATTAAATTTAGTCTAATGAAATATTTTATAATTACAAAATTATATCCTTTAAACCCGTATTTGTCAAAGAGGGTTGCTATATAATGTGTTGCAAACCTCAACCTGACATATAAGGGATGTGTTTTTACAAAATCAACAGTTTGGCAGTGTACTTAAAAATTAACGCAACACCATGCTGCCTGACTCTATATTTTACCTCCTGTCAATCATTCTACTTTGTCTTCAGTAAAGTAATGCACTAACCAGACTTCTATCCATCTGCTCAGAAACAAGACCATTATTGACAAAACAAGTGAAAATGTTGTTTTGACATCTTGATTTGCAATGCTTTTTGAAATTCATTCCCTATTCAATTTAGCAAGTCAACCCTATGGATTCTTTTTACTTATTGGGAAAGCTGAAAGAAATTAAAGGCACTGCTGGTTTGTAATGTTTTATACCTGAAAAATAAGCAAGAGGTTTAGGCACTTTAATATATGTTATGGAAATAGTGTTTAGTTGCATGGTCTAGACAATTTAGAGCCTTTGATATATGAGCATTAAATAACATTTATTTGTATCTGTTGTCTGAGCTGTCTCTAAATAGATCATATCAATATGTCTGCTTCCAACTTTCAGCAAGAAACCAAAGATTATTTATTACAAAGATGTATAGCTTCTTCACTTAAAAAATTTCCACAAAACGGAGTATACATTTGTACAATAAAACAGCCAACTAATGCATAATAATTAGACAATAATAATTTCTGAATTTTAAATGAGCTTTAAATATTTTTCTGAAAAATTTCAAAATGTCCTTAATTCCCTGCCCGGTGGCAGCCATAAGCAAATCACAAACTCATAAATGTATATATACTGTATATATATGTATATATAAATACATTGTTATTTTGGATACAAGACCCTGTGAGTGACTCCTTCAACTGCACTGTATTTACATTTGGAGTGCACCCAGGGCCATATATATATGTGTGTGTTAATGGCTGTTCTATGATATACAGTATATACACACACTGTTAACTCTTGCACGTGCTTAGTACAAGCTGATGCTTCAGAATGTATGCCTATAAAAAAGTGTGCAATTTGATAATGGATAGTGATGTTGCAAACATAAAATTTTCCGTTCGCGAACTGCGAACGCGAGTTTCTGCAAATGTTCACGAACGGGCGAACCGCCATAGACTTCAATAGGCAGTCGAATTTTAAAACCCACAGGGACTCTTTCTGGCCACAATAGTGATGGAAAAGTTGTTTCAAGGGGACTAACACCTGGACTGTGGCATGCCGGAGGGGGGGATCCATGGCAAAACTCCCATGGAAAATGACATAGTTGATGCAGAGTCTGGTTTTAATCCATAAAGTGCATAAATCACCTAACATTCCTAAATTGTTTGGAATAACGTGCTTTAAAACATCAGGTATGATGTTGTATCGATCAGGTAGTGTAAGGGTTACGCCCGCTTCACAGTGACAGACCAAACTCCCCGTTTAACGCACCGCAAACAACCGCAAACAGTCCATTTGCACAACCGCAAACTCTCCATTTGCACAAGGTTGGATACCAAGCTAGCCATGTCCCGTTCCTTGTCCTCACTGATGTCATTGAAGGTCTCTTCCTCCACCCAGCCACGTACAACACCAAGGGTCCCCGAAAGGTGACAACAAGCCCCCTGGGACGCCTGCTGTGTTTGGTCTTCCACCTCCTCAAAGCCACCTACCTCCTCTGACTCCTCTTCTTCAGACTCCTCTCTCTGCATTGCCTCTCTCTGCGTTATTATAAGGTGTGTTAAGTAGTACTATTCCTATCAGTTTAATCCCTGTTACGTCAGGGGACGTGTATATGGCATCGATTTTAGGAACCGGGAGATGGAAAAAGATGCTTGGTCGGTCCTCCTACTTCAAATTTGGGGCACTGCGTGTGCAATCTAATGTGCCACCAGATAGGAGTGGTGTGTTAAGTAGCACTATTCTTATCAGTTTAATCCCTGTTACGTCCCCTATCAGGGGACGTGTATATGGCATCGATTTTAGGAACGGGGAGATGGAAAAAGATGCTTGGTCGGACCTCCTACTTCAAATTTGGGGCACTGCGCGTGCAATCTAATGTGCCACCAGATAGGAGTGGTGTGTTAAGTAGTACTATTCCTATCAGTTTAATCCCTGTTATGTGCCTTTTTTTTGGTTTGGTTTTTGAAGCTACAGTGCAGCACAGTACACATGCCTGAAAAATTAGGTATTGTTGCAGCCGCTGCTGTAGCAGCGGCCAGAAAAATTGATGTTTGTTTCCCAGGCAGAAAGTGCCCTAAAACATTGTGGCTTGAACCCTAGTTGGTGGCGGATAAGTCACGCAAGTCATCCGGCATTCAGAGATAAAATACAGCAGCGTGTGGACCATTTTTAGCCCAAGGCAGCTCATCTCATCAGGCCTTTTTTAGTCGAATGTATCGCCCACTGTCAGTCCCTTCAGGATCCATCCCTCATTCATCTTAATAAAGGTGAGGTAATCTAGACTTTTTTGACCTAGGCAACTTCTCTTCTCAGTGACAATACCTCCTGCTGCACTGAAGGTCCTTTCTGACAGGACACTTGAAGCGGGGCAGGCCAGAAGTTCTATCGCAAATTGGCATAGCTCAGGCCACAGGTCAAGCCTGCACACCCAGTAGTCAAGGGGTTCATCGCTCCTCAGAGTGTCGATATCTGCAGTTAAGGCGAGGTAGTCTGCTACCTGTCGGTCGAGTCATTCTCTGAGGGTGGACCCCGAAGGGCTGTGGCGATGCGTAGGACTTAAAACGCTCCGCATGTCCTCCATCAACAACACGTCTGTAAAGCGTCCTGTCCTTGCCGGCGTGGTCGTGGGAGGAGGAGGATTACTTTCACCTCAGTCAAAAAAGTGTTGTTTTTTTTAAATGTACACTACTGTTACACCAGATATGAGTTGCACTGGTGTGACACTGTGCCCTGGCAGGCCCTGAAATGCACACGTGTGAAGGAAACTGACTGCTATTATTTCACAGTCAAATTTCTAGTTTTTTTTTTAATGTACACTACTGTTACACCAGATATGAGTTGCACTGGTGTGACACTGTGCCCTGGCAGGCCCTGAAACGCACCCGTGTGAAGGAAACTGACTGCTATTATTTCACAGTCAAAAAAGTGTTTTTTTTTTTTTTAAATGTACACTACTGTTACGCCAGATATGAGTTGCACTGGTGTGACACTGTGCCCTGGCAGGCCCTTAAACGCACCCGTGTGAAGGAAACTTACTGCTATTATTTCACAGTCAAAAAAGTGTTGTTTTTTTTAAATGTACACTACTGTTACACCAGATATGAGTTGCACTGGTGTGACACTGTGCCCTGGCAGGCCCTGAAACGCACACGTGTGAAGGAAACTGACTGCTATTATTTCACAGTCAAAAAAGTGTTGTTTTTTTTTTAATGTACACTACTGTTACACCAGATATGAGTTGCACTGGTGTGACACTGTGCCCTGGCAGGCCCTGAAACGCACACGTATGAAGGAAACTGACTGCTATTATTTCACAGTCAAAAAAGTGTTGTTTTTTTAAATGTACACTACTGTTACACCAGATATGAGTGGTGGCACTGGGCAAGTGGGCACAGTATACGCTGTGAGCCTGACACACATGCTGGCAGGCAGGCAACTGCAATTAGATTACACAGGAAAAAAAATAAATGAAAAAAAAGCAGACTGATGTTCTAGCCCTAAAAAGGGCTTTTTCGGGTGCTGTCCTTACAGCAGAGATCAGATGAGTGCTTCAGGACTGTAGTGGACACTGAATACACTAGCCTAGCTATCGATTTCCCTATTAAATCAGCAGCAGCTACACTGTCCCTCCTCTCACTAAGAATGCAGCTTCCGAATTAATCTAAAATGGATACTGTCCAGGAGGTGGGAGGGTCTGGGAGGGAGGGTCTGCTGCTGATTGGCTGGAATGTGTCTGCTGACTGTGAGTTACAGGGTCAAAGTTTACTCAATGATGACGAATAGGGGGCGGACCGAACATTGCATATGTTCGCCCGCCGCGCCAAACGCGAACAAGCTATGTTCGCCGGGAACTATTCGCCGGCGAACTATTCGGGACATCACTAATAATGGATGTTAACTGAAAAGGAAGCTCAAGTCAAAATTAAACTTTCATGATTCAGATGCCATTTTAAACAACTTTCCAATTTACTTCCATTAACAAAATGGGCACAATCTTTTTATATTTACACGTTTTGAGTCACCAGCTCCTACTGAGCATGTGCAAGAACTCACAGAATATACATATTTGCATTTGTGATTGGCTGATGGCTGTCACATGATACAAGAGGAGTGGAAATAGACGTAACTTTGAAATTTGTCAGAAAAAAATCTACTACACATTTGAAGTTCAGATTAAGGCCCCGATGATTGAAAGTGCCATGCTACAGCAAATATTGAAAGGGACCTGCCTTACTGCCTTATTGCTGGACACTGGCACATCTCACAAATGTAAACACAATGCGATGATCAAGTGATGTTTGTGCATTGTGCACTACTTTGACTGCAACCTCGCACAATCAGTATCACTAATTTGGTATAACAAGTCCCTATTGTAACCAAAGACTTGTTTTGTACGTGTGTGTCCCAAAGTAGACCATAATATTACAATTTAATTATCATGTGGGCAATAAACATTTTAAAACCTGGTGTCAACTGTACTATTTTTCTTAGGGTACAAAGGTATTATAAAATAATATAATTCAATTTTTAGGTTACATGTATAAGCTGTATTATGACATGTAAATATTGCCTAAATTACATAACATATTGCTGTTTACACTTGCAGGCCCATTTATCAAAGGGCTTGCGGACCTGATCCGACACTGCGGATCAGGTCCGCAAGACCTCGCTAAATGCGGAGAGCAATACGCTCTCCGCATTTAACATTGCACCAGCAGCTCACAAGAGCTGCTGGTGCAACGCCGCCCCCTGCTGACTCGCGGCCAATCGGCCGCCAGCAGGGAGCTGTCAATCAACCCGATCGTATTCGATCGGGTTGATGTCCGGCGATTCCTGTCCGCCTGTTCAGAGCAGGCGGACAGGGTTATGGAGCAGCGGTCTTTAGACCGCTGCTTCATAACTTGTGTTTCTGGCGAGTCTGAAGACTCGCCAGAAACACGGCCCTTCAAGCTCCGTACGGAGCTTGATAAATGGGCCTGTTAGTCCCATCCCTTCTCAGACCATTCCTAAATCAAACCTTTTCTTCCTAAACATTTTGGATATAAGGTTTTGTACCTATATTTTTATTAAAGTATTAAAACTGTATATCACATTCCTGTCTTTTGTATAAGGCATTGTAATTTATTCCTGCCGTTTAGGAAAGTGTTTTTTTTTCTTCTTTAGACACATTTGCTTACATAAGTCATCTCTAAAAACCTTGATCATTTATAAAGCAAGACATTTTGCACAATTTATTTTCTTAGTTAAAGGGACAGTCAACACCAGCATTTTTGTTGTTTTAAAAGATAATCCCTTAATTACCAATTCCCCAGTTTTGCATAACCAACACAGTTATAATTATACACGTTTTACCTCTGTAATTACCTTGTATCTAAGCCTCAGCAGACTGCCCCCTTATTTCAGTTCTTTTGACAGACTTGTATTTTAGCCAATCAGAGCTGTCTCCATGGTAAATTCACGTGCATGAGCTCAATGTTATCTATATCAAACACGTGAACTAATGCCCTCTAGTGGTGAAAAACTATCACAATGCATTTAGATTAGAGGCGGCCTTCAAGGTCTAAGACAATAGTATATGAACCTCCTACGTTTAGCTTTCAACTAAGAATACCAAGAGAACAAAGCAAAATTGGTGATAAAAGTGAATTGGAAAGTTGTTTAAAATTACATGCCCTATTTGAAACATGAACATTTTTTTTGGACTTGACTGTCCCTTTAAGTATAGTATATCAATTTTGAGGTGAAGTAAAAGTGAACAAAATGTGTTTTTTTTTTTTTGTTTTGTTTTGTTTTTTTAAATAAAAAGTTCAGAAAATAACCCATTCTAATATTGAACATAAAGATTGTGTTTTTACTATTCTCTGCAAAGGATAGACAAACATATATTCAAATTATGTTTGAAGATTCAAAGCTGATTCAGATGTTTTGGAAAGGAAAACGGAATAAGAAACCATTTTAGTGAATAATGATTATCATTAGGTATGTGTATTATTTTGTTATTTTGTATCAATTTCACAAGCAAATACCAAACATGGTAATGGGCAGTGGCATTCATCTATTTCCGCAATGCTGGATTTATTAGTGGTAAAGGGCTTCACACAAATATCTGGATTTGCATGGATATTTATGTGTTGCACTTTAACACTAAGTAATGAAATAAAACACATGCCTAATTCTTATTATTTAAAGTGCCAATATATTCCATATTGTTGTGACTTGTGGTAAATAGTTGCATGATAACATAAAATGTACAAAAATACAATATAGTGGAGTACTGACCCCTGCCAGTGACTTAGCATCTGTGAGGTGTAGCACAATTTTCAAAGGTGCTGTACAAGGCAGACGTGACAAGAATATAGATGAACAGTACAGACAAAAGAATAACCAGAAGTGAAAAAAAAGAATATAGGTTGTATGGGTTCTTAAACAAATATGCTTTTAAAAAGCATTTCTGAATGTCTGAAATCTTAAGGCAGTATTAGTGCTCTTTAAGGTATAATGTAAAGGTTTTACTAAGATTTCATTCCATCTCATGCTCCACAGAAAACAGTCTGAAAGCGATAAAGTTTGCTAAAGGAATAGTCTAGTCATAATTAAACTTTCATGATTCAGATAGAGCATGCAATTTTAAGCAACTTTCTAATTTACTCCTATAATCAATTTTTCTTTATTCTCTTGGTATCTTTATTTGAATGTAAGCTTAGGAGCCGGCCCATTTTTGGTTTAGCGTCTTGCTGATTGGTGGCTATATTTAGACACCAATCAGAAAGCCCTACCCAGGTGCTAAACCAAAAATCTGCCGGCTCCTATGCTTACATTCCTGCTTTTTCAAATATAGATAACGAGAGAACAAAGATAAATTTATAATAGGAGTAAATTAGAAAATTGCTTAAAATTGCATGCTCTACCTCATGAAAGTTTACTTTTAACTAGACTATTCCTTTAAGAAAGAATAAAATAAGAAAAAAAAATCCTTAAAGGGACATGTAATTTTAAACAACTTTCCAATTTACTTTTATCACCAATTTTGCTTTGTTCTCTTGGTATTCTTAGTTGAAAGCTAAACCTAGTAAGTTCATATGCTAATTTCTTAGACCTTGAAGGATGCATTTGACAGTTTTTCACCACTAGAGGGCGTTAGTTCATGTGTTTCATATAGATAACATTGAGCTCATGCACATGAATTTACCGAGGAGTGGGCACTGATTGGCTAAAATGCAAGTCTGTCAAAATAACTGAAATAAGGGGGCAGTCTGCAGAGGCTATGGGGCATATTTATCAAGCTCCGTATGGAGCTTGATGCCGTGTGTTTCTGATGAGCCTTCAGGCTCGCCGGAAACACAAGTTATAAAGCAGTGGTCTAAACAACGCTGCTCCATAAATTGTCTGCCTGCTCTGAGGCGGCGGACAGACATCGCCAGAAATCATATAAAAATCTCAGCGCTCCCCAAGTTCAGGAAATATATTTTATATATTCTTATAATTAATATTTTAAAATCTAAAAGACCCTTAATACTTGAATGTAATGAGTCAATAAAAAACAATAATAAAAAGCCTCAGTTCTTAATATCTAAAAATTGTAACTCCTAAAACAATAAAGGTGAAGATAATCATAAATTATTTAGTTAATGTACATACATATACAAAGTCCAAATGCTGATGGAAAAATAGTTCAAAAAAGATTCTCAATTCAGATCAAGTAAGAAGCCTTTTTCTCCTTCGGACGGTTGCTGCTAAGTGTGTAATCCGGATATCCTGGTCCCGGCAAAAGAAAGCAGCTGAAAAATACAATAAACACACAGCGCCCACCGATTCAAAGTAGCTGAATACGATCGGGTTGATTGACACCCCCTGCTAGCAGCAGATTGGCCGCAAATCTGCAAGGGGCGGCATTGCACCAGCAATTCACCAGAACTGCTGGTGCAATGATAAATGCAGAGAGCATATGCTGTCGGCATTTATCGATGTGCAGCGGGCATGATCCGCAATATCGGATCATGTCCACTTGCACAATAATAATTTGGCTCCTCAGATACAAGGTAATCAAAGAGGTAAAACGTGTATTATTATAACTGTGTTTGTTATGCAAAACTATGGAATGGGTAATAAAGGGATTATTTATCTTTTAAAACAAGAAAAATTCTGGTGTTGATTGCCCCTTTAAGTAGTCAATTTATCCTGATCCAAAATAAGATTTCAGAGTAGAATATCTTCTGTGAGTTTTTGCATCTGACTCCTCTGTGCAGTTTTATTATATATTACAGAATAGAGACAATGTACCCCATGTACTAAATTACAGGTGGACAAGGTTCTCATCTAGAGAACCTGTCCATCCATCTTCACGGTGAGCACTGTGCTTTTTAACAAAAGAAGGAAGTACATTTGATAATAGAAATTCATTTAAAAGTATCTTAAAATTCCATGCCATTTCTGAATTATGAAAATTTAAAGGAACATTAAAGTCAAAATAAAACTTACATGATTGTGATTGAGGAAGTCTTTTTAAACAACTTTCTAATTCACTTCTATTATCAAAATGTGCACAGTATTTTAATATGTGCACTTTCTGCTCCTTCTGAGCATCTGCAAGAATTCAGTAGGATAATAATATAATAATAATATATTATATATATATATATATATATATATATATAAAAATAAATATATATATATAAATATATATATATATATATATATATATATATATATATATATATATATATATATATATATATATATATAGATATAGATACATTTTGCGATTAGCTGATGGGTGTCACGTGATGCAGGGGGAAGGGAAATGGAACTAACTTTTTCAGAAGTCCTTTTGCATTGTCTTTTTATTATTTGTTTGATTATTCAACTCTACTGTATTTAATGGTTCTTTAATTTTGAATTTCACTTCAATTTAAAAGTATAGATTGTTGTCTGTTAAGTGATATAATGGTGTGGGAGTTTGTATACAACTATCTATTCAAAGGGCCAACATATCCATAAAACAGTGTAAAAACATGACACTACGACTAAAGATACTAACAATATTGCAATTGTTTACTTTGCTGTCTTCTTGTAGGCAAGAAACAGGTTAAATTAGTCGAGAAACTACAATAGAGTATTTAAGGGTAAAGAAATGTTAAATCAAAATAAACATAAAATTAAACATATTGCACTAACTGTTGCGTGTGAGCAATATCGCGTTTTTCTGCATGGCGAAAATAGTGCACATATTACAACTTGAAAGTAAATGAGATTGCTATAGTGCAATAGCATTTTACGCTTGTCGGGTTAGCACAACTGAAACCCTCGCGTAAAGGGTGGTGTCTTGCACTAAATACAACAAAAATACATTGTAAATTACAGTTACACTATCTGATAAAAAATATTCATATAAATAAAAGTTCTATGGGTAATTTTTTTTTATATGGTATATGACAAGGTGTTTGAATTGAAAGAGCTATATTTTATATATACATACATATACATGTCTAAATATGTGTATATATATATATATATATATATATATACACTGTATAAACAGTATATATATATATATATATATATATATATATATGTATATATATATATATATATATATATATATATATATATATATATATATATATAGTGTGTGTACATGTTTTTTTATGTATTTATGTGTTTTACTGTATTTTATGTGTTTTACTGTATATTTACTGCACCTATTTAACATTCCAATGTTCTTCACATACAGGATAATGACATGTTATTGTAAATATATATCTCTCTATATATCTGTATATACCTATACCTGTTCATCTATTCCTATAGATATAAGCATAGATATCTATTTTAACATATATAAAAAAGAAAGAAACACGCATTTGAGTCCCATAGTAAATGAAGTCCAAAGGTAAAGGTGTGCTCCCCCTTATCTGATGCATTTCACACATGCGTACATGCGCTTCATCATATATAGAAATCTATATTTAATAATACTTTTTTTCTGCGTGTAGAACATAGGAATGTAAAATATATGTAACAAGCTTCGGGGGTTCACGATTTAGGTCAAATGAGGTGTCGGATTAGTGCACATAAAAATTAATTATTTTAGTGGAATTATTGAAATATGAAATATTAAAAATATTAATAATAATTATTACAATGATTATACATACTGTAAAATATTTTAAATAATCTATAGAATATATATATATATTTTTACAGTGTATATAATCATTTTTAATTATTATTTTTAACATTTTATATTTTATAGTTCAGTAAAGCGGTTTAAGATTAGTAATTTTTCATGCGCACTAACCCGACATCGCATTATACCTAAAGTGCGAACCCCAAAGTGTGTTACGAATATTTTACATTCCTCTGTTCTGCACATAGAAAAAAAATATTTTTATAATATATATATATATATATATATATATATATATATATATATATATATATATATATATATATAATATATATATATGATAATGTTAATGTAAAATAGATATACCTATATATCTATAGGAAAAAATATAAAGGTATAAGTACATACAGATATATATATATAGAAATATGTATTTACAATAAAAATTACATTATCCTGTATGTGAAGAACATTGGAATGTTCAATATGAATAAATCCTGTGGGGTTAGCACGCAATCATTAGGTGTTAGGTTTTTTCTTCTGCGCTCTCCATCAAAGTCTATGGGGAAGATACGTTAACGTGGTTGTCATATTGTAACTCCTTTTTACTTTCATCTTTTAATACGTGCGCGTTACTTGATGAGTGCAAAAAATGGGTAATAAATTGAGTGTAGCTGTTATAGGTGTATTCTAGCAACACTTCAAAGGAAAACTATCTCCTTCCAATAGGGGCCACAGCCTCTTTATGGGGAAGTGACAGAAAGTAATGGACCTTTCACAAATAAAGATAAAAAAAAGAAAAGCACATATTTAAATTATTGAATAATACATATTGCAATGCTTTCTATAAAGTATAACCCACTGCTTAGTGCTTTTTTATTACAACAATTAAAAAAACTGTATTAAATCCCTTTAAAGCAAATTGGTATAGTCATACACCTGCTCTGTAGGGGTGGAACAATGGGTGATTGAGAAGATTCAAAATTACAGGGGTGTGTGACAACAGGGCAGACCACATACCTTAAATTATCTGCAGGACATACACTTTTATTATTACCTCAGAAGGTGAATTTACATCAGTTACTGCTTTGGTGAGCAGCTTTCCCCAGTCTTGTTCCTTTGTACCGTATTGTGATTTTTCAACCAATTTAAAGAGATATCATAGTGAATGATGTTTTGAATAGAAATATATTTGCAATACACTTTTGCAAGCAAAAATCTTTCTAATAAAAGCTATCAATGCCATGCAGTCATGATATTTGTCAAAACTATCACTATCTAGAACTAATGTCCTAAATAATAGTACAAATTAAAATTATTGTATAACAGAAGACGCATTTCCAAATAATCATCTCATTAAATTTGGTTAAACTCTGTTTATAAGGTGGTAGCATGTACAAGTGTTGAGTTAAGCATGTGATTGCCAACTTATGTTTAAATTTACAAAAAAATAAAATTGACCCTTGTGGTTAACTCTTGACCCTGTGAGACCTTGGTGATGAGCAGGCTAGCACAGGGTAAGAAGGAATGTGAGGAATATGATTATTTAGAAGTCCAGAGCACTTTCAGGCTTCCAAATACTCTTATATTTCCTCTCTCCCTTCCCAGCATGCGCTCTCTTTCACGCATAGCACAAATAAGTAACCTTTATTATGAAGATGTTAAATAGTTACATTCTTGGCATATCTTGATGGCATCCTGTACTAAGGAATATATTTGCGCTGCTGCTGATAGAATTACATGTCTTGCTTTCATCTGTCCATGAGTCAATTATACTATAACAATGTGTGCTGATTTACTTTGTTTTTTTTTCTGATAAAGATAGTATCACTCCACGGATTTTCTATTTGTAATATAATTATTTCCATGTTTTGGTGAATCATTTCAATGTTTATTTATTTCGACTATATTGATATTAGTTAATAGGAGTATCCCATTTACTTTATGCAGGGGTGCATTAATAATACTCAAGTTATATTAAACATTCCAATAACTAATATTCTTCTTATTCTTATAATTGTTAATATTATTATCATTATTCATGGCAAACATTTTGACCCTAGAACCAGCAATTGTTTTTCAGATGTGAAACCATATATGGCAAATAGATAATATACACCTACATTACAAGTTTTGCGGTACGGCCATACCGCTGAAAAAATGGCCATTTTGCGTGGAATGGCAGGTAATGCATATTGCGAGTCACGGTGGTATAGGAAAGAAGCTCAGTTCCTCCAAGCTCCGTGCCTCCACAGCTCCGCGACACCGGGATGAAGAAAGAAGATGGCCCCGCGAAGGATTAAGATGTTGCCACCTGCATAAAAACTGCTTGCCGCCTGGATGAAGATGGATGTCCGGATTTCAGGAACCGTGAGTAGATTTTATGGGGTTAGTGTTAGTTTTTTTTTATATTTTATTGGGTGTTTTTTTTTTAGATTAGGGATGGGCACTGTAAAAGAGCTGAATGCCCTTCTAAGGGCAGTAAAAGAGCTAAATGCCCTTTAAAGGGCAATTATCATACAAATGCCCCTTTAGGGGCAAAGGTTAGCTTAGGTTTTATTCAGAATTATTTTTTTTATTTTGGGGGGTGGGTTGGGTGGGGGGGGGTTTTACTTTTAGGGGGACTTTGTAATAGTTTAATGTAAAAGAGCTGTTTAACTTAGGGCAATGCCCTACAAAAGGTTAGGGGGTGTTTTTATTTTTGGGGGCTTTTTATAGGGCTATTAGATTAGGTGTAATTGTTTTTATTTTTGATACATTCGTTTATTATTTTTTGTAATCTTAGAGTTTGTTATTTTTCTTATTTTTAGTGTTTATTATATTTTGTAATGTTATTTTTTTATTTTTTTTTTCGTAGTATTAGGTTTATTTATATTTGTAATTTAGGTTTTTTTAATTGGTATTTTTATTTTATTTTATGAGAATAGTAATGTTAGGTTAACTTATATTTTAATGTTAGGTTTTTATTTCACAGGTAAGTTTTTATTTATTAAAAGGTAGTTATATTGTAACTTTTAATTTAAAATTAGGTGGTGTTAGGTTTAGGGGTTAATAGTTTAATTTAGTGTTTTGCGATGTGGGGGTCTGGCAGTTTCTGGGTTAATAGGTTTAGTTTATAAGTTACTATGTGGGGGACTGGTGGTTTAGGGGTTAACAGGTTTATTAGTTATTATGTGGGGGTCGGCGTTTTAGGGGTTAATAGGTTTATTTAGTGTCAGCGATGTCGGGAAGTGACAGATTAGGGGTTTATAACTTTATTTAGGTGTCGGAGATGTCGGGGACGGCGGTTTAGGGGTTAATAATTTTATTATAGTAGTAGGGATGTGGGGGGCAGCAGTTTAGGGGTTAATCACTTTATTTAGTGTCAGCGATGTCGGGGAGCGGTGGATTAGGGGTTAATAACTTTAGTTAGTGTTGGCGATGTTAGGGGGCGGTGGATTAGGTGTGTTTAGACTAGGGGTTTATGTAAGGGTGTTAGGTTTAAACGTAACTTTCTTTTCCCTATAGACATCAATGGGGTTGCGTAACGGCGATTTGCCATTCCGCGATAGCAGGTGTTATTTTTTTCTAACACTCTCTCCCCATTGATGTCTATGGGGGAAAGTGTGCACGAGCACATAAAATCAGCCCTTGGCTTTTGTGCGGTATGGAGCTTAATGCACCATAACGCACAGCACAAGGAGGTTTTTCAGTAACTCATAATGGCAGCGCTATGGAAAGTGCGGTACCGCTCATTTTATTGCGTTATTTATGCACCCGGTATAGCGCAAAACTCGTAATCTAGCCGATAGTTCCTTATAGATGCTTCAGTGTCAGTTTCAAGGGCAGTGTCACAGGGTGGCAAAAACTAAGTGGTTATTTATGGTGCTCATGTTCATGATTATAAAGTATTTATAAATTATAAATAAAGCACTTCTGTACATGCTGGTTATACTCAATAAATTCCAAAGAGCCATCTGCCATAATACCTCTATAACTACAAAAAAATCACACAATAATAATACTATTCAGTTATATAGATATCAAGTAAAGGAATTCCTTAGAAAGGAGTTAGGAAATGTGATAGGGCCACAATAAAGGTTTTCCATTTTATAATGGAGTCTTAAAATTGACATAATATGTTTTCTCTTTCATTGTTCTATGTAAAAGAACATATAATAAATATATTATAGATGTTTGTTTCTTGTCAAGTTGTGTGCCTGTTTTCCAATACACCATAGAGTTTGTCCCATAAATAGCCAGCAGCAAATACCATGGTAGGCACCATGTTTTTTTTTTTTTTTATAGTTTGACTGTAAATGTAAACATATTTTACTTAACCAATTTTAACACAAACATATTAAAATATATAATTGTCTCCCCTTGTAAAGAAACAAGGGAATTAGTTTTTCTTTGCTTTTTTCTTTCTTTTTTCTTCTCTCAATTGAACTAACATAGTTAGATGAAGAAGAAAATATTTATTGTGTATGATTAAATAATTGTGAATTATGCTAAGATTATAGGGCATATTTATCAAGCTCCGTACGGAGCTTGATGCCTGTGTTTCCGACGAGCCTTCAGAACACTGCTCCATAACCTGTCCGCCTGCTCTGAGGCGGCGGACAGAAATTTATAGAAATCAACCAGATCGAATACAATTGGGTTGATTGACACCCCATGCTAGCGGCTGATTGACAGCAAATCTGCACGGGGCGGCATTGCACCAGCAGTTCACAAGAATATGGTGCAATAATAAATGCCAACAGCGTATGCTATATCGGATCATGTTCGCTCGCACAATCATAAATATGCCCCTATATGTCTTGCTTTTGGATTTAATGTATGTATCGGTCTGTCTTACTATCATCTATCTATCTATCTATCTATCTATCTATCTATCTATCTATCTATCTATGTATCTATCATCTATCTATCTATCTATCTATCTATCTATCTAATGATTAGATTGTGACCCACAGCTAGAACTTAAAAAATAAATGGCAAGCAATTCCAAGGCAGAAAGCAATATGTATCTGTAAAGGATACTTAAGATTACATTCTGATGGGCACTGTGGTATACAGAAAAATTGTCAGGTCATATGCCAAAAGTCAATACAGGATCCAGTTTTTTCTGTAGAAGTCACCACCTAAACTGAAAATATGAATAAAAAGCAAATTTTAGGTAAAAAAATGTTTAAAAGCTACAGATGAAAAGTTCACCTGTAGCTACAATACTTGCCCTAACGAGCGCTGGAGAGTGCGATAACCTGATCCTCTTCTTGCCAGAGCCTGGCCACAATAAGAGGAGGCTTAGTCATTCGACTCCCAGAACCTGCACTAAAGTTAGTGAAGGTCCTGGGTGCCAAGAGTTAGAAGAGGATCAGGTTAGCGTGCTCTCCAGAGCTTGTTAATTATTATTATTATTTATTATTATCGGTTATTTGTAGAGCGCCAACAGATTCCACAGCGTTATAAACAAAGGGGGAGTACAACAAAACAATTATAGGGATCAAATGGGTAGAGGGCCCTGCCAAGAGTCGCACTGTTGTAGTCAGCTCTTAAGAAGGTGATCTACAAACAGCTGGACTCTTATGCTTACATCATAAGGGGGTTCAGGGGATAGCAATGGAGGAGAGGAACTGGTATTAGGAAAGGTTATTGTAGGTTGTATGCATCCCTGAACAGTAGAGTCTTTAGGGAGCACTTGAAGCTTTTAAAACTAGAAGAGAGTTAAGGTGTTAAGATGTTAAGGTAAGTATTACCCTTTAAAAATAATTTAAAGGAAATAAATAAGTATTTTTTAGTTTTCTTTAAGTTTTCCAAAAAAGAAAATCCGATTTTTGGTACAAATGTGCACCCGTCTTAAAAAAAATACACATCTCTATTTAACAGTACAGTTACACTCATAATAACACTGTCTAATAAAAATTATAAAGAAATCTAAAAAGTTATAAGGGCTCAAAGATTTGAGGTTTCAGGTTAAAGAAAAAAAATGGGCATGCAAAGAGCTTTAACACAGAGATACATATATATATATATATATATATATATATATATATATATATATATATACAGTACATGTCTGAATATGTATATGTGTATAAGTATACAGTATATATATGTGTGTGTGTGAGTGTGTACATATGTATTTATGTGTGTGTATATACTGTATATTTACAGACAAATATACACATAAATACATATATAGACATATATATATATATACACAGTATATATATATATATATATATATATATATATATATATATATATATATATATATATATATGTTCATTGGAGTGCTTTGCCGTCAAGTAGCTGAAAACCTAAAAAATCATATTTATGCAATATTCATATTTAATAAAGTGTTTCACTGTGTATTTACTGTAAATATTTCACATTCCAATGTTCTTCACAAAGGGGAATATGTTCTTTGTATTTTTAAATAGATGTTTCTAAATATTTATGTATATATCTATACCTATATATATATGTGTGTGTATATATATATATATATATATATATATATATGTATATATATATATATATATATATATATATATATATATATATATATATATATATATATATATATATATATATATATATATATATATACAGGGAGTGCAGAATTGTTAGGCAAGTTTTATTTTTGAGGATTAATTTTATTATTGAACAACAACCATGTTCTCAATGAACCCAAAAAACTCATTAATAACAAAGCTGAATAGTTTTGGAAGTAGTTTTTAGTTTGTTTTTAGTTATAGCTATTTTAGGGGGATATATGTGTGTGCAGGTGACTATTACTGTGCATAATTATTAGGCAACTTAACAAAAAACAAATATATACCCATTTCAATTATTTATTTTTACCAGTGAAACCAATATAACATCTCAACATTTCTCATACATTTCTGACATTCAAAAACAAAACAAAAACAAATCAGTGACCAATATAGCCACCTTTCTTTGCAAGGACACTCAAAAGCCTGCCATCCATGGATTCTGTCAGTGTTTTGATCTGTTCACCATCAACATTGCGTGCAGCAGCAACCACAGCCTCCCAGACACTGTTCAGAGAGGTGTACTGTTTTCCCTCCTTGTAAATCTCACATTTGATGATGGACCACAGGTTCTCAATGGGGTTCAGATCAGGTGAACAAGGAGGCCATGTCATTAGATTTTCTTCTTTTATACCCTTTATTGCCAGCCACGCTGTGGAGTACTTGGACACGTGATGGAGCATTGTCCTGCATGAAAATCATGTTTTTCTTGAAGGATGCAGACTTCTTCCTATACCACTGCTTGAAGAAGGTGTCTTCCAGAAACTGGCAGTAGGACTGGGAGTTGAGCTTGACTCCATCCTCAACCCGAAAAGGCCCCACAAGCTCATCTTTGATGATACCAGCCCAAATCAGTACTCCACCTCCACCTTGCTGGCGTCTGAGTCGGACTGGAGCTCTCTGCCCTTTACCAATCCATCCACGGGCCCATCCATCTGGCCCATCAAGACTCACTCTCATTTCATCAGTCCATAAAACCTTAGAAAAATCAGTCTTGAGATATTTCTTGGCCCAGTCTTGATGTTTCAGCTTGTGTGTCTTGTTCAGTGGTGGTCGTCTTTCAGCCTTTCTTACCTTGGCCATGTCTCTGAGTATTGCACACCTTGTGCTTTTGGGCACTCCAGTGATGTTGCAGCTCTGAAATATGGCCAAACTGGTGGCAAGTGGCATCTTGGCAGCTGCACGCTTGACTTTTCTCAGTTCATGGGCAGTTATTTTGCGCCTTGGTTTTTCCACACGCTTCTTGCGACCCTGTTGACTATTTTGAATGAAACGCTTGATTGTTCGATGATCACGCTTCAGAAGCTTTGCAATTTTAAGAGTGCTGCATCCCTCTGCAAGATATCTCACTATTTTTGACTTTTCTGAGCCTGTCAAGTCCTTCTTTTGACCCATTTTGCCAAAGGAAAGGAAGTTGCCTAATAATTATGCACACCTGATATAGGGTGTTGATGTCATTAGACCACACCCCTTCTCATTACAGAGATGCACATCACCTAATATGCTTAATTGGTAGTAGGCTTTCGAGCCTATACAGCTTGGAGTAAGACAACATGCATAAAGAGGATGATGTGGTCAAAATACTCATTTGCCTAATAATTCTGCACTCCCTGTATATATATTCTATTCATATGGAATAGGCACTCCAAGAGTTTAATATATGCCAAGTACTTGTATGTAAATAATGATCCCAATAAGACTCAGCTTCTTGTATACTAGACAATAGGAAGGTACTACAGGTTGATGAAAGGTTGGGGACACATGTGAAAGAGAGACCTATATTTTCCTACAGAAAGGGAAGGAGTCTTAAGGATATGCTAGTACAAGCAGACCCAACAGACAAGTATGAAACAGAGAAGACCCATTTTCTAACTAGAAAAGGTGGGGTATATCGTTGCCATGGTTGTGTCACTTGTGACAATTTGATATTGGGTGATACATTCTATCACAGTCACACAGGCAAAAGATGCAGAATAAGGCAAGGTTTGAATTGTGAATCTACATATGTTGTCTATATGATCAAATGCCAATGTGGAGAAATGTATATTGGAAAACGGAGTGTATGCTGAAAGAATGAATGGCTGTACGGAGTGTATGCTGAAAGAACGAATGGCTGTACATAGGTCTAGCATCAGACAGGCTCTTAATACAGGCAAGACTGACCAACCTTTAGCACTGCATTTTTTGCACCATAAACATCCAGTCTCAATCCTAACGTGCTGTCCTATTGACCAGATTCCAAAATTAAAAAGAGGTGGGAATAGGAAAATATTATTACTTCAAAGAGAGGCTAAATGAATGACACAATTACACCAAGGGGTCTTAACACAAACCTATCCCTCACATGTTTTTTAGTATTAGATATATCTAGGAATTCAGGGGATATATATTATCTCTGGTGAAAAAGTATTTAGGATATGTATATATGTAAATATTCTATGTTGAAAAGATGTAAGCATATGGCTGAGTCTAGTGTTTGCACCTGATTTTTTCTGTCTCTCTCACTTTAGAATTAAAGAATGCCATGGAGCACAGGTAAAAGTTTTACTAATCCATGCTATTCAGTAGATGGCGATATGACTCCAGGTAGGATCCTAAAGCCTTTCTTTATTTTCTATAGGGAGACACAGCAGTAGGCAACACATGACAGTCGGTGTGCAATCAGTGGTGTGTAAGTGAGTTGGTCACCTTGAGAAAAGCCCAGGTGTGGGCTGAAACTTTGGAAATGCTCACTATATTAAAGTGTTGAAATTCATACAAGAAGCTGAGTCTTATTGGGATCATTTTATATATATATATATATATATATATATATATATATATATATATATATATATATTTACCAAAAAAAACATATAGATATATGTATTTAAAAATAAATAGAACAGGGGGTGGAGCCAACTACAGAAGAAGCAAGACGTGCAATTCATCAGCTCCCAAAAATTTCTTAGTTTTAGAGATATAAAGTAAGCATTTTTACAAAATTTTCACTCTATGGATATCTCTGGAATGGGCAGCCATAGCAGAGACTGACCTGAGGATAATATCTATGCTTAATCCGGTATCTATCTGAGCTACTGGCACACGCGGTGACCACGAGGTATCAGGGGCTACTGGCCTCACAGACGCAACTCCAAATACGAGATTCGTGTGACTGTGCAGCTAACCATGAAGGATTTTTATTCCCAGTTGTGGGTGCTACTTGGCAACTTCGCAGAAAAGGCGCAGCTTACCCTTGATCACCCAAAACCTGCAATGGAGACTGTGCTGGTGAGGGATGTCGCAGAGAGGGAAGTAATTGCAGTTACATTGACTCCTACAGCAGTTGCAGATACTGGCGACATAGCGAGCTACAAGCTGAAGCCTACCAAGGAGAGTGTTGTGCCCCCAGTGACTTCGCAAGCTGCAACATTACCTGCCACTAATCCTCCTCTGAAGAAAGCAGTTACAATGATTCTCTTGGCTCACGAAGGGGTGATTGCTACACTACACCAAGGTATGCCGGCTCACTCCCTTGCTACCCCATGCGCAGATCCTATGCCGACACTGAACTACTCTGCAAGGCAGGAGCAAGTAGAGCTGCATACCCTTGCACCGCAAGTAGCTCTGTTTACATGGTACTTCACTCCAGCATGGGGACACAGACCATGGGTACTTGATGCTGTTACATCTGTGGCCTTAATGGACCCCTGCTCTAGATCTTGCCCTTTGAAAGATGTCAGAAGGTGGGCATATTTATTGAGACATACCAGAGTTGGAGTGGGCTAATTGTCAGCATAAGCACGGTTTACAGAGGTATACTAAAATAATGCCTTAGGTTCCGGTTCCTCTATTTGTTTACTCCTCTGACTTATTTTGTGTGGATGTAGATGCGGCGCTCTGATTAAAGCTGGTTCTGGCTAAACTACTGACAGGTTGCTTGGACTATAAATCTGGAGCTGGTAATATGCAACGATAAACTTGGTTAACACACACCTCCCTTTCTGCCTGAGCAACGAGTTTGTCCCTATTATTGTGACTGCCTTCAGAATATTACTCATTTATTTTTAATACCACTTGAATGTACTATGGGAGTGTATATGTTTGCTTATTTGTACCTCGCTATGATAGTGCCTACACAGATCTTCATGCTTAATGTATTGTTTTGATGTTCTCTGTACATTTGACATGAGTTATTGTTGTATAATACGATAGGTACATGCAATGTGTGTTATCTTGGTGTATTCCTTCTGTTGTTACTGCACTGTGATGCTTAGAGATACTACTGAGCTTTGCTCCACTATAGCGTGGACGTGGCCAGCGGCCGAGGCTGCGTCCTAACATTCTTTATGCTCAATCAAACAGTTGCTCTGTGAGGCCCAGCCATTTGCTTGCTTTTCTTATAATGTCGCAGTTTCATTGTTGCTACCCAGGTTACACAGTTTGGGTAATCTATTCCTGCTCCAACTTCAGTTTTAGATTCTGTATTGTTTTGGGGACAATCTTGTACAGTTATGTGTGCTGTATATTAAAATGGTCCCATTGTAACCCCCTTAGTCTGCTTTTGCCCCTACATATAATCTGCGCATGTATTGAGATTTGCCATATCCTAGCAGAATTAGTCCTTATGTGCCGCTTGGGTTGCATATCTGCAGGTAAATCATCAGTCCCTTTATATTTATTAAGTATAACCCAAACTGATATTCCTAATATAGCCTGGCAGATCTAAATAGAGGTTGATAGTCATTATTCCTTCGCTACCAAGTTTACTAGTTTAGCTATGTCTGCAAACTGTCATTACGATTTTCATAGTTGCTGGTCCTATTAATTTGTTTAACCCCTTGATATTGTTTGACCCTGAACAGATTTTTTTAGATGCACAGTTGCCTGTATTACTCTTGGGGTTTTTATTACAGCATATCTATCCCATATTAGAAGCTTAATTAGCTCACTTATTAGTGCTCCTAGAGTCGACACAAATTAATATAGCTCTGCATCCTTCTAGTCACCTCATAAGTAGAACTCTTGCCCTATAGAGAAGGGGCTATATCCTACTATGTATACTCGCCCCACAGTCCACTCTTAACTGCACTACTAATTCTCTTCAGCAATGCCACGAGTAAAAGTGTCTCTCTATAAATTTTGGCTGCTCACAATTGTTTCTATATGTGAAAAGTTATGTCGGGTGATTGCACACTCATTTCTCTAGTCCTAATTCGAAGATGGTGGGACAATCCACAAATATAATAAATATTTTGAGGCAAATGCATAGAATATTAATTTTAGTAATATTGATCACTTCATATATTTAAATCACCTCCCCCCCCCCACCCATGATAATGTACCCTCTATTTCAGAGGGGCCCAATACGCGGTTTGTCTAGTGTATACCGCAACCTAACTATTGCATTCCTCACTTCCTAAGCTTTAATCCCCACATAATATTTAAGAGAAGAATCTGTAAGAACATCTAGATCAGCAGGACTGATCACTGTTGCCTTTCATTTGTATATATGCTCCTAACACAGTGTCTGGTAGGCCCTATCTAGGTGCTAGATTGAATAAACCATTTCAGACCTCATCCATTACTACAGGAAGCAAATATCATATTCTAATATTCCATTTCAGATTCTATCTTTCACTACAGGAAGTGAATATTATTTTATATCTTGCATAGCATTATATATATTGGTTATACTATATCTCATTTCTCTCAAGAAAGTTGTTATACGCTTGAATTTATATAAATTATGAGTAGTCCTGCGGATTCATTAGTGTTCCTAGTCAATACCCCTCATGTCTTATGTTATATGAACCTTCTAGTCCCCAGGAGCAAAATTGTTATTAAATTTAAAAAAATAATAATAGAGGTTTATCATTGAGATCCAAAAGTGGTCTCCTTGTTTATAAGCTCCTTCTTTCGCTTCATTCTCTCATGTTACTTTTGTTGGCCCAAGAGCAATCTATTGTGTCTTGAAGAAGGTACCTGAAAGATTAACATCTTATCTGTTAAATATTCGCAAACTATGTACATTGTTGGCTAAACGTCTCTTACATGTTTATTTTTTCACTCCTGTAACATTGAAGCCTTATTTCATATGACAAAGGAATGTGTTATTATGATCTATGTATGTCTTTAACTAAACCTCAATAAAAAAAATAAAAAAAAAATAGAACATAATCTTCTATGTGAAGAGCATTGGAATGGGAAATATAAATATCTAATGTCGGGTTAGTACACTTAAGAAAATCCGATGTTAGCTTTTTGTGCTCCATTGAAGTTTTTGGGAGAATACATTAATGCGATCACGATATTCGAAGTTCGGCTTTTTGCATGCATCGAGCTAGCACTCGTGAGAAAACTTTTTACTTTCTATTTGTAATATGCGTGCTACCCAACGCACTCAAAACCAAATTACTTTTAGCAAAATGAATTTGCGAGCGGGACTGATAAATAGCACTCCACTCGAAATCTAGCCCTAAGGGGGAACACATTTTCTAATATAGTGTCTCTATGGTATTTGTTTCCTGAAGGATAGCAGGATCAACAAGTTAAGGAGCCAGCAAATGTTTGGTTCAGTGCCATGGACAGCACTTGTTTATTGGTGCTGTCCATTCAGCAAGGACAACCCAGGTTGTTCACCAAAAATGGGCCTGCATCTAAACTTACATTCTTGCTTTTCAAATAAACATACCAAGAGAATGAAGAAAATTTGATAATAGGAGTAAATTAGAAAGTTGCTTAAAATTGCCTGCTCTATCTGAATCACAAAATATTTTTTTTGGGTTCAGTGTCCCTTTAAAGAGACAGTCTACACTTTAGTCATCTTAAAGTCTTACCTTAGCCTTCTGCGCCCCTTTCTATATCATGCAGCAGGAACCGTAAAAAAGTTATTTTAAAATGAATATTGCTTCTGGCTACTTTGAAATGGCTGCCAAGCTCCGCACACTGATGACATCGCAATCTAGGCTGCATCTAGAAACTCTGCTGAATACCATTGACACTCAGATGAATCCAACTAGTGAGTCTTTTGTAACTAGTGATCCTTTAATGGAGCCCAGATTGTAATGTGGGCGGAGCATGGCAGCCATTTCAAAGTGGCAAGAAACTGTTTTACTATTCCTGCTGCATGATATAGAAAGGGTGCAGGAGGCTATTTGCAGCTTAATCTAAGGTAAGACTTTAAGATGACTAAGGTGTAGACTGTAAGAAAGTCAAAACCAGCTGCACCACTGTACTCCCTAAAGCCTTTTTTTCCATTGCTAAAAAAAGAGTAGATACAAAAAACAAAAGACTACATTTAGGGTCTCATACCCTAAGTATGAGACCCAAAACATAGTCCTTTGTTTTTTGTACCTGCTGCTTTTTTTAGCCATGGGATAAAGGCTTTTGGAAGTACAATGGTGCAGCTGGTTTTGACTTTCCTACTGTTGTTTGGGGGTTTGCAGTGACTCACACAACCCTCACACTCTTTAAAATATTATTGTACTGGATCTTTTGTGCCTTTAAGGTGTAGACTGTCCCTTTAAAGAAGTATATCCCAAAGACTCATATAAACAAAACAAAAAGACTTATTGCTATAGTTAAAATGTGCTTGATCATTTTCAAATAAATGAATACTTTAAAATGAAAGGATCCATATTACAGATAGCTTAAAATCTTTAAAGTAATGAAAGCCTCATACTATATAATAATATATTATAGTGATTAAAGAAACAGAACACCTTTATCTGTGATGGACCAAGTGTCTGATTTGGCATGTGATGTCATTATGAAAAGGAAAACTGCTAGAGGATTAATCAAGAGCCTAGATTGCTTAATCATATAGCTGCTGACCCCTATGGTGAATGCTAATGGTTCAATGGCCACTTATGGTGGTTCATCTTTCTTGTTTCTTGCAAATATTCATGTATAAAAGCTCATTCTCAAGTGCCCTTAACTTTCAAAAGCTTTCACAACTCACATAGCCTATTTTGTATACCAGTCTTTTTGGTATGGTCTGATTACAGTACCTTTGGCTGCATAAATCATTTAAAACTACTTTTATAACACTTTATTTACACAATGTTCATTGCTTTGCTGTTGAAAAGTTCATGGGGCCGATTTATGAAAGTGCAGTCAGACATGATCCGCTGTAGCGATCATGTCCGCCACACACTGATAAATGCCGACAGCATACGCTGTCTGCATATATCATTGCACAAGCAGTTCTGGTGAACTGCTTGTGCAATGCTGCCCCCTAAATATTTGCTGCTATCAGGGGGTGTCAATCAATTCGATCGTATGAGATCGGGCGGATTGATGTCCGCAGCCTCAGAGCAGGCGTACGAGTTAAGGAGCAGCAGTATTCTTAACTCCTGTTTCTGGCGAGTCTGAAGGCTTCTAGCAGGGGGTGTCAATCAACCCGATCGTATGAGATCGGGCAGATTGCAGTCCATCGCCTCAGAGCAGGCGTGCGAGTTAAGGAGCAGCGGTCTTAAGACCGCTGCTTCTTAACTCCTGTTTCCGGCGAGCCTGAATCATCCCCCATGTGCCTTTAGCACTATATGTATATTATTTAACATACATTCTCTCATTTGTACAATATATCTGAATTATCATTTTGACATGCATATTCCTTTAATTGTTCCTGTAGTTGCCTTTTAATGTCTCAGCTTTTGTGGTTTCTTTCATCTTAATCTTGGGATATTTAAAAATGATATTTAAGCAGTCACGTACATCTAAGTTCAACCTGCTAATCAAGAAAAAAAATACAATACTTAAAATACTGACATGTTACTGTCCTGTTTTACAAATACTAAGCCAACAAAAACCCATTTAACAATGATATATTCCATGGTTTATTTTAAATGTTGGGAAATAAAAATGATATCCCATGCTGGAATCAATACTGATACTATTTTACTAAACCATTACAGTTGAGTTCACACTAATGGTCCTTGAGCAAAGTCTGCACACTTCAGGTAAGGCTTTATTAGATTTCAAGATGCTATGCAGAATAAAAAGTTCGACATTTCATACTCTAGGCACACTTCATACTGCAAATGGAATGGTGTAGAAATAGATTATAATCAAAGTTAAATAAACTTTCTGGCCATTTCATGTGATTATATTTTTAACACCACAGTCCAGTGGTGCATTTATGCACAGTAATACATTTATCTGTTAATAGGATTGCTTATTTTTCTACTCTAAAATGACCACTGAATTGCAAGCAGTATATTAAATCGCTAAGCTGCATCTCAGGTAGATTGGAGAAACAGATGCCTTTTAACCCTGATGTCTATAAAAAGAAATAATGGACTAAATGCATTTTCTCAGTGTCTATCAATAACATTTACCATCAGTAGTCCTTTAAATGCACATGATTTATTTTTGTTTATGGTAAATATGTGTTGTGTTTGATCTGCTGCAGGAAAGGTAGATCGTGATGTAGCCAGATACTTACATTCATTTATTTTTTATTTTTTAAAATAATTGGCTGCCAAAAGGCTACAATGGTTTTTGCAGCAATTACAATCACTATTGTAGCCACTATTGTATTCATCTAATAAATATGCTATTAAACTACAGAACTTTTTATCAAACTAGGTTTTTACATATATTGATAAAAACACATTTGATACAATGTTATCTGAGCTCATATATTGCTAAGGAAATTAACAGCTTTGTCTGGTTCATTTTTGTTTGAATTAAAACAGTTTGTCCTACATTTCCATTAGATGCTTTGATCAAAATGAATATGCATATGGGGTAGTGATTAAACATAAAAAAGAGAGTGGTCAAATAAGTAGCTAATTAGATGGCGGAAAGCCAGCTAGCCTTGCAAACCTGATTAAAGTTTGAATTAATACCTTATTGATTGCAAATGTTAATGGTTTAATTATGGAGTGTCCTTTTGTGGGTTTAATTTCAGTTAAAGATACATGGATATTCTACATTCTCTATTAAAACTGGGTGATTTAAAAAGAAAAATTGCATGAAAAAACAAACAAACCTGAAGACTGAGATTTAATAACGCTTGTTTGTGAAACGAATATCTCCCAAGAAAACAATACTTTGTAACTCAAAAATTTGCAGAGATAATAAAGATTTGTAACCGCCCCTTTTCACAATTGAGCTCTGCTCCATTATATTCAAAGAAGCTGCATTTTACTTGCAACCATTCACTGCTCAATGAATAGAAGAGTTTAACTGTGAAGAATGCTAATATGAAAAAACACCCTCTCCAGCAGTATTCAAAGTGTAAAGCGGCCTCCCCAGGGGGCGCTAGAGCATATAAGGGGAGGCCGGGAGCAATGACACTTCGCACTATCCTATGAAAATCACACAACAGTAGCTGACTTTGAAAAGCATAGAATGGTTTTAAAGAGCTGACAATGACCATGTTGTGGTGGAATATGGCAATGGACAGGATGTAGGTGGAAGAAATGCACTGAGATTGAAATCACTCAGAAATCGCATTGTGTTTGTTGTCTTAAATAGTAACTTGCATTTTACCCAAGAGTAACAAAGTGCAAATTAAATCATGAGTGAATCATTATTTTGGTTGATCATTATCAGCTTTTGATAGCTGTGTGTAAACTCAGATGTAAGTTCCCTAAATTAAAACTAGAAATAAATATTAAAATTTTCTTTAAAAATAAAAAATAAGTAACCTCTATTATAGGGGGGTGCTGTACTGTAAATTTCGTCAGAGGGGAGACTTTGAAAACCCCTGGTCTACTCTAGCAAATGCAAAAAACTTGAGGGGAAAAAAACCAATACAATGTTATCAGCTTTGACATAGCGAAACAGAACCTTGTAATGAGACAATTCATAACTTTGTATCTTTGTACATATCATATGTAAATCCCAACCATTCTTGAAATGCCCTGGAAAACTACAGAATGCCCACTGTTAGTCCCTCTTTTATGACTGCGAGATTGCTATGACAAATGTTTATCAATTCATCAAGACTACTTTAACTGGACAACAAGACCCAAATCACTTTGGGACTGATGATAAAATGTTCTTCTGCTTGGAGAGAAATTGTAGTGCAGACTTCACAGGGGCTAAACTCTATGACTGTTTAAAGAAAAAGGACGAAATCTTCCAGCACTAGGAGATCCCTCACAAGATTTTAGACAGGCACATTTTTCTATACATCACTGAGGGGTGTTCTCTGCCTTTCTGTATGTAAAGGAGAGACAAGTCCAGTTTGATATAGCACAGCATGACATAAGAGTTTTGTTACACTAACACTTTGTGCTTTGTACTTTATATTATTTTTCACTTCAGAATAGCTCATTTTAGTATTACTACATTTATGCTTTGCATTTTCTATCACCTAGATTAAGAGTTTTGTCGATAAAGACCTGTGGTGCTAACGAGCCTTTTTTTTTCCAGCGCACCCTTAAGAACTTAACAACGCTGGTATTACGAGTTTTCTGAATGGCTGCGTTAGCCTCAGAAAAGTGAGCATTAAGCCAAATTTAGCTCCACTTCAACCCTCAATACCAGCGTTCCTTACGGTAGCGGTAAGCTGGAAAAATGTGCTTGTGCACGATTTCCCCATAGGATACAATGGGACTGAGCTGGCTGAAAAAAACCTAACACCTGCAAAAAAGCAGCGTTCAGCTCCTAACGCAGCCCCATTGTTTCCTATGGGGAAACACTTTCTAAGTCTACACCTAACACCCTAACATGAACCCCGAGTCTAAACACCCCTAACCTTACACTTATTAACCCCTAATCTGCCGTCCCCGCTATCGCTGACACCTACATTATAATATTAACCCCTAATCTACTGCTCAGGACACTTCCGCAACCTACATTGTAGCTATGAACCCCTAATCTGCTGTCCCTAACATCGCCGACACCTACATTATATTTATTAATCCCTAATCTGTCGTCCCCCCCAACGTCGCCGCCACCTACCTGCACTTATTAACCCATAATCTGCCGACCGGACATCGCCGCCACTATAATAAATGTATTAACCCCTAAACCGCCACACTTCCGCCTCGCAAACACTATAATAAATGTTATTAACCCCTAATCTGCCCTCCCTAACATCGCCGCCACCTACCTACAATTATTAACCCCTAATCTGCCGCCCCCAACGTCGCCACTACTATAATAAAGTTATTAACCTCTAAACCTAAGTCTAACCCTAACACCCCCCTAAGTTAAATATAATTTAAATAAAACAAACTAAAATTACTATCATTAAATAAATTAATCTTATTTAAAACTAAATACTTACCTATAAAATAAACCCTAAGATAGCTACAATATAACTAATAGTTACATTGTAGCTATTTTAGGATAAATATTTATTTTACAGGCAACTTTGTATTTATTTTAACTAGGTACAATAGCTATTAAATAGTTATTAACTATTTAATAGCTACCTAGTTAAAATAATTACAAAATTACCTGTAAAATAAATCCTAACCTAAGTTACAAATACACCTAACACTACACTATCAATAAATTAATTAAATAAATTAACTACAATTATCTAAACTAAAATACAATTAAATAAACTAAACTATAATACAAAAAACCCCCACTAAATTACAAAACATAAAAAAACTTACAAGAATTTTAATCTAATTACACCTAATCTAAGCCCCCTAATAAAATAAAAAAGCCCCCCCAAAATAATAAAAATTAAAATGGTAAATGAAATTAGATTAAACTTGCAATTAGCAAACTAATGTAAAAGTTTTTTTTTTAAATTTAAAATAATGTTAAACCACCAGATATGAGTGGTTGCACAGAGCAATTAATAACAGTATATGCTTGCTGTAGGCCTGGCGGAAAATAAAATTAGATTAAACTTGCAATTTGCAAACTAATGTAAAAGTTTTTTTTTTTTTTAATTTAAAATAATGTTAAACCACCAGATATGAGTGGTGGCAGTGAGCAAGTTGGCACAATATATGCTGTGAGGCTCACACACAGGCTGGTGGCAGGCAGGCAAATGCAAAAAAAAAAAACGACTGGAGTTCTAGCCCTATGCAAAAAAAAATTAAAACATTTTTAGCCCTGAAAAGGGCTTTTTGGGGTGCTGTCCTTACAGCAGAGATCAGATGAGTCCTTCAGGACTTTAGTGGAGACTGAATAGACTAGCCTAGCTATCAATTTCCCTATAAAATCAGGAGCTGCAACAATAAACCTCCTCTCTCTTCAAAAGCTGCATCACAATGATTCTAAAATGGCTGCTGCCCTGGACCTGGGAGGATCTAGAAGGGAGTGAATGCTGCTGATTGGCTGTAATGTGCCTGCAGACTGTGAGATACAGGGTCAAAGTTTACTCAATGATGACGAATAGGGGGCGGATCGAACATCGCATATGTTCGCCCGCGGCGGCGAACGCGAACAAGCTATGTTCGCAGGGAACCGTTCGCTGGCGAACAGTTCGGGACATCACTAGTGTCATCCGTGCCATTGATATTTTAACAGTAAGCCCTATGCTTAACACAGAGGTGTAACTAGCACTGCTGATTGGATCAGCTGTGGTTTATGCTTGGGACCAGGAGTGCTGGTCAACACTAGAGTTATTCTTTTCATTTTGAAAAGGGATATTTGTCTTGTTTCCACTAAACGGATATCCGTAAGAATGCATGGGGGAATTTAACAAAAACAAAGGAATAATGCCGAATTCTGCATTAATCCTTTGTTTTCTAAAAAATGGTTAATATACTTACCTACACATGGGAGCCAAGCGCGCAAAGCCTCTAGTCTGCGCAGGCTGGGATGTGGCAAGAAGAGTAGCTGGTTAGCGCACACACTGACATGTGTAGGTAAGTATTTTAAGTAAGTATTTTAAGTACAGTGATATTTCTCAGCTGTACTTTTTAAACATTTACATTTGTTCAATGAAAACTAATTAAATGTTCAAAGAATATTCAGTATTTATTTTGTTTAAAGTAAAAGAATACCAAATATGTGAAGAAGTGAATCTCCCTAAATATTTGATACAAAAATTTCGGTCGAACCAAACATTTCTTGTCTTTACATGTCTGTGCACACAAATATTCATATACATACAAATCCACAGACACAAACTTTTAGCCTTTCACAGACCAAGGCCTTGTCATATACCATATCACTTTAGCAAACTTTTTATACATGTATTCAATAATAAAGTTACACTTTACTTTTACTATATATATATATATATATATATATATATATATATATATAGGCTTACCATCATTTTTAGAGGTGAAACTGGGACCACCTGGTGTGGTGCCAGTGGGGGTGTGGTCAGGAGCGTGGTCAAGGGGGCGTGGCAATTACTGGTCCTTTTAAAGTAGTAGCTTTAATGTGTGTAATGTTTCGTGGATACTCTACCCTTCTTCAGTGAAACAAGTGAATCACACAGTTTAAATAGACCATAACACCACCCCTAGTGAAAAAGGCACCATTACTCTAAATTAACACATACATTAATCTAAATCTCAGATTCTAAATAATGCCAAACATCAAGCATAATTATCACTTTCATAATTATCAATTTCACAATTTAATATCTGCAGTGTAATATGTGTTTTATGTGTCTAATTAAGGAACAGAGCCAAATACTGATAAGGCATAAATACAACATTGAATCAAAGTAATAAAGAAACACGTACCCACTAAAGCTGTTTAAGAGGCTACTCTATACCATAATGCAGGGAGATTATAGCCAAAATGCTATCCTGCATGAAGTAAAGCAAGATCCAGGCCAAAAATCCTTCCTGTCTGTACTTCCTAGTCATATCCATATGATTCCCCTAAAGGTGTATTACCGGCAATGTCACCAGGGGTCGGGGGGGGGGGGTGTTAAATTCTTAGAAAAATAAACCAGGTAGTACTACAAAATTAAAAAAAACAGAATTTATGCTTACCTGATAAATTACTTTCTCCAACGGTGTGTCCGGTCCACGGCGTCATCCTTACTTGTGGGATATTCTCTTCCCCAACAGGAAATGGCAAAGAGTCCCAGCAAAGCTGGTCACATGATCCCTCCTAGTCTCCGCCCACCCCAGTCATTCGACCGATGGACAGGAGGAAATATATATAGGAGAAACCATATGATACCGTGGTGACTGTAGTTAGAGAAAATAATTAATCAGACCTGATTAAAAAAACAGGGCGGGCCGTGGACCGGACACACCGTTGGAGAAAGTAATTTATCAGGTAAGCATAAATTCTGTTTTCTCCAACATTGGTGTGTCCGGTCCACGGCGTCATCCTTACTTGTGGGAACCAATACCAAAGCTTTAGGACACGGATGAAGGGAGGGAGCAAATCAGGTCACCTAAACGGAAGGAACCACAGCTTGCAAAACCTTTCTCCCAAAAATAGCCTCCGAAGAAGCAAAAGTATCAAATTTGTAAAATTTGGCAAAAGTGTGCAGTGAAGACCAAGTCGCTACCTTACATATCTGGTCAACAGAAGCCTCGTTCTTGAAGGCCCATGTGGAAGCCACAGCCCTAGTGGAGTGAGCTGTGATTCTTTTGGGAGGCTGCCGTCCGGCAGTCTCATAAGCCAATCGAATAATGCTTTTAAGCCAAAAGGAAAGAGAGGTAGAAGTCGCTTTTTGACCTCTCCTTTTACCAGAATAAACAACAAACAAGGAAGATGTTTGTCTGAAATCTTTAGTAGCCTCTAAATAGAATTTTAGAGCACGGACTACGTCCAAATTGTGTAACAAACGTTCCTTCTTTGAAACTGGATTCGGACACAAAGAAGGTACAACTATCTCCTGGTTAATATTTTTGTTAGAAACAACTTTCGGAAGAAAACCAGGCTTAGTACGCAAAACCACCTTATCTGCATGGAACACCAGATAGGGCGGAGAACACTGCAGAGCAGATAACTCTGAAACTCTTCTAGCAGAAGAAATTGCAACTAAAAACAAAACTTTCCAAGATAGTAACTTAATATCTATGGAATGTAAAGGTTCAAACGGAACCCCTTGAAGAACTGAAAGAACTAGATTTAGACTCCAGGGAGGAGTCAAAGGTCTGTAAACAGGCTTGATCCTAACCATAGCCTGAACAAATGCTTGAACATCTGGCACGGCTGCCAGTCTTTTGTGAAGTAAAACAGATAAAGCAGAGATCTGTCCCTTTAGAGAACTTGCAGATAATCCTTTCTCCAAACCTTCTTGTAGAAAGAATAGAATCTTAGGAATTTTTATCTTGTTCCATGGGAATCCTTTGGATTCACACCAACAGATATATTTTTCCATATTTTATGGTAAATTTTTCTAGTTACAGGCTTCCTAGCCTGAATCAGAGTATCTATTACAGAATCTGAAAACCCACGCTTTGATAAAATCAAGCGTTCAATCTCCAAGCCGTCAGTTGGAGGGAAACCAGATTCGGATGTTCGAATGGACCCTGAACAAGAAGGTCCTGTCTCAAAGGTAGCTTCCATGGTGGAGCCGATGACATATTCACCAGGTCTGCATACCAAGTCCTGCGTGGCCACGCAGGAGCTATCAAGATCACAGAGGCCCTCTCCTGATTGATCCTGGCTACCAGCCTGGGAATGAGAGGAAACGGTGGGAATACATAAGCTAGGTTGAAGGTCCAAGGTGCTACTAGTGCATCTACTAGAGTCGCCTTGGGATCCCTGGATCTGGACCCGTAGCAAGGAACCTTGAAGTTCTGACGAGACGCAATCAGATCCATGTCTGGAATGCCCCATAATTGAGTTATTTGGGCAAAGATTTCCGGATGGAGTTCCCACTCCCCCGGATGGAATGTCTGACGACTCAGAAAATCCGCTTCCCAATTTTCCACTCCTGGGATGTGGATCGCAGACAAGTGGCAGGAGTGATCCTCCGCCCATTGAATTATCTTGGTCACTTCTTTCATCGCCAGGGAACTCCTTGTTCCCCCCTGATGATTGATATATGCGACGGTCGTCATGTTGTCTGATTGAAACCTTATGAATTTGGCCTTTGCTAGTTGAGGCCAAGCTCTGAGAGCATTGAATATCGCTCTCAGTTCCAGAATGTTTATCGGGAGAAGAGACTCTTCCCGAGACCATAGACCCTGAGCTTTCAGGGATTCCCAGACCGCGCCCCAGCCCACTAGACTGGCGTCGGTCGTGACAATGACCCACTCTGGTCTGCGGAAGCTCATTCCCTGTGACAGATTGTCCAGGGTCAGCCACCAACGGAGTGAATCTCTGGTCTTTTGATCTACTTGAATCATCAGAGACAAGTCTGTATAATCCCCATTCCACTGTCTGAGCATGCACAGTTGTAATGGTCTTAGATGAATTTGTGCAAAAGGAACTATGTCCATTGTTGCAACCATCAATCCTATTACTTCCATGCACTGCGCTATGGAAGGACGAGGAACAGAATGAAGTACTTGACAAGAGCTTAGAAGTTTTGATTTTCTGACCTCTGTCAGAAAAATCCTCATTTCTAAGGAATCTATTCTTGTTCCCAAGAAGGGAACTCTTGTAGACGGGGACAGAGAACTTTTTTCTTTGTTCACCTTCCATCCGTGAGATCTGAGAAAGGCTAGGACGATGTCCGTATAAACCTTTGCTTTTGACAGGGATGACGCTTGAATTAGGATGTCGTCCAAGTAAGGTACTACTGCAATGCCCCTTGGTCTTAGAACCGCTAGAAGGGACCCTAGTACCTTTGTGAAAATCCTTGGAGCAGTGGCTAATCCGAATGGAAGTGCCACAAACTGGTAATGCTTGTCCAGAAAAGCGAACCTTAGGAACTGATGATGTTCCTTGTGGATAGGAATATGTAGGTACGCATCATTTAAATCCACGGTAGTCATAAATTGACTTTCCTGGATGGTGGGTAGGATCATTTGAATAGTTTCCATTTTGAACGATGGTACCCTGAGAAATTTGTTTAGGATCTTCAGATCCAAAATTGGTCTGAATGTTCCCTCTTTTTTGGGAACTATGAACAGATTGGAATAAAATCCCATTCCTTGTTCTCTTATTGGAACTGGATGTATCACTCCCATCTTTAACAGGTCTTCTACACAATGTAAGAATGCCTGTCTCTTTATTTGGTTTGAAGATAAGTGAGACCTGTGGAACCTTCCCCTTGGGGGTAGTTCCTTGAATTCCAGGAGATAACCTTGAGAAACTATTTCTAGTGCCCAAGGATCCTGAACATCTCTTGCCCAAGCCTGAGCAAAGAGAGAGAGTCTGCCCCCCACTAGATCCGGTCCCGGATCGGGGGCTATCCCTTCATGCTGTTTTCGTAGCAGTGGTAGGCTTCTTGGCCTGCTTACCCTTGTTCCAGCCTTGCATTGGTTTCCAGGCTGGTTTGGGTTGTGAAGTATTACCCTCTTGCTTAGAGGATGCAGAATTAGAGGCTGGTCCGTTTCTGCGAAAGGGACGAAAATTAGGCTTATTTTTAGCCTTAAAAGACCTATCCTGTGGGAGGGCGTGGCCATTTCCCCCAGTGATGTCTGAAATAATCTCTTTCAAATCTGGTCCAAATAATGTTTTACCTTTGAAAGGAATGTTAAGCAATTTTGTCTTGGAAGACACATCCGCTGACCAAGACTTTAGCCAAAGCGCTCTGCGCGCCACGATAGCAAACCCTGAATTTTTCGCCGCTAATCTAGCTAATTGCAAAGCGGCGTCTAAAACAAAAGAGTTAGCCAATTTAAGTGCTTGAACTCTGTCCATAACCTCCTCATACGAAGATTCTTTACTGAGCGACTTTTCTAGTTCCTCGAACCAGAAACACGCTGCCGTAGTGACAGGAACAATGCATGAAATTGGTTGTAGAAGGTAACCTTGCTGTACAAAAATCTTTTTAAGCAAACCCTCTAATTTTTTATCCATAGGATCTTTGAAAGCACAACTATCTTCGATAGGAATAGTAGTGCGTTTGTTTAGAGTAGAAACCGCCCCCTCAACCTTGGGGACTGTCTGCCATAAGTCCTTTCTGGGGTCGACTATAGGAAATAATTTCTTAAATATAGGGGGGGGAACAAAAGGTATGCCGGGCTTTTCCCACTCTTTATTTACTATGTCCGCCACCCGCTTGGGTATAGGAAAAGCGTCGGGGGGCACCGGAACCTCTAGGAACTTGTCCATCTTACATAATTTCTCTGGAATGACCAAATTGTCACAATCATCCAGAGTAGATAACACCTCCTTAAGCAGTGCGCGGAGGTGTTCTAATTTAAATTTAAATGTCACAACATCAGGTTCAGCTTGATGAGAAATTTTTCCTGAATCTGAGATTTCTCCATCAGACAAAACCTCCCTCATGGCCCCTTGAGATTGGTGTGAGGGTATGTCAGAACAGTTATCATCAGCGCCCTCTTGCTCTTCAGTGTTTAAAACAGAGCAATCGTGCTTTCTCTGATAAGTAGGCATTTTGGATAAAAGATTTGCTATGGAGTTATCCATTACAGCCGTTAATTGTTGCATGGTAATAAGTATTGGCGCACTAGATGTACTAGGGGCCTCCTGTGTGGGCAAAACTGGTGTAGACACAGTAGGGGATGATGTAGTATCATGTTTACTCCCCTCATTTGAGGAATCATCTTGGGCAATATCATTATCTGTGGCATTACTGTCCTTACTTTGTTTGGACACTATGGCACAATTATCACATAAATTTAAATGGGGAGACACATTGGCTTTCATACATATAGAACATAGCTTATCTGATGGTACAGACATGTTAAACAGGCTTAAACTTGTCAACAAAGCACAAAAAACGTTTTAAAATAAAACCGTTACTGTCACTTTAAATTTCAAACTGAAAACACTTTATTACTGAATATGTGAAAAAGTATGAAGGAATTGTTCAAAAATTACCAAAATTTCACCACAGTGTCTTAAAGCATTAAAAGTATTGCACACCAAATTTCAGAGCTTTAACCCTTAAAATAACGGAACCGGAGCCGTTTTTAAATTTAACCCCTATACAGTCCCAGCTATATGCTTTGCTGAGACCCAACCAAGCCCAGAGGGGAATACGATACCAAATGACGCCTTCTAGAAGCTTTTTTAGTGATTCTTAGATCCTCACACATGCATCTGCATGCCTTGCTCTCCAAAAACAACTGCGCAGTAATGGCGCGAAAATGAGGCTCAGTCTATAACTAGAAAGGCCCCCAGACTAAAAAAGGTGTCCAACACAGTGCCTGCCGTTTTTTAAACGTTCCCCAAGATTATAATGCCAATTATTAGCTAGAATCTGCATAATATGCCCCAATAAAGCAATCGTTTTAGCCCATAAAAATGTCTACCAGTTTTTAAGCCCTTTTTTAAGCCCTTTATTCTTTTATGTTTGACTAAGAAAATGGCTTACCGGTCCCCATGAGGGGAAATGACAGCCTTCCAGCATTACATGGTCTTGTTAGAAATATGGCTAGTCATACCTTAAGCATACCTTAAGCAGAAAAGTCTGCTGTTTCCCCCAACTGAAGTTACTTCATCTCAACAGTCCTGTGCGGAAACAGCAATCGATTTTAGTTACTGTCTGCTAAAATCATCTTCATCCTTTTCTGTTTCAGAGTAAATAGTACATACCAGCACTATTTTAAAATAACAAACACTTGATAGAAGAATAAAAACTACATTTAAACACCAAAAAACTCTTAACCATCTCCTTGGAGATGTTGCCTGTGCAACGGCAAAGAGAATGACTGGGGTGGGCGGAGCCTAGGAGGGATCATGTGACCAGCTTTGCTGGGACTCTTTGCCATTTCCTGTTGGGGAAGAGAATATCCCACAAGTAAGGATGACGCCGTGGACCGGACACACCAATGTTGGAGAAAACCTACGCTGCTCACTCAGCCTGTATTACTAAATGTAAACTTTGAAGGACACGAACGTTAAAGGGACAGTCTAGGCCAAAATAAACTTTCAGGATTCAGATAGAGCATGTAATTTTAAACAATTTTCCAATTTACTTTTATCACCAATTTTGCTTTGTTCTTTTGGTATTCTTAGTTGAAAGCTTAACCTAGGAGGTTCATATGCTAATTTCTTAGACCTTGAAGCCCACCTCTTTCAGATTGCATTTTAACAGTTTTTCACCACTAGAGGGTGTTAGTTCCCGTATTTCATATAGATAACACTGTGCTCGTGCACGAGAAGTTATCTGGGAGCAGGCACTGATTGGCTAGACTGCAAGTCTGTCAAAAGAACTGAAAAAGGGGCAGTTTGCAGAAGCTTAGATACAAGATAATCACAGAGGTTAAAAGTATATTATTATAAATGTGTTAGTTATGCAAAACTGGGAAATGGGTAATAAAGGGATTATCTATCTTTTAAAACAATAAAAATTCTGGTGTAGACTGTCCCTTTAAGCTAAGCAGGGGTGTATGTAACAAAGTACCAGCATCCAACTATGCTGGAGAGCCACAGTCCAGTAATTTTGAATAATGTGTCTGGGTTTCAGGTGGTCTGAAACCCGGACACATGATTTGAAACCTGGAGGTGGCAACCCTACTGGGACAGAATGAACAACTGGGTGGGACACTGGGACAGCCCCTCCAAACCGGGACAATCCCAGTAAAAGTGGGACTTCTGGTAAGCCTATATATATATATATATATATATATATATATATATATATATATATATATATATATATATATATATATATATATATATATATATATATATATATATATAATTGTAATAATGTATTGTGATATGTTTCACATGTGTCTTGGCTCTAACTTTTTAGCGCTCATTGGAACACATAACTAACAACTAGTAATATGAGTGATGTTTAGCACAACTGTGCTATCCATTAAAAGTATAGGGCACGCTAATGAGATGTCAGCTGAGTTAAACTAACACCGAACAAGTTAAATCAATAGTGCTTCTTTTCATGCGCTCGTATAGCAAGCTGAAAGTAAAAAGTTTGTGCGTAAGCGAAAGACTTAGGTACGCCAACATCTAGAGGTCTGATAGTTATATATATATATATATATATATATATATATATATATATTATTTTATTTTAATATGTTTTACATGTATTTTAAAGGGACATTAAACACTAAGGGCTAGATTACAAGTGGAGAACTATATATCACTTTCATAAAAAAACGTTTGCGTTTTTTATATGCTGATGTACATATTAACACATAAATATTTATGTATATAAGCATATACATATATATATTTATTGGGAGTCCCATTCCTATCGACCTTTTCAGTGCCTTTTTTTTTCTAACACCCTACCAACTTTCACCCCAAAATACAGAGCAGTAAGTTTATTAAAAAATAAAGATGCTGCCAACTTTATTTTTTAATAAACTACACTAGACAGTATTTTGGGGTAATTTGGGCAGATTTATAATATTAACCAGAGATCCGATCTCTGGTTAACTTTATAAGCGCTGATTGCTACCGCGAGCCTGTGGTAGCAATAACCAGCTACTTGTAATGGCTGGTTAATTTTTTTACTCCCCCAAACAGGCTGATTTGCCCGTTTGCGGGAGCACAATAATTTAGCGCTCCACTTGTAATCTAGCCCTAAATAAATGCTATATAGAATGATGCATTCAAAGAAAATATTAGTCTGTGAATAAGGTGGATGTATTTTTTTGGAATTTCATTAATTAAATAGTGACAAAATAAGTGTAAAGTTTTAATCATATTACAGTACTTCTATATTGATTGTGCACCCTGTGCTATCAATAGCGTTCCACTTACAATCTGGGCGTTAGTGTGTATAATCTTTAAATCCTTAAATTTAAAATCAACATAGCAGTTGTATAAGGTCAACGTTATTTTAGTTGGAATATCACAATTGTCATATATATGCTATATGCTAGAAACCCCCCCACCCCAGAGATGAGTAGAACAAATATATATATATATATATATATATATATATATATATATATATATATATATATATATATATATATATATATATATTTATTTATATATATATATATATATATTCTTGGAGGGGAAGCTGCTATATGCTATTGGTAATGAGGTGTGACCTATGTAATTCTGCTGCTAACACTGGTATCAAATTAATATTCTCAGAAGACACCAGGTTTAACATGCTCAAAAATTACTTTTTCATAAGTGTGGATCAAATGTACCATATCGCTTAGCATAATTTAATTTATGCAAACCTCTGTACAAAAGTTCCAAATGTCACAATAAATCTTATGCTTTAGTAACATTCCTTTTTTTTATCAGAGCGATAAAAGATATAAATTAAAACACTTTGAATTGCTTATTATAGCGATTAAAACCTTGTACAACTATGCACTTAAGACTTTATTTATATTAAAAGCTTGTCCACACAAGACCCCTTGAAACAGAGGGGGTTTACAGTAGTTTTTTTTCCCACATTAGCCTAATTTTAAATAAGAACATTTTGACTACTTGCAGTCTTAGAAAAATGTATATAGAAATATAGCTAGATTTTATGGTCCTTTTGATCAAATTACAAAGGATGTTCTTTTATGCTTAAGATATTAATAGGACATTTTATGGGTTAATGTAACCTCTAGTGGTTTACTGAATTGTGCCCTCCACTAATATTCTTGGTAAATATCAGCAAAGAAGGCTGTGAAAATTAGTCTTTATTGTTTAACCTTTTGATCCGCTGCTCAAAAAATACACCAAAATGCCATGCTCTCATGGATATCAAACAATTAGAAACACAACACAGGTTTCTAAATATATATATATATATATATATATATATATATATATATATATATATATATATATATATATATATATATATATATATATATATATATATTTGTTGAATATATTTGTGGCACAATTATTGGCACCCTTTTAGTCAATACTTTGTGCTACCTCCCTTTGCCAAGATAACAGCTCTGAGCCTTCTCCTATAATGACTGATGAAGTTGGAGAATACATAGCAAGGGATCTGAGACCAAAGTGGATGAAAAAGAATTTGCTACAGCGCTGGAACAAGTTGCATATAAAGCAGCTGTAAATAAGAGGAATCCCTATTTCCTCGAGTGTACAGATTACAAGTGCACAAATTTCCCGAATAGCAATATCATACACAAAATTCATAAAAGACACACAAATCGCATAAAATATACAATATGCACATGCAATAAAATATACAATATGCACATGCAATAAAATACAAGAAATAAAAACATTTTAAAGCATACAAAACCAAAATGGATCAAAAATCTGACACGCAGTCTACAATGCTAGTAAGCAGTTCAGCAAGTCCTTCAAACCGTTTGGTTGGTTAGTATTGCAGCAAAGTTGGTATGCAGTGTCGAGTTAGCAGTGTGATTCAATCTTGGCTTATGGTCATTGAATCACACTGCTAACTCGACACTGCATGCCAACTTCGCTGCAATTTGTGCATTACATTGATTCATGTCTTATTAAAATACCTATTTATTTTATATTCCCCAGTATCATTATATTATAAATAAAAAGAGAGAAGCGCTCAACCTGGAAACGAACAATAGCATAATAGCTTGCTCCATGGCTAGTTACCACCCAAGAAGCAGACTCTTTTTGCTCAACATGTGCCTTTCACAGAGAAAAACTTTCCTGAAGCATATCAGTCTGATCCTGACTTCACAGTACAGTCCAGCCCCGAAATACCAGGCAATTCTTCTCTGAACGAGAGAAACAGCAAAACCCCAGACGTACGTTTCGGCCTATTGTGGGCCTCGTCAGTGAGGTGCAGCCATATCCCTCTAGGCACACTGAGCAACGGGTCCACGTCTGGATTCCCGCATCACACTTAGGGAGACTTCCCAAAATGTCATAATTTGCATAAATAAAAAGAGAGAAGCGCTCAACCTGGAAACGAACAATAGCATAATAGCTTGCTCCATGGCTAGTTACCACCCAAGAAGCAGCCTCTTTTTGCTCAACATGTGCCTTTCACAGAGAAAAACTTTCCTGAAGCATATCAGTCTGATCCTGACTTCACAGTACAGTCCAGCCCCGAAATACCAGGCAATTCTTCTCTGAACGAGAGAAACAGCAAAACCCCAGACGTACGTTTCGGCGCTTCTCTCTTTTTATTTATGCAAATTATGGCCTAGATTTGGAGTTCGGCGGTAGCCGTCAAAACCAGCGTTAGAGGCTCCTAACGCTGGTTTTGGCCGCCCGCTGGTATTTGGAGTCAGTGATTAAAGGGTCTAACGCTCACTTTACAGCCGCGACTTTTCCATACCGCAGATCCCCCTACGCCATTTGCGTAGCCTATCTTTTCAATGGGATCTTTCTAACGCTGGTATTTAGAGTCGTTTCTGAAGTGAGCGTTAGAGCTCTAACGACAAGATTCCAGCCGCCTGAAAATAGCAGGAGTTAAGAGCTTTCTGGCTAACGCCGGTTTATAAAGCTCTTAACTACTGTACCCTAAAGTACACTAACACCCATAAACTACCTATGTACCCCTAAACCGAGGCCCCCCCCACATCGCCGCCACTCGATTAAAATTTTTAACCCCTAATCTGCCGACCGCCACCTACGTTATACTTATGTACCCCTAATCTGCTGCCCCTAACCCCGCCGACCCCTATATTATATTTCTTAACCCCTAACTTGCCCCCCACAACGTCGCCGCAAGCTACTTAAAATAATTAACCCCTAATCTTCCGACCGCAAATCGCCGCCACCTACGTTATCCCTATGTACCCCTAATCTGCTACCCCTAACATCGCCGACCCCTATATTATATTTATTAACCCCTAATCTGCCCCCCTCAACGTCGCCGACACCTGCCTACACTTATTAACCCCTAATCTGCCGAGCGGACCTGAGCGCTACTATAATAAAGTTATTAACCCCTAATCCGCCTCACTAACCCTATCATAAATAGTATTAACCCCTAATCTGCCCTCCCTAACATCGCCGACACCTAACTTCAATTATTAACCCCTAATCTGCCGACCGGAGCTCACCGCTATTCTAATAAATGTATTAACCCCTAAAGCTAAGTCTAACCCTAACACTAACACCCCCCTAAGTTAAATATAATTTTTATCTAACAAAATAAATTAACTCTTATTAAATAAATGATTCCTATTTAAAGCTAAATACTTACCTGTAAAATACATCCTAATATAGCTACAATATAAATTATAATTATATTATAGCTATTTTAGGATTAATATTTATTTTACAGGTAACTTTGTAATTATTTTAACCAGGTACAATAGCTATTAAATAGTTAAGAACTATTTAATAGTTACCTAGTTATAATAATAACAAAATTACCTGTAAAATAAGTCCTAACCTAAGATATAATTAAACCTAACACTACCCTATCAATAAATTAATTAAATAAACTACCTACAATTACCTACAATTAACCTAACACTACACTATCAATAAATTAATTAAATACAATTCCTACAAATAAATACAATTAAATAAACTAGCTAAAGTACAAAAAATAAAAAAGATCTAAGTTACAGAAAATAAAAAAATATTTACAAACATAATAAAAATATTACAACAATTTTAAACTAATTACACCTACTCTAAGCCCCCTAATAAAATAACAAAGCCCCCCAAAATAAAAAATTCCCTACCCTATTCTAAATTAAAAAAAGTTACAAGCTCTTTTACCTTACCAGCCCTGAACAGGGCCCTTTGCGGGGCATGCCCCAAGAATTTCAGCTCTTTTGCCTGTAAAAGAATAAATACAATACCCCCCCCCCCCAACATTACAACCCACCACCCACATACCCCTAATCTAACCCAAACCCCCCTTAAATAAACCTAACACTAAGCCCCTGAAGATCTTCCTACCTTGTCTTCACCATACCAGGTTCACCGATCCGTCCTGAAGAGCTCCTCCGATGTCCTGATCCAAGCCCAAGCGGGGGCTGAAGAGGTCCATGATCCGGTCAAAGTCTTCATCCAAGCGGGGCAGAAGAGGATCTTCCATCCGATTGAAGTCATCATCCAGGCGGCATCTTCGATCTTCTTCCATCCGGAGCGAAGCGGCAGGATCCTGAAGACATCCAGCGCGGAACATCCATCCGGACCGACGACTGAACGACGAATGACTGTTCCTTTAAGGGACGTCATCCAAGATGGCGTCCCTCGAATTCCGATTGGCTGATAGGATTCTATCAGCCAATCGGAATTAAGGTAGGAATTTTCTGATTGGCTGATGGAATCAGCCAATCAGAATCAAGTTCAATCCGATTGGCTGATCCAATCAGCCAATCAGATTGAGCTCGCATTCTATTGGCTGTTCCGATCAGCCAATAGAATGCGAGCTCAATCTGATTGGCTGATGGGATCGGCCAATCGGATTGAACTTGATTCTGATTGGCTGATTCCATCAGCCAATCAGAAAATTCCTACCTTAATTCCGATTGGCTGATAGAATCCTATCAGCCAATCGGAATTCGAGGGACGCCATCTTGGATGACGTCCCTTAAAGGAACCGTCATTAGTCGGGAGACATCGGAAGAAGAGGATGGATCCGCGTCGCCTGCTTCAAGATGGACCCGCTCCGCACCGGATGGAAGAAGATCGAAGATGCCGCTTGGAGAAGATGTTTGCCGGTCCGGATGTCCTCTTCTTGCCGGATAGGAGGAAGACTTTGGAGCACCGGATTATGGATCGCCAACCCCCGCTTGGGTTGGATGAAGATCTTGGAGCCAGGACGGATCGGTGATACCTGGATGGTGAAGACAAGGTAGGAAGATCTTCAGGGGATTAGTGTTAGGTTTATTTAAGGGGGGTTTGGGTTAGATTAGGGGTATGTGGGTGGTGGGTTGTAATGTTGGGGGGGGGGTATTGTATGTTTTTTTTTACAGGCAAAAGAGCTGAAATTCTTGGGGCATGCCCCGCAAAGGGCCCTGTTCAGGGCTGGTAAGGTAAAAGAGCTTGTAACTTTTTTAATTTAGAATAGGGTAGGGAATTTTTTATTTTGGGGGGCTTTGTTATTTTATTAGGGGGCTTAGAGTAGGTGTAATTAGTTTAAAATTGTTGTAATATTTTTCTTATGTTTGTAAATATTTTTTTATTTTCTGTAACTTAGTTCTTTTTTATTTTTTGTACTTTAGCTAGTTTATTTAATTGTATTTATTTGTAGCAATTGTGTTTAATTAATTTATTGATAGTGTAGTGTTAGGTTAATTGTAGGTAATTGTAGGTAGTTTATTTAATTATTTTATTGATAGGGTAGTGTTAGGTTTAATTATATCTTAGGTTAGGATTTATTTTACAGGTAAATTTGTTATTATTTTAACTAGGTAACTATTAAATAGTTCTTAACTATTTAATAGCTATTGTACCTGGTTAAAATAATTACAAAGTTGCCTGTAAAATAAATATTAATCCTAAAATAGCTATAATATAATTATAATTTATATTGTAGCTATATTAGGATTTATTTTACAGGTAAGTATTTAGCTTTAAATAGGAATAAGTTATTTAATAAGAGTTAATTTATTTCGTTAGATAAAAATTATATTTAACTTAGGGGGGTGTTAGTGTTAGGGTTAGACTTAGCTTTAGGGGTTAATCCATTTATTAGAATAGCGGTGAGCTCCGATCGGAAGTTTAGGGGTTAATAATTGAAGGTAGGTGTCGGCGATGTTAGGGAGGGCAGATTAGGGGTTAATACTATTTATGATAGGGTTAGTGAGGCGGATTAGGGGTTAATAACTTTATTATAGTAGCGCTCAGGTCCGCTCGGCAGATTAGGGGTTAATAAGTGTAGGTAGGTGTCGGCGACGTTGTGGGGGGCAGATTAGGGGTTAATAAATATAACATAGGGGTCGGCGATGTTAGGGCAGCAGATTAGGGGTACATAGGGATAACGTAGGTGGCGGCGTTTTACGGAGCGGCAGATTAGGGGTTAAAAGTGTAATGCAGGGGTCAGCGATAGCGGGGGCGGCAGATTAGGGGTTAATAAGTGTAAGGGTAGGGGTGTTTAGACTCGGGGTACATGTTAGGGTGTTAGGTGCAGACGTAGGAAGTGTTTCCCCATAGGAAACAATGGGGCTCCGTTAGGAGCTGAACGCTGCTTTTTTGCAGGTGTTAGGTTTTTTTTCAGCTCAAACAGTCCCATTGTTTCCTATGGGAGAATCGTGCACGAGCACGTTTTTGAGGCCGGCCGCGTCCGTAAGCAACTCTGGTATCGAGAGTTGCATTTGCGGTAAAAATGCTCTACGCTCCTTTTTTGGAGCCTAACGCAGCATTTGTTTTAACTCTCGATACCAGAGTTAAATTTATGGTGCGGCCAGAAAAAAGCCCGCGGAGCGTTAACAGCCCTTTTACCGCCGAACTCCAAATCTAGGCCTATGAGACTTAGGGAAGTCTCCCTAAGTGTGATGCGGGAATCCAGACGTGGACCCGTTGCTCAGTGTACCTAGAGGGATATGGCTGCACCTCACTGACGAGGCCCACAATAGGCCGAAACGTACGTCTGGGGTTTTGCTGTTTCTCTTGTTCAGAGAGGGATTGCCTGGTATTTCGGGGCTGGACTGTACTGTGAAGTCAGGATCAGACTGATATGCTACAGGAAAGTTTTTCTCTGTGAAAGGCACATATTGAGCAAAAAGAGGCTGCTTCTAGGGTGGTAACTAGCCATAGAACAAGCTATTATGCTATTGTTCGTTCCCAGGTTGAGCGCTTCTCTCTTTTTATTTATGCAAATTATGAGACTTAGGGAAGTCTCCCTAAGTGTGATGCGGGAATCCAGACGTGGACCCGTTGCTCAGTGTGCCTAGAGGGATATGGCTGCACCTCACTGACGAGGCCCACAATAGGCCGAAACGTACGTCTGGGGTTTTGCTGTTTCTCTTGTTCAGAGAGGGATTGCCTGGTATTTCGGGGCTGGACTGTACTGTGAAGTCAGGATCAGACTGACTTTTTTTTCTCTGTGAAAGGCACATATTGAGCAAAAAGAGGCTGCTTCTAGGGTGGTAACTAGCCATAGAACAAGCTATTATGCTATTGTTCGTTCCCAGGTTGAGCGCTTCTCTCTTTTTATTTATGATCATTATATTATACTCTCCAGGGGGTCGATCCGATAAAAATCGTCGCCCGCAAAAGCTGGCAACTCCAATATTTGCGCGGGTTTGGTATCCTATATACGGCGTAACCTAGAAGTTACGAGCGTATATTTCTGCCGTCGCCCGTAGTTTTTTGGGCCATAGGCAGGTATACCAAACCCGCGCAGTTTGGTATCCAATATACAGCGTAAGGACTTACGTGGCGAAAATGGAGAAATCTTACTCCATTTTCACCTCGCCACAAAAAGCAGCCGTAAGAAGCCTTACGCTAACTATTGGAGCCCCGTAACTCCTAACACCTAACGCATGCGCAATAGCTATCTCCCTGTCAACCGCGATCTGCTAAATAAAACCTAACACCTAACGCATGCGCAATGTCTATCTCCCTGTCAACTGCGATCTGCTAAATAAAACCTAACACCTAACGCATGCGCAATGTCTATCTCCCTGTCAACCGCGATCCCCCGCCGCAATCCCTAATAAAGTATTTAACCCCTAAACCGCCGCCATCTACATAAACTAAGCCCCTACTGTGAGCCCCTAAAACCGCCACCATCTAACTGATCTATCCCCTAATGTGAACCCCTAAAACCGCCACCATCTAACTGATCTATCCCCTAATGTGAACCCCTTACACCGCCGCCATCTATATTAAAATGATTAACCCCTAATTTAATCTAACTACCCCGCCGCCAGCTATATTATCTATATTAACCCTAAGTATATTATAGTTAATATAGTTATTACATTATATATATTAACTATATTAACCCTAATTATATTAGGGTTAATATAGTTAATATAGTTACTATAGTATTTATATAAACTATATTAACTCTATCTAACCCTAACACCCCTAACTAAATTCTTATTAATTAAATCTAATTCATATTATAAACTAAAATATTCCTATTTAAATCTAAATACTTACCTATAAAATAAACTCTAGGGCCTAGATTTGGAGTTTGGCGGTAGCCGTGAAAACCAGCGTTAGAGGCTTCTAACGCTGGTTTTAGGCTACCGCCGGTATTTGGTGTCATTCAAAAAAGGGTCTAACGCTCACTTTTCAGCCGCGACTTTTCCATACCGCAGATCCCCTTACGTCAATTGCGTATCCTATCTTTTCAATGGGATCTTTCTAACTCCGGTATTTAGAGTCATGGCTGAAGTGAGCGTTAGAATTCTAATGACAAAACTCCAGCCGCAGAAAAAAGTCAGTAGTTAAGAGCTTTCTGGGCTAACGCCGGTTCATAAAGCTCTTAACTACTGTACTTTAAAGTACACTAACACCCATAAACTACCTATGTACCCCTAAACCGAGGCCCCCCCACATCGCCGACACTCATTAATTTTTTTTAACCCCTAATCTGCCGACCGCCACCTACGTTATACTATGTACCCCTAATCTGCTGCCCCTAACACCGCCGACCCCTATATTATATTTATTAACCCCTAACCTGCGCCCCACAACGTCGCCGCCAGCTACCTACAATAATTAACCCCTAATCTGCCGACCGCCACCTACGTTATACTTATGTACCCCTAATCTGCTGCCCATAACACCGCCGACCCCTATATTATATTTATTAACCCCTAACCTGCCCCCCACAACGTCGCCTCCACCTGCCTACACTTATTAACCCCTAATCTGCCGAGCGGACCGCACCGCTACTATAATAAAGTTATTAACCCCTAATCCGCCCCGCTCCCGCCTCAATAACCCTTTAATAAATAGTATTAACCCCTAATCTGCCCTCCCTAACATCGCCGACACCTAACTTCAATTATTAACCCCTAATCTGCCGACTGGAGCTCACCGCTATTCTAATAAATGTATTAACCCCTAAAGCTAAATCTAACCCTAACACTAACACCCCCCTAAATTAAATATAATTTTAATCTAACAAAATTAAATAACTCTTCTTAAATAAATTATTCCTATTTAAAGCTAAATACTTACCTGTAAAATAAATCCTAATATAGCTACAATATAAATTATAATTATATTATAGCTATTTTAGGATTAATATTTATTTTACAGGTAACTTTGTATTTATTTTAACCAGGTACAATAGCTATTAAATAGTTAAGAACTATTTAATAGCTAAAATAGTTAAAATAATTACAAATTTACCTGTAAAATAAATCCTAACCTAAGTTACAATTAAACCTAACACTACACTATCAATAAATAAATTAAATAAATACCTATAATTATCTACAATTAAACCTAAAACTACACTATCAATAAATAAATTAAATACAATTCCTACAAATAAATACAATGAAATAAACTAACTAAAGTACAAAAAATAAAAAAGAACTAAGTTACAAAAAATAAAAAAATATTTACAAACATTAGAAAAATATTACAACAATTTTAAACTAATTACACCTACTCTAAGCCCCCTAATATAATAACAAAGCCCCCCAAAATAAAAAAATGCCCTACCCTATTCTAAATTACTAAAGTTCAAAGCTCTTTTACCTTACCAGCCCTGAACAGGGCCCTTTGCGGGGCATGCCCCAAGAAGTTCAGCTCTTTTGCCTGTAAAAAAAACCATACAATACCCCCCCCAACATTACAACCCACCACCCACATACCCCTAATCTAACCCAAACACCCCTTAAATAAACCTAACCCTAAGCCCCTGAAGATCTTCCTACCTTATCTTCACCATACCAGGTTCACCGATCGATCCAGAAGAGCTCCTCCGATGTCCTGATCCAAGCCCAAGCGGGGGGCTGAAGAGGTCCATGATCCGGCTGAAGTCATCATCCAAGCGGGAGCTGAAGAGGTCCATGATCCGGCTGAAGTCTTCATCCAAGCGGGAGCTGAAGAGGTCCATGATCCGGATGAAGTCTTCTATCAACGGCATCTTCAATCTTCTTTCTTCGGGAGCCATCATCTTCCATCCGACGCGGAACATCCTCTTCTCCCGACGTCTACTCGCCGAATGACGGTTCCTTTAAATGACGTCATCCAAGATGGCGTCCCTCGAATTCCGATTGGCTGATAGGATTCTATCAGCCAATCGGAATTAAGGTAGGAATATTCTGATTGGCTGATGGAATCAGCCAATCAGAATCAAGTTCAATCCGATTGGCTGATCCAATCAGCCAATCGGATTGAACTTGAATCTGATTGGCTGATTCAATCAGCCAATCAGATTTTTCTAGCTTAATTCCGATTGGCTGATAGAATCCTATCAGCCAATCGGAATTCGATGGACGCCATCTTGGATGACGTCATTTAAAGGATAAAGTAGGAAGATGAACAAGCGGTGTCAGTAAATGATATTACTTTGCAAACTCAACCACTTCTCTGTACAGAATAGCATAACATAGCCTAGGTAGGTGAGACTTACTTCAGTTCATGCACACTGCCCTCAGGTAAGCCGCACTAAGACCTGATCACCCTCCGTATTTATCACGGACCGGGGAACTGGATTATGCTTAGCGGGTCATCCGGGTATAAGCCACTTCCAGACCAACCGGGGCAAAGTCACAGTATACAAAGCACACTTCGTCAGTAACTTCACTCACCCCTAGTGCTGTTTCGCTAGTTGCGTTGATTCCAATGGTCCCGTGGAGACGAGCTTTTTCAAATGCCACTTTCGTCCGCAAAGTGCTTCCGGCGATGTTGTGGCCACTCCAAACTCCAAGGCCCCCAGGCAAACAAACAAGGACCACGTGGTACAGCTGCTCCAATTAGATTCAGTGGAAAGACTTGTCAATCACTTGTAGGCTTTAGAAAAAACAGCATTCAATTGGGCTATAGTGCAATACTATGTATACATATGAAAACGAGTGAAAGAATCAGGAAGCGGGTCCCTGTACCCACTACAAATTAAGCATAAAAAAGAGAAAAAATAACTGATCCTCACTCTTATCATAAATGAAATAAACTTTAATCCATATTGCTTAAAATAGGAGACAAAAAACAGGACAAAACAAACGCAGCCAAGCTGAAACGTCTGACCGGTTTCGGTCACACAGGACCGTAATCATAGACATAATTATGCACACATGTAGCTACCCTTAAGAAGGGTTAAAAACACACTGATTGGTTAATAACAAATGCTGCGTAATAGACACCTACAAAACATATAAATGTAATGCTGTGAGATAAGATGAGAACCTATAGACAATTTTAACTAATATATAGACCTAAGATTCGTCAAAAAACAAATATTTGATAACAAAAATAACATAGACACAGTTATACAACAGTTAGGTATGTCAAAAATGGAATAGACACAGTGGATTATATTTACATTAATATCATGGACACAGTTATACAACAGTTAGGTATTTCAAAATGGAATAGACACAGTGGATTTTATTTGCATTAGATAGTCAACCTAGCCTATATTAAAAACTGCAGAAGTAAATAATAGATTATCTTCTTATAGACTACTTTTAACAGCAGTGACGAGTAAACTCAGAAAGAGTATATAAACTACATATGGTAGTAAATGTCACAACGTGACCTGCAACTTATAAAAAGTATATAGTGAGGTCTGAAATACAACAATTTATTTAAAAAATTCCAAATAATAATACTACACATTGTGATATTACATTGCACATTGAATACCATATTGTTCATATTGCTGAAAAAAGTACTAATGTGAAGATCAAATACAACCAATGAAATAAGGATCAAAAAAAAAAAAACTCTTATTAAATTAGAAACCTAATGTTAAGTACATATAGTCACTAGCTTATCTGTGCCTAAAGTTTAGAATAGTGATAATCAAAAGACTATTATTAATTCAACTTGAATATTAAACACAGATGGTGACTAACTTATCTGTGCCAAAAGTTTAGAATGTCATGTTCAGAATTGAAACCTACTGGCACCAAGCAGTTTAGCTTAAATATCCAGTAGGTTTCCTGTCTGCACAGGGATGATAGTCTATCACCTCCCCTAGGGGATTTAGGAATTTGCTCTATCGCTTGCCACTTGAAAGTTGCTACATCACCATAGTGTGTATCCAAAAAATGCCTAGAAAGAGCCGAGCACGGCTTTTCACCAGAGATATAGGATAAATGCTCCCTGATCCGTGTACCAACATCCCTAGTGGTTCTTCCTACATAGGATTTCAAACAGCATGTACACTGTATAAGATAAACTATGTAAGTACGCTTACAATTGATGCATCCCTTAGTATTAAATGTCTCACCAGACTGGCTTGATACGAATGATCTACCCACTCTGATGTGATCACAGGAGGTGCAAGTACGTCTGCCACATCTATAGGTACCCTCATGCGTTAACCATGAATTGTTAACAGATGGCTCTTTCAGCAAACTTGGAGACAGTATGTTTCCCAACGTGGCAGCTCGTCTCGCTACAAACATACAGCCATCCTCAACCTTGTCCCTCAATTTTTTGTCACCCATCAGTATCGGAAGATTTTTTGCAATAATATTACAAACATCTCCGTACTGATTCGAAAACTGTGTGACAAATTTAGGTTTGGTACTAGTAGATAGATGCTTCCTATTTTTTAGAGGACCTCTGAGCAAAGATGCCCTGTCCATTTTATTTACCTCGGACTGGGCCTTATATACAACCTCTCGCGGATAGCCTCTTTGTCTGAGTCTCTTGCTCAAGTCCCTACTCTCCTCCTGGAAATCACATTGCTGGGTACAATTGCGTCGCACCCTCATAAATTGGCCCTTGGATATACCGTCAAAGACATGCTTCGGGTGACTACTCTTAGCGTGTAGCACGGTGTTACCAGCAATGGGTTTCCTATAGAGAGAAGAAACAACCTTGTTCGCATCAGGGATACCCTTGAGGGTGATATCCAAAAAGCAGATATCCGTTTTGTTCCACTCAAAGGTGAACTGGATGCCTACTTCATTGGTGTTCAAATATTCCACATATCTCATGGCAGAAACATAGTCACCTGACCAGATCAAAAGCAGGTCATCAATATAACGCACATACTTAATAACCTGGTCAGAGGGATTCGTACCACTACCTCCATAGATGTGGGACCTCTCCCACCACCCCATAAAGAGGTTGGCGTAAGAGGGGGCAAATTTAGCCCCCATAGCGGTCCCACACCTCTGGAGGTAGTACCGACCCTGAAACATGAAGAAATTGTGTTCAAGCAGAAATTTGACTGACCCCACAATGAACTCCTTCGTTCTATCCGAAAGATCTGTATATAGATCTAAATAGAATTCAATTGCCCTCAAGCCATGTGTATGAGGGATAGATGAGTACAGGGAAACAACGTCAATCGTCAACCAACTATATTCCTTTCTCCAGGCCACATCCTCCATCACACACATGGCCTGAGTGGTATCCCTGATATAACTTGGTAGCCTTTTCACCATGGGTTGAAGAAAATGATCTACCCACTTGGAAAGTGGCTCAAGTAGGGAGCCAATACCGGCCACAATTGGCCTACCTTTCACATTTACAATACTCTTATGTACCTTGGGTAAGTGATGGAAGATGGGGACAACTGGATTAATAACCATCATAGTTTCTGCAGTTGCATGATCAATAATCCCATCTTCCACCGCTTCATCCACCCAATGTCGTAGTTCATCCGAGTATTTCAAAGTCGGATTACCTGGTAATTCAAAGTATGTGTCACTATCATTTAGCTGGCGAAGGGCCTCTGTCACATAATAATCTTTGTCCATGACAACCACGTTGCCACCCTTGTCAGATTGCTTTATCACAATCTGATCATTGTTTTTTAGATCAGTTAAAGCTGATTTTTCCTTTAAGGAAAGATTATGGGGTCCCACTGTGGCCGTCATGGACAATTTAGTGAGATCCTCCTCCACTCTCTTGTGAAACACTTCAAGCGCCTTGCCCCGCACTTGCATGGGATAGAAGGTAGATGGTGACCTGAATTTAGGAACACTAGTTACAGAACTTATTGCTCCCATATCACCCTCATTAGACAAGCTTTCGAGGGACATGAGTGTACAAGTATCAATAAAGTCCAAATTGCCTGTTTCTCCAATATCTGGCAAAATAGTTCCCATATCCAGAGCTTCAGTATTGTGCTCTGAACCTGAAAAGTATTTATGAACTGTAAGGTCCCTAATTAATTTGTTAACATCAACAATTGTTTGAAAAAGATCAAACTTCTTGGCTGGCACAAATCCAAGACCATAACTAAGAACCTTACGTTCAAAGCCAGTCAGACAGTATTTGGAAATATTAATAACAGCGTCTAAACATACTTGTTCTGTTTCCTGGTTCTCGTAGTTCTCACAGGATATCTCTGTTGATCCTGATCTCGTATTTGGGGGTTTGAATTTCTCACATTGTGTTTCCCCCCTCCCCCCCCTTCGGGTGGGTCCTGAGCCCCCTGAAAAACCTGTGGTTTAGAGAGCTGTAACTGATTAAGCCCTGATTTTAATTTTGGTTTTGTTCCTTGCTGAACAGAACTCTTTAATATACCTTTAGAGGGAACATTAATGGAAACTGAGGCACATGCTATTTCTGCTTGATTTTCAATCTCAGATACCTGATCCTCACTTGAACCTCCCTCATAGCTTGAGGCAAATCTATCCTCTTCAGAGGTATCACCCCCTGAATCTACAAATGACACTCTTTTAGCACCATCCTGTCCTGTTTCCAACTCTGTTGATTTGTTCTGTTTATTGTATCTCTGACCCCTTCTTTTATTCCTATTCTTATTCCTTTTCTTGTAAGGGATGGCATTATCAGTGGTACAATCAAAATCACCCACATTTGACCACTGTCTATTTCTTTGGCGTCGCCGCCAAATATAGACAGTACCCGATGTATAGTCCTTCTGGTCTCGCAAGAACTTGGTATGTTTAGTTTGAATCACCAATTTCTTGGATTCCTCTAGTGTCTGTTTATAAATGGTATCAAATCTTAAATAAACCTCATATTCCTTAAACCTTTCCATATCAGAATAAACCTTATCTAACCTAGATTTTACTTCTAACAACAACACATCCTTATATTCTATAAGCAGTGAGATCAAAGTTAGAGAGCAATTAGTAAGTGCAAGATTCCAACGATCAATAAAATCCTGATCTTTCACATCATAAGTTGGAAATTTATTGATTCTAAGCCCTCTGGGCACCATTTTTAAATGTAGATATTTATTGAGAATCCATTTATCCCACTTAAGCTTCTGTTCTTTGAGCTTTAGGTATTCATAATCTTGAAAAAGGTCCCCCAATTTGATATTTGGGGAGTCAAATTTAAATACGTCATCCAGGTCTAAAGAGTCCAAATTGTCCTCATCAATATCAGCAAAAAGTGTAATAGCCTGTTCTCCTTGGTCATCCATAGCTACCACCCACAAGCTGTAGGGAGCTACTTATTGTAATCCAATTATAAATGGAATTTATGAAGAAAAATATATAATGTATACAAATAGCGTCACTAGTTATTGCACTATACCCTTTAGAGAAAAACCATAGTTGAAGTCACTGTTGTAATCAGCCAAGACACCTCATTATCAGGGAAATATATGATAAAGTAGGAAGATGAACAAGCGGTGTCAGTAAATGATATTACTTTGCAAACTCAACCACTTCTCTGTACAGAATAGCATAACATAGCATAACATAGCGTCATTTAAAGGAACCTCATTCGTCGGGAAGTCGTTGTGCCGGATGGATGCTCCACGGCGGAGGAGCGGAGGAAGAAGATTGAAGATGCCGATTTGCTTGAAGACATCGCCGATGGAAGAAGACTTCACTGCCGCTTGCTGGAAGACATCGCCCGGATCGGATGAGGAGTTCGGCCCGGCGTGGTGAAGATAAGGTAGGGAGATCTTCAGGTGAGTAGTGTTAGGTTTATTTAAGGGGTTTTGGGTTAGATTAGGGGTATGTGGGTGGTGGGTTGTAATGTTGGGGGGTGGTATAGTGTGTTTTTTTTCAGGCAAAAGAGCAGTTTTCTTTGGGGCATGACCCCACAAAAGGCCCTTTTAAGGGCTGGTAAGGTAAAAGAGCTTTGAACTTTTTTTAATTTAGAATAGGGTAGGGAATTTTTTTATTTTGGGGGGCTTTATTATTTTATTTGGGGGCTTAGAATAGGTGTAATTAGCTTAAAAATCTTGTAATCTTTTTTTTATTTTTTGTAATTTAGTGTTTTTGTTTTTTTTTGTAGTTTAGTTTATTTAATTGTATTTTTAGATAGATATTTGTAGTTTCTTTAATTTATTGATAGTGTAGGTGTATTTGTAACTTAGGTTAGGATTTATTTTACAGGTAATTGGGTAATTATTTTAACTAGGTAGCTATTAAATAGTTAATAACTATTTAATAGCTATTATACCTAGTTAAAATAATTAACAATGTACCTGTAAAATAAATATAAACCCTAACATAGCTATAATGTAATTATTAATTATATTGTAGCTATCTTAGGGTTTATTTTATAGGTAAGTATTTAGATTTAAATAGGAATATTTTAATTAATAATATTAATATTAGATTTATTTTAATAAGAGTTTAGTTAGGTATGTTAGAGTTAGATAGGGTTGTTATACTTTATATATATATATATATATATATATATATATATATATATATATATATATTATAATAATGATATTAACTATATTAACCCTAATATTATTAGGGTTAATATAGTTAATATATATAATATAATAATTATATTAACTATATTAACCCTAATATAATTAGGGTTAATATAGTTAATATAGCTGGCGGCGGTGTAGGGGGATTAGATTAGGGGTTAATAATTTTAAAATAGATAGCGGCGGGGTAGGGGCTCACTTTAGGGGGTAGGTAAGGTAGATGGTGGCGGTGTTAGGGGCTCACTTTAGGGGGTTATAGATTTAATATAGCTGGCGGCGGTTTAGGGGTTAATAACTATTAGGTTGCGGCGGGGTTTGGGAGCGGCGGTTTAGGGGTTAATACATATTTTATTGTTAGGATAGTGAGGGGGGATAGCGGATAGAGGGTTAGACGTGTCGGGTGATTTAGACTTAAGTCAGGTTTTGTAGGCGCTGGCAGTTTCTACTGTGCCGTAAGTCACTGGCGACGCCAGAAATTTGTACTTGCGCAGATTTCTGGACATCGCTGGTTATCCGACTTACGGCACGTTAGCATCTGATGGCGCAGTATATGGGATAGCTCGAGTTGCGAGCTGAAACTGCGGGCGATGCGGGTTCCCTCGCTTGCGCCGCAAACTACGCCGTTTATCGGATCGCGCCCCAGAATTATCTGTTGACATAAATAGCCAGATACTGCATGTATTAAGCTGTTTTTTTGCAGCGCAGCTGTATTGATTGCTAGTTAGTTTTTGAAACCTAGTTGATTTTGATGTATGTTTTGGATCATTGTAATGCTGGAAGATCTAACCACAGCTTTAAACTTTCTGTCAGTGGCAGTCAGGTGCTCATTTAATATATGTTAATATTTGGGACTTCCTGTTGGGCGGAGCTAGCGGAGGTTAGGCTAGCACGGAGCTCTGAGGAAAAGAGCTAACCTACATCGACCCCAAGCGTTTGGCTTCCTTGGTCCGTATCCATACTGGCCTGGAAGGTGTAGCAAACACCACTACTTGCTGGGAAGTTCTACATATGCCTAGAGGCCCTGTCGGCTAGGGCCCGACAACAGGTTGCGGCAACTTGAAGGTGGCTGTCATACCCTGGAAATAAGGAGGAATAAGACACAGCCGACCCTGACGCCAGAGCTCATTGCGACTGAGCGCACCTGTGGGGAGGATGGCTGCAGAGACGCCGGAAAGAGGGCAACTACCCACACAGGAGGCGAGCGGCAAATCCACGTAGGAAGCCTCTACAGTGCCCGGTGGTTCAAGAATTCAAGTAAGGAATTTCAAGGCGAAGCATCTCAATGCTAAGAATGCAGACCCGTGAGTAACAGCTGGGATTCCCTGCCTAAGCTTTTTCTTAACGAGATGTGCTTGATTGTATAAGCGGGCATGCTGGGGGCTGACAACGGCCAGATGGCTATAAGATATTAATTTAGACTGTCTGCTTGTCTGCTTGCTTGAAATAATACAAAAGACTGCCTGCTTGCACTTTAAATCTGACCGCTTTGCATAACCACAATTATAATCTTATACAGAATCAGACTCTTGTCTATAAAAGGCCCTGTCTGCAAAATGGCTAAATATCAGTCTGGACATAGGACAGAACGCTTAAACTGCTTGCTTAGACCCCTTTAAAGACCCTTTTTCTAAAAACTGTTCTGGACGCCAGAGCTCAACTTGAATGAGCTTATATGACAGGGTGGGGCAAGGAGGACAGTGACAAAGAGGCCAGAAAGAGGGCAATCAGTTACACAGAAGGCGAGTGGTTAAACCGTTCAGAGAGCCATCATACTGCCCAGTGGACACAGTCCCTCAGTAAAGAAGCCACAATTGTACTCTTATGCTTTAATAATGTGAAGTCAGATGAATGAGCAACAGCTGGGACCCCGCTGTTTGACCCCTTATTAATCTTTGACACGTTGGGTATTATAACTGGACACACTGGGGACTACTAATGACCATCAGGTTCTAACTGAGATGGAAAGAGTGCCTGCCTACATTAACAATACCCTGCTTATGGCTTAACCCCTAACATAGCCTCATACAGGAACTTTTAACAGAAAGCTTTACCTGTAAAGATGGGAGTCTAATCTGGACACAGTATAGAGATTTAAACCTGCTTGCTTAGACACCTGCATAAGATCCACTACAGGCTTTGTGGCAAAAGGCTACAATAGTGTGGATGGCTAATAAGGGAGAGCGGAAAGAGATCCCTTCTTTTGAGGAAAGGCTGGTCCTTACTCTCCTGCCTAACCCCAGCCAAGTATAAGTGTTTTCCAAGTGAATAAGAGACCTATTACTATCTTGGAAAAGGCAAAAAGTCTCTATAGGACTGTTTAAGTACTATCTATTTATAATTGGGAGACTAGCTGAACACTGTCCTTATAGAATCTATGAGAGCTCTATCTATCAGAAGTGGGGAAATTGTCATAGGAATGGGACAGACCAATTTTTTTCTCTTTTTTCTCTATGTTTGCAGTGTATATAAAGTGTGTTTGGAAAGTTTAAAACCACATATAATTAGTTAATAAAAATTTTAGGGCACACTGAAAAGTCACAACAAGGGGAAAGCATCTCTCTGGGATATAAGTATAATGGTCAAGCAAGGTAATTGCACTTCCCAGACTAAAGAGTATTAAATCTGCAGAATATTTTCTTGGGTTTTTTAGTGTGCTATAAATATTATTTGATAGGTAATGTACCTGTTATATAAGGCTAGTGACTCTATGTGTAGATGAAGAGCCCATATGGTAGCTTTGCATATACTATATGTTCTTGTATAGGCCACTGAAAAAACGGTATTCCTGAAATTACGTATATAGAGGGTGTTTCACTTACACAGATTTTTATATAAAGGTTCCGTAAAATAATTAAGATAAATTGTGAAACCCTCTAAATAAAAGTTTATGAGTCTGTTTCCATAAAGACTAGCAGACACTGGGTCAGAGCTCAATGGAAATAGCTAGTGAGCTATATAAGAATAATTAAGTGGAGTAGAGAAACATAATTTAAAGTTGAAAAGCGCTGGAAGTTACAAAGGTCGCATTCGGAGTTAAAACATCTTGGTAGGCACAGTGGATCCTGGATTAATGTGAAAAGCTTATAGTCCTTTTGTCACTTTTGGGCACTTTTTTTTTTTTTCCTCACCTAATATTTGTTTAGATATAATTTGTAATTACACTTAGGATTTTTTAATACTTAACACGAATAGTGCACACTTCTGGGCTTATTTAGACTCCCAGAACTTAATGGAAAAATATATAACAAATGTTAAACCCAGGTCCCCAGCCATGCCGTCTAGGAGAGATAAAAAGCCTAAAAAGATGGCTCAAGATTTAATACCAGAGACCACATCTGTGGTCCAGCAAGCTATGGAAAAAGGCGCAGACGCACAACTTACAAACAATCAGATAGTGGATTTAATTTTGCCCCAGTTTGAGGGGAATAAGAGGGAGATAGCCCGTCTCACTGTAGAAATCAGGCAATTTTCTAATAGGCTGTCAGAGGTCGAATGGGTGTCCGAGCTTGAGGATATATATACTAGCCAGGAAGACACTACTCAAAAACTCACACATACCATTAAGGGATTACAATCTAAGATTGAAGATCTAGAGGATAGGTTGAGGAGGAACAATGTGAGGGTAGTGGGTGTTCCTGAAACGAGCCTATATGCAGATCTTATACAATTTGCCCCAATTACACTACCAAATATGTTAGGCATGACACCTCACGAAGGGAAAATAGCGGTAGAAAGAGCTCATTGTACTGGGCCCATTAGAGCAGATGCGGACAGTAGAAATCGTCCTAGAATGATTATGATTCGCTACTTAAATTTTCAGGACAAAGTGGCAGTCTTGAGACATTATAGAAAATGTAATCCACTAACAATTGAGGGTGAAAGGTTCTTTTGTTTCAGGACTTCTCAGCGGATACTTCCGCTAAGAGGAAAGAAATGTCTCCATACTGCTTTGGGCTCATAAAAGCTGGGATGAAAGCTATGCTAAGATATCCGGCTAAACTGGTAATAGAAAATAATGAAGATCAGGTAGTGCTAAACACACCTGATGAAGCCAAGGCATTTTGTGTTAAAAATAAAATATATATTTGAAGATAATGATTCAATACATCAAGCATAGACAGTTTTAAAAATAGGTTTCTACAGCGAGAAGCTACTATTGTTCCTTTCTACTTGGTCTGTAGGTTATTTTTTTATATTTGTATGGCTATTGGAAAGTATGTATGTAAAGGTATTGTTGTTGTCGACTAGGGCTGCAACTAACGATTATTTTCATAATCGATTAATCGGCCGATTATTTTTTCGATTAATCGACTAATCGGATAAAAAGAGAATCAATAATAGTTTTCTATGTTTTAAATAAAATCCACATAATGAGTGTTACAAATATAAACTTCAGACTAAAACTTTACATTAACACAACTGTTTCTTCAATTTTTAAGCAGCAGAGCACAGTTTTATAATTAAACAAAACAAAACCACAAACTGTTTGAAAAGAGGTAGAACTAGAAAGAGTTAGACTATCACTGTTAATAACATTCTGTTATTCACTCTTTCAGAAACTTTGCATTGAAAAGCAAAAATCTCAACATGTCCACATGCTTTTGGCTAAGGCTGGTTCTCTGTTTGCAGCTATATTTCCTGCAGCAGAGAAAAGGCTGTTGAGGTGTATAAGTAGGGTTTTGCCAATTTCACCAAAGTGGGATATTTATCTTTGTTAGCTCTTCACCAATGCAAAGGTTGACTTCATTCTAACATAAAAATATCTTGAATATCTATATGCAATGGTAAATAACCAGCTATAAGGTTAGGGGAAATATCTAGTCCGCTCTAAAAATAACGAATATATACTTATAAAGGTTGAATCTGGTACATATTATCACAATTTATTAAAAATATAAAAAAAACAATAAAATACAAAATCAAAAGCGTAAGGACTATATATCAATAACAGGACAAAGCCTTACACATTTATTTATACAGTACATATAATCAGCAATAGCAAGCAATACGCTAATAATTGTGCAAACAGATAATAGTGCACATCAATTTAAATAACTCCCATCAATCTAGGGGCAAGGTGTAAACAACAAGCTTTGCACTATATCATGAAAAGCATAGTAACAAATCACCATATTTTATATAAACAATCCAAATGATGACTATTATATCTGGGTTGCACATAAGCCAGTGGTAGTTGTAAACGTATACTATCCTGAAAAAGTGAAAAGTAAACGTCTGTAGACGTCCTTTAGGCTAAGGACATAACCATAAAACACAATACCATATGCAGGAGTTCATTGGAGTGAAGCAGCTGGTGTTGTGCACAGACTAATTGCAAACCAACTAATCGATTAATCGATTATGAGATTCGTTGACAACTATTTTCATAATCGATTTTTATCGTTTATGACGATTAGTTGTTGCAGCTCTATTGTCGACAATAATATAGGGGGGTGTTGTTTTTTTTTTTTATTATTATATAAATATTAGTTGTACAAATATTATGAGTAAATGAGTGAGGAATTAAAATTTATATTGTGAAATATTGGGGAGTAACATCCCCAATTAAGCGTAAAGGTATTTTAAAGACCCTAAAAAAGTATAATCCAGACATAATCCTTCTACAGGAACTACATTTAAAGTCAGCAGAGATACCAAAATTAAAGCCGAATTGGATTGCCGAAATCTTAGCCACACCTTGTGTTACAAGAAAATGTGGTGTAGCCATACTGATAAATAAAAATTTAACATTTAGTATAATCAGCACTGATGCAGATATAGCAGGTAGGTTCCTAATTGTACAAATCAAAATAGCCGCCCAAACCTGGACAATATGTAATGTGTATGGGCCAAATGAATTTGATAAATAGTTCTGGAGTAAACTTAAATATAAACTAGTCCCTTATCTAGGTCAAAATTTGATTTTAGCAGGTGATTTCAATATGGTCCTACACCCAGAGATAGATAGGTTCTTGCAAAAGAGAGGCATGCCTCTTTAGAGAGTTATGTAAAACTTTGAAGTTGAAAGATATCTGGAGAGTCCAGCATCCTGATGCAAGAGAATTCTCTTGCGAATCTAAATCATATAGGAATTTCTCCAGGATCGATCTGTTTTTAATTGACGAAAATATATCAAAACTAGATATAGAATCTGAAATTGCAGATTTTGTCTTATCAGATCACGCTATTATAACTTTAAAATTAAATCTTAAGGGCCAAGAGGGAACAAATATAAATACTTTTAGATTTCCAGGATATATGGTTAACAATTTAGGTTTTTGCAACTGGTTAGGGCAGAGGTGGCGGGAATACTGCAATCTGAATAGTACGTATAGGAATAAAATAGAAACTTTTGGGAAGCCGGTAAAGCGGTCATGAGAGGGGAAATGAAACAATATATGGTAAGAATGAAAAGAAAAATGGTCAATAGGGAGTTGCAACTAGCGAATCAGCTGAAAAATGCATACAGAAAGTATATCATAAGGCCAGACAGGTTTTCGTGGGACAGCTATAGGAAGTCTAGAGCAGAGCGGGACTTTTTTTTTAATAAAAAATGGGCTTTGGAAGACATTAAGAATAGGCATCATTGGCAGGGACCACAGGGTATATCAGCTAAACATCTGACTAAAATTAGAAACTTTAGGAAAAACAAAAATACGATTTTGACAATAAGGCATAATAATAAAATATATACCAAAACAACGGAAATCTGTGAGGCCTTTTTTAAATATTATCAGAATATCTATGCTCAAGGGAAAGTAGATGTAAATGCAAAAGATAGTTTCTGGAAAGAGATTAATCTTCAAAAATCGATAGGGAGAAATTGACTCAATTGAATATACCAATAACTATAGAGGAAGTTAAGGCTGCCATAGAAAGAACAAAGCCCGGGAAAGCCCCAGGCCCGGATGGTATCTCAGCAGAATGGTATAAGATTCTGAAACCAGAAATAGTTGATATTTTGTCTGAGATATTCAATCTATATTATGTACAAAATAAAATGCAATTGTTATATTTTACTGACTCAGTAATTACTTTGATACATAAAAAAGGTAAACAAGCAGAGGATATGGGTTCCTATAGACCCATATCGCTACTTAACAATGACTATAAGCTCTTAATGGATATTATTGCTGATAGGCTCAAGAAGATTGTAGGAGATATAATCCACCCAGATCAGACTGGTTTTATGCCGGGGCAGAATGTAGCTAGAAATATACGTAGGGTACTATTAACCATTGAGCATTACCATAATAAATTATATAAAACAGGAATCTATGATAAAACAGATCTTGCCTTAATTACAATAGACGCAGAAAAGGCGTTTGATTACATAATTTGGGATCACATGACCACCACAGTATTACAGTTCAGATTCTCTGGTAACTTGGTAAATTTAATCAAACTAATATATAAAACACAGAGATCACAAATAATAATAAATGGGGGGTGCACACCATATATAACTCTACAAAAAGAAACCAGGCCGGGATGCCCATTATCCCCACTTCTTTTCAATATCGCACTAGAGCCTCTTGGAATATATTTTAGAGAGAAATTAGCTGGTATCAAATTAGGAGACCATAAGGTGGTTATTTCATTATATGCTGACGATGTTATCCTTTTTCTTAGTAACTCTAAAGTAAGCATCCCAACGAGTTTGGAGATTATTAACCAGTTCAGTAAATTTACAGGGTATAAAGTTAATAACCAGAAATTGGAAATCCTATGGATTAACAAAAATAAAAATAGTTACAGTGAACACCCATTTAGGGAAGTCGCAAACATTAGATATTTGGGGATCATTTTGGGAAACGATCCATGTGGCTGGTATAATCTTAATTATGCTGATTATTTTTCTAAATTTCATACTGAGCTACAAAGATGGAATATGTATTTTCTTTCCCTTTCTGCTAAAATTATGCTTATCAAGACGATCGTCTTCCAGCGCCTGTTTATGTTGAAAAACTTGCCATTGTTTATCACAAGGCAAGATATTGCCAAATACAATAAGGCATGTACTAAATTTATCTGGGGCAAGATGAGACCATGGATATCCCTAGATAGATTAACTATACCTAAAAAAATATGGGGGCATGGCCTTGCCAAATATACGTTACTATAACTGGATAGCGATGTTAAAATATGGAATAGACTGGTTACTTGAAGCACAATATATTACCTATTATGATATAGAGACACCTTTTAGTCTAAAATCTGCTCTACACCTATGCCAAGTTACCAGAGAATATTAAACAAATATCAACAATTTCAAATATTATTCTGGCCTGGCAAAAATATTGCAATATAATGGGGGTGGATTATAGAAAATCTTAATATCTCCCGATTGTGGGAACTCCTGCTTTTTCTCCGGGGCAATATAATATAGTTTTCAGAGAATGGCGAACGCAAGGAATTTCATCTTTTACACAGTTTTTGATAGAAGGTACAAATAAGGTACAACTCTATAGTGAAATATCAAAAAAAATTCATCTCCCTCAAAAGAACTTTTATGCCTATTTGCAAGTCAGAAGTTTTATCACAACGCTGTCTCAATCAAGTGATCTAGCATGGAATTTACAAGAGTTAGAGGCAGGGTTTAAACTATATAAATCGGGCATTAGATCACTATCATATTGGTATAACATACTATATGTTAAATTAGGGTCGAGTCATATAAGGGAAATCAGGGAGAAGCTTCAAAAATTTTATCCAAATATACAGGAAGATGAGGTTATGAAAAGTATAAGCTTAAGTATGTCATCTACTACAATAATTAGCTGGAGGGAAACTCATTGGAGAATTATTAATAATAACTACTTAACTCCTGATAGAGTAAATAAATGGGCACGTGAAGAGTCTAATATCTGTTGCTATAAATGTAGGGCTGGAAGGGCTGATTTATTACATTGTTTGTGGTCATGCCCCAAGATTAGACAATTCTGGGGCAAAGTCAATTATTGTTTAAACAAATACGTGGGGACACGGATTGAACTTACTGCAAGTATGATTTTTCTTCTCCACCAAGGCTCAATATGGTCAGGAGATCGGCAGCTAGTTAACACCGCAATAATGGCAGCACAAAACTTAATATTTAAAAAATGGAAACTAAGAAAAGCCCCTGCTCTGGGTGAATTTATCAAATGAATTAACCTACAAATGAGAATCGAGTTATATGATAATAAACTGAGAAATGAGACAAATCTTAGGAAATATTTCAATAAATGGTTAAAAGTAATTTTGGACTGGCCCCTAGATGTACAAAGGCAATTTATAAGCCCTCTAAAAAATTTAGTATCCTTCTTAACACTGATCCCGGAAGAAAGGATACCGTATCAATGGGGGGAGGTCAGGGAAGGAACTACTTAATTTAGGGCTGTATTAAAGGTGGTCAAGTAAAAGTCCTTGTCATAATTTATTTTATTTTATTATTATTATTATTATTATTATTATTTTTCTCTTCATTTTGTTTGGGGTTTGTGTTTATATGTTTGAGGTTAAAAAATAATAATTTTTGTTTGAAAATACAGTATTGTGTACAAATATGAAACTCTTCTGATTTATTAAGAATGATGTAACCATTAACCATGCAGGTTAATGAGGTACTATTATATTGTCTGAGATTGTGGCCCTGCGTGGCGCAAACGTTAAAGCGTGTGTTCTTTTGTGTTTCTTTTTTTCTTGTAATATTGTACACTACTGCTTACAAATAAATATTAAAAAAATAATAATAATATATGTTGATATTTGATAGAGTCCATGATGCCATGAATCCTAACAAAATGTCCAGGTTCTCTGGTAAAAAAAATAGCCCCAATACATTAAAGAGCCACCACCATATTTAACCATTGGCATGATGTTCTTTTCCATATGGCTACCTTTCTGTGTGCGCCAAACCCACCTCTGGTGTTTATTGCCAGAAAGCTCTATTTTGGTTTCATCTGACCATAGAACCTGATCCCATTTGAAGTTCCAGTAGTTTCTGGCAAACTGAAACCCTTTCAAACAACTTGTGCTAAGGTAGGTGATGTCAGATTGTATTTTTGAAGACTTTCTGACCCCAAGATGCAACTAAATTCTGCAATTCTGCAGCTGTGATCCTTGGAAATATTTTTGCCATTTGTACCATCCTCTTCACAGTGTGTTGAGACAATATAGACATGCGTCCTCTTCCAGGTTGATTCATAATATTTCCCGTTAACTGGAACATCTTAATTATTGCCCTAATAGTGGAAATTGGCATTTTCAATGCTTTTGCTATTTTCTTATAGCCACTCCCATTTTGTGAAGCTTGACAACCTTTTGCCACACATCACAGCTATATTCCTTAGCTTTATCCATTGTGATGAATGGCTAAGGGACTTTGGCATATGTGTTACCTCATATTAATACCCCTGTGAAATAGGAAGTCATGGTTGAACAATTTCCTGTTCCTAGTCACCCAGGTGTACTTAAAAAATATATATATTAATGCGAATATACTTCAAATATATTTTTCTCATATGAGTTCATAGGGCTGCCAATAATTGTGCCACACATATATTTAATAAATATATATTTTTTGAGGAAAAACCTGTGATGTGTTTGCAATTGTTTAATATCCATGAGATCAGAGTATTTTTGTGTATTTTTTGAACAACAGATCAAAAGGTTAAACAATAAAGACACATTTTCACAGCCTTCTTTGCTCATATTTACCAAGGGTGCCAATATTAGTGGAGGGCACTGTAAGAGAAACATAGCAGCAGTGTATTTTCCTTTACCTTAACTTTATTACATGCAGAATTCACAGAATTCATTCCCAGTGATGGGATTGACTCTTTTTGCACAGAATTCATGCTTAATACAGTCTTCACTATTTTTTTTCTCTTTCTCCTCATCTATCTTATATAGGAAATATATATCCTTGTGTTTTGTTATAATATTGCATTGTATTATATTTTAAAGAAACTATTTGCCTAATAAAAACAGAAACTGTTGAAGTGCTATGCTACTATTGAAATTTGAATGTATATACTGTATGTATTTGTAATGTGAAAAATGCAAAAAGGAAGCTCAAGAAAACCCAAATCTGAGTGTTGTAATATGGTAAAACATGGACTGTTAATTCTGCCAAAAACATGCTCTCCTAAAACACCTCACTTAGGTGGAAGGTGTACTGCTGATAGTGCATACATAGTGCAGTTGTTATGGTACTGGATTCAGTTGAGTGGTAAAATCCGTAATCTCCTCTCCATCTCATAATGTTATCACTGTGGTGCAGGTTACCCTCTCTCCAGGACAGCGATCCAACGTTCAACTCCTGCCGGATTTTCGCTGACAGATATTTTGTTGAAATACTTTATAAAAACCCTTCAATCTTTCATTAAACAGTTTGTGTTATGCTTCTATAATGAAATTAGAAGCAAGCTCAGGCATAATTGGGTGGGGGCTGCAGTATACCTTGGCAGTAAGTGAGGTATTTAATTTAATTAAATTTTTGTGTGAATAAATAGTCCATGTTTTAACAGTATTAATACACTCATATTTGGGGTCTCTTGTGCTTTTTCCACGAATAACTTTGGGAGTCATAAGGTTTTACATTGAGTTTGAAAATATTAATATATTGATAAATATGTAGAATAAATCTAGTTTTGTCTGATACTTTTGCATATAAGCATATAAGCTGTGGGCTTGAGGGAGGAGAGATCCATGGGTTCCTCTACAGAGGTAACTGGAGGGGCTGAAGGTGTAGAGGATAGTCTAGATACCGGACGAGTAGGAGGAGGAGAGGATGGGATTCTACAAGTTCTGTCCCTCTCAGCTTGTCTCTCCAGAAAATGAGAATCCAGACTGATACAAAGTGTTATAAATTCATCCAGGGAAGAAGGAACATCACGATAAGTAAGCTCATCCTTAATGCGCTCATGCAAACCTCTTCTAAAGGCCGCCTTAAGAGCACTGCCATACCAACTGGTCTCAAGTGCCAAGGTACGAAACTCGATGGCATATTGTGCCACAGTTCTATTGCTCTGGTGGAGATCCAAGAGAGAGTACTCTGCAGCAGAAGCTTGGCCGAAGGTACCAAACACAGAAGATAAGGCAGAAATTAAGGCATCATTATCGTTCAGGAGTTGAGCGCTTTGTTCCAAAAGGGACTTTTCTTTCACTAAAGAAATTATAAAAGTGACCTTTGACTGATGAGACTGGAAGGTGTGAGGATCATTGTGAAAGTGCAGTCTGCACTGGTTGAGAAAACCCCTACAATCAGAAGTACCATCATACTTGTCAGGCAATGGTATCCAGGGTATACTTCCAGAAGCAGGGGAAGAAGTTGCAGCACTAGCAGCTGGGACTGGCTGTGTAACAACAGAAGTAGCATTTTTCTCTGCAACCAGTGATGAGAGCATAGCGGATATAGTCTCTAGTTTAGAATCCACATTCTGCAAATGTATGGTATGGGTTCCCAACATCTGTCCCTGAAGAGAGACTGCTCTTGCTACCTCATTTGGGTCCATGGCCCAAGTATAATGTAATACTCATGGGATATTTCTCTATCAGACCAAACTTGGCCAGTAGCCTTCTTATATCGGCATCAAGTGGAAGGATATGAAATATAGCAGAGTGAGTTTATGAAATGAGGTAAGCAGTACTTATGGTAGACAGGGTAGTCCTTCATGGCAATAAGATGAAGGCAGAGAATGGTCAAGACAGGCAGAATTTGGTCCAGCAGAATAACAGTTCGGGGTAAACCAATAGAATGGTCAGTAACAGGCAGGTGTCAGCAACAAAGGAAATCCAGCAGTATAACAGTTCAGGGGTAAACCAAAAGAATGGTCAGGAACAGGCAGATGTTAGCAACAAAGGAAATCCAGCAGTATTACAGTTCAGGGGTAAATCAATAGAATAGTCAGAAAGGCAGAGTTCAGCAATGATAAGGCAATCCAGCAATACAATGGTTAAGCAAGCAGGGTGGTCAATCAGGCAGAGTTCAGTAACGATATGGCAATCCAGCAGTAGAAGGATTAAGCAAGCAGAGTGGTCAGACAGGCAGAGTTCAGTAACAATATGGCAATCCAGCGATATAAGTAATACAGCACCCAGGATCACACTCAGTAACACCTATACTTGGAAAGTGAGATGAAGTGAAGGAGGTACTTACATAGGCGCCTGTTCGTGCCAAGGAGACCTTACAGGTGTATGGGGAAGTGGCATCATGAGAAAGAGACAGCGTGTGGCGATGATGTAATCGCCGCACACTCAAAACCACCGCTGGACCATAGCAATTAGTCACCACCGCTGTGTCTATGGCAACAGCCATAGGTAGGCTTTTAATTGTAGATGGGTTGTAACTAGTGGCATCCAAAATATTATTTGTAGACATGGGTTTTCTCAGTCTCAATACCATTGTCTGTTTTTTTGATAGTTAAATCTAAGAATTCCACTTGTTCTTTATCAGCAGTGTATGTTAAGTAGAGGCCCATAGGGTTATTGTTGAGTACATTTATTAATTCCCCCAATAGTTCCTTAGAACCATGCCAGACAAAGATAATATTGTCTATAAATCTAGACCAAAGCAATATATATTGTGTGTAATTTATCAGAGACTCGTGGAACACTACTGTTTCCTCCCACCACCCGAGATAAATATTCACATATGTGGGGGCACATGTAGTACCCATCGCCATACCACGTATCTGCAAATAAAATGTATCGTCAGAGATGAAGTAGTCATGATTAAGTACAAATTTGAATAATTTCAAGATTAAATCTTCATTCTCATTATTCATGCTAATATTTTTTTGCAGAAAATGTGATACAGCTACACCCCCCCATCTGAGTTGAATGCTGGTATACAGTGACTCTACATCACATTTTACTAAAATAGAGTCAACCGCTATAAGTTTTTGTGCACTACTCTATCGGCGAGAAAACACTTCGGGAATTTGTTTGTTGTAGTGGAACTGTGCTTTTTAGGACATCTTTAGTATTTTAATATCTATTCATTAAAAGTTGTTTTTTAAGATTACTTTCCAATAGTGATGGTGAGTGCTTAAACCCTCCTTTTCCTTTTTCTTATTTCCACATTTCTATATTATATAGAGGGTAGCACCAGGCTAGGCATTATTCATAGCCTTAACCTAACATCAAATTGTTTACTATCACAGTGCCAATATTATCCTTCTCTCTTTTGTTTAGAATATTATGAATATAATGAAAATACTCAAGGAAGAACAGCAGGCAACTTTAATTTAGCTATCCTACATATAAATACAGGTCCAGAAAGCTGAAGTCACCCAAATGGAATAAGCCCAGGTTTGAATAAATTCAGCTGCCATCAGATCTATTTTAAGAACCCCCATTTCTTGGAATATTTTAAATCAATGTATACATAGAAAATAAATCCTATAAGGGTGCACACAATCCATACAGGGAGTGCAGAATTATTAGGCAAGTTGTATTTTTGAGGATTAATTTTATTATTGAACAACAACCATGTTCTCAATGAACCCAAAAAACTCATTAATATCAAAGCTGAATAGTTTTGGAAGTAGTTTTTAGTTTGTTTTTAGTTATAGCTATTTTAGGGGGATATCTGTGTGTGCAGGTGACTATTACTGTGCATAATTATTAGGCAACTTAACAAAAAACAAATATATACCCATTTCAATTATTTATTTTTACCAGTGAAACCAATATAACATCTCAACATTCACAAATATACATTTCTGACATTCAAAAACAAAACAAAAACAAATCAGTGACCAATATAGCTACCTTTCTTTGCAAGGACACTCAAAAGCCTGCCATCCATGGATTCTGTCAGTGTTTTGATCTGTTCACCATCAACATTGCGTGCAGCAGCAGCCACAGCCTTCCAGACACTGTTCAGAGAGGTGTACTGTTTTCCCTCCTTGTAAATCTCACATTTGATGATGGACCACAGGTTCTCAATGGGGTTCAGATCAGGTGAACAAGGAGGCCATGTCATTAGATTTTCTTCTTTTATACCCTTTCTTGCCAGCCACGCTGTGGAGTACTTGGACGCGTGTGATGGAGCATTGTCCTGCATGAAAATCATGTTTTTCTTGAAGGATGCAGACTTCTTCCTGTACCACTGCTTGAAGAAGGTGTCTTCCAGAAACTGGCAGTAGGACTGGGAGTTGAGCTTGACTCCATCCTCATCCCGAAAAGGCCCCACAAGCTCATCTTTGATGATACCAGCCCAAACCAGTACTCCACCTCCACCTTGCTGGCGTCTGAGTCGGACTGGAGCTCTCTGCCCTTTACCAATACAGCCACGGGCCCATCCATCTGGCCCATCAAGACTCACTCTCATTTCATCAGTCCATAAAACCTTAGAAAAATCAGTCTTGAGATATTTCTTGGCCCAGTCTTGACGTTTCAGCTTGTGTGTCTTGTTCAGTGGTGGTCGTCTTTCAGCCTTTCTTACCTTGGCCATGTCTCTGAGTATTGCACACCTTGTGCTTTTGGGCACTCCAGTGATGTTGCAGCTCTGAAATATGGCCAAACTGGTGGCAAGTGGCATCTTGGCAGCTGCACGCTTGACTTTTCTCAGTTCATGGGCAGTTATTTTGCGCCTTGGTTTTTCCACACGCTTCTTGCGACCCTGTTGACTATTTTGAATGAAACGCTTGATTGTTCGATGATCACGCTTCAGAAGCTTTGCAATTTTAAGAGTGCTGCATCCCTCTGCAAGATATCTCACTATTTTTGACTTTTCTGAGCCTGTCAAGTCCTTCTTTTGACCCATTTTGCCAAAGGAAAGGAAGTTGCCTAATAATTATGCACACCTGATATAGGGTGTTGATGTCATTAGACCACACCCCTTCTCATTACAGAGATGCACATCATCTAATATGCTTAACTGGTAGTAGGCTTTCGAGCCTATACAGCTTGGAGTAAGACAACATGCATAAAGAGGATGATGTGGTCAAAATACTCATTTGCCTAATAATTCTGCACTCCCTGTATGATTATTTACTATATAGTATTTCCAGAGAGAATATAGAACAGTTTAAATGGTGAGAAAGGCAGTACATTGGCAACAGAGTGGTTATATTTTCTGTGTAGAGGCCCAACTGAAAAACAAAATGACAAGGGTGCCTCTATGGTGTAATACAGCACACAATGCAGAAATATATAGCATAGAATGCAGGGCTACTACTCACAAAACGAGCACACTTTAACAAGTACAAGAAAGATGGGCTGGAAAGATTAGCTGCCTACCAGCTGACTGATCTCACAATCTGATCCTGCATATAGAAACAAAAACCACCTCCTTTTGTAGTATGTAAAGATCAAATTTCAAATTATATATATATATATATATATATATATATATATATATATATATATATATATATATTTCTTCTTTTTTTTTTAATTTTCAAAAGCATTATTGCTCGTTCAACAAAAATCACATAAAAGTAGAAAATCAACTGAGTACGGGAAATGTCATGAGACTCCAAGGTTTAACATATCAGTATATTCAAAGTGCTGTAATATCAAAGCACAGGAGGGACCTAGTAGTCCCCAATATTTCTGGTTTGTTAAATCAGGGGAAAAAGAGGGGGGAAGGGGGGAGGGAAGGAAGAAGGGTAATTACTGAGTTATGTTTGGGATTTCAATGTAAGTCTCACCCATCCTTCAGAGTCTCTAACTCAGTCTGGAGTCAACAGATTCGGCTTCCATTCTGTGTCATAATTGTTTTTCCAGTCTGCCCAGATTAATTAGAATAAGTCTAAATTGTCTAATTTATAGTATATATCTTTCTCCATGGTATATATATAAGCCATAGTACTACGAACTCTAGCCCAACTGGGTGGGAGCTCTTTTTTCCAAGCACAAGCTATAGCATTTTTAACAGTCGTGAAGAGGTAAATGCATATATATGAATGATGCTTCGGTAAAGAATGTACACCTATATGCAATAGAGCTATGGATGGGGACCTGGGGAAGGATATACCCAATTTGGTCAGAACTAAGAAGCAAATGTTCCATAGAGGGCGCATTTTAGGGCACTCCCACCAGATGTGCATCATGTTGCGCTTCTGACCACAACCCCTCCAGCAATCAGGAGATGCGCTCGGAAACATTTTAGTCAGCCTACTGGGGATGTAGTACCAATGGGCTAGGAGTTTGTAGAATGTTTCAAATAGCATTGTACAATGGATAGCTTTCTGAGTGAGTTCCAGGGTGCGCATCCAAGTATATGAAGATACATGGATACCCAGGAGGGACTCTCATTGTTGAAGGTGAGCCGGGGTGTCAGGGGACAGAGTTCCCCCTATTAGTGTGTAATGTAGGGATAAGGGTCTGCAGAGTCTATCACCCTGGCTCCAGATGGCCTCTCAGGGGGTCAGCGGTTGGGCTAATGCCGGTTTGAAGCCCCAACTAATTAAAAAGCTTTTTATTCTGTGGTATTCAAAATGTAAGTATGGTGGGATTAGGGGTCAGGATCTGAATTGGGTAAGATTTTTAAAGCAATCCTGCGAGGGGGAGGGCCATAGATCAGAGACCATATTAACTCCCAGCTTAGCCCATTTGTGTGGGTGAGTTTCCTGCAATCCTGTATGGAGACCAGCTATAGACATTATAGGGGAGGTGTGCGGGGCTATATGGGGATAGAGTTGAAGCTTGTCCCATATACCTAGACATTCATGAACTACAGGGTTAATCAGGTCTAATTCTCTGTGGCAATGTGGGGGAGTCCATATTAAGTCTTTAAGGTGGATGTTATGAGGTAACCGAGCCTGTTTGATTGCCCTCCACTTGGACTGGGAGTTTTTAACTCCCCATTGTGCAACGTAGGTGAGCATTGCTCCCTCATAGTACCATATCACCATGGGCAACGCTATGCCTCCTGAATTCTTAGGAAGTTGGAGTATTTTGTGCGCCACTCTAGGGGGCTTACCCTGCCAAATATATTTTGTGAGTTCACTTTGAAATTGTAGCAGAATGTGTTTAGGGACTCTAATGGGGAGACATCGAAATAGATACATAAGCCTGGGCAGAAAGGACATTTTTAACGCAGCTATTCTACCTATATAAGAGAAAAAAAGAAAACACAGTGCATCCGCGATTCACAGCATCGTTTCATTTAAAACACACAGCTCCACGTAAAATGGCACACTTACAAGATAAAGGATAAAACTAGCACTTAGCCCACTGGCTGATGAGAAGACCGCCTGTAGTAGTTACCGGAAAGGATCACCTAGCCAGGAAACATGGTATAGGTTACAGTTATGTTTAAGGGTTCGAAGCTCCGATAGTAGAGGGAGATAATTATCCTTAATGACTCAAACAAAGCCCCTAGAAATCTTACTAACTAACTGAGCACATGGAATACCCTGTGTGTATATCTCTGTTTTTGACTAATTTAACTTGTAAAAGGAATGGGCTACAAAGGAATCCAATATCTTCTGTAGTAATGCGATAGTCCGACAAAAAGAGAGTAACGTCGTCCGTGAACAAGGCTATCTTATGCCGAAAAAAATAACTCCCTTAATTTGACATTCAGTTCTAATTTGCTCCGCCAGTGGTTCAATGGCCAACGCAAATAATAGGTGCGACAGGGGGCAACCCTGTCTGGTGCCGTTCATTATAGAGAACATGGGAAATTGAAAACCAGATCTCACACTGAAGCAGTGGGAGTAGAGTAAAGGGCTTTAACTGCTGTAATCATTTCATTGGGGAACTGAAAATTCTCAAGGACCTCCCATAGGAACTGACATCGCACATGGTCGGCATCAAGGGAGATAACTATAAGGACTTGTTAAGGCTGGAAGAAAGACTAAGGATATTTAACAGTCTCCTAGTATTATCTGGGCCTTCTCGTTGTGGTATAAACCCCACTTGATCCCAGTTGATAAGGTGTGGTAAGAGACTCGCTACACAGTTAGCCAAAAACTTGGAGTAGAATTTTATGCAAGCATTAATGAGGGATATCGGCCTATAACTGGAACACAAAGAGGAGTCTTTATTTGGTTTCAATATAGTTACAATGGTAGCTTCTAGGAATTCTTTCTTAAAGCAGCCCTCCTCTCTTGCAAGATTGTAGAGCCTAAGTAATAGGGGAGAAAGCTCCCGGATAAAGATTTTATAGAAATGGAGTGGGAAACCATCTGGACCAGGGGATTTTGAGTTTTTAATAACATGCTGGATTTCCATAAGAAAAAAAGGGGAGCTTAAAAAGTCACGCTGTTCCAAATATGTGCGTATATTTTCTAAGGAGTTTACCTGAGGTCTTTCAGATCTATTTATATTATACAGGTTTGAGTAATACTTGGCGAATTCCTCTCCTATTTGGGATGGAATTTTGAGAAGCGAGTGTGAAGAACATATACTGTGGACACGCGAGGCAGCTACCCTTTTTCTGATTTTATTGGCCAAAAGGGTGTCTGCTTTGTTGCTTTTATAGTAGAATAACTGTTTTAATTTAGTTAGGTTAATTTAGGTTCTACATAGCTCAATTTGTGAGATGTGGTTCATGATATTGATAATTTGAAGTGTTAAGGCTGCTGATGGAGTATTTCTATTTTGTGTTTCTAAGTTTCTAAGCTTAATAAGGGCTTGCGATAGGGTGAGTCCAGCTTGCTTTCTGAGGTGCGCTTGTTTACCGATCATGAGCCCCCTTATAGTACCTTTCGCAGCTCCCCATAAAGTGTCGTCTTGGACTAGTGCATTATCGTTAGTCTGTATGAAGTGTATGAGTTCCCTACAAAGTTCTTCTCGAAACGGGACATCTCCAAGCAGGTAGTGAGGCATGCGCCATGGGGCTCTAGTATCTCGGGTGTTTGCAGAGTGCATATCAGCCAGGACATGATCATGGTCAGATCAAGCACACAGGGAAATTTTAGCTTGCGTAACTAGCTCTAGTGAGTCAGCCATGGAAAATATGTAGTAGAGTCTAGCGTACAGTTTGTGTGGGTGTGGAAAATGTGTATAGTCTTTTTCTTTAGGCTGGACTGTCCTTCAAGCATTATAGTACCCTGAGCAGGACATTAGGTTGCGAAATCTGTTGGCCAAAAGTTCGGCAGCTGATTGGGTCTTGTCTACACAGAAAGTTTTCCTATCAGCTCTAGGGTCTCAAACCATATTAAAATCCCTGGCTAAGAGAACTCTACTCTGTTTGACCTGATCAATTACGTGGAGGATGTGTTTCAGGCATTTGGGCTGGTGGGTGTTGGGGAGGTAGACAGAGGCCAGCATGTAAACTACATGATTCAATTTACAAATCAGAATGACATATCTTGCTTGGGGATCCTTAATGACCTGAATTAACTCAAAAGCGAGTCGCTTGTGGAGTAAAATAGCAGTGCCTCTGGCTTTCTTGTTGAAAGGGGCATAGTCGATGTGAGTGTAGGACTTAGAGGAGAATCTGAGAGGTCCATTAGCTAACCAGTGTGTTTCCTGCAAGAAAACAATGTCAGGATTTTGGTGTTTTAATAAGGGCAGTAAAAGACTGCATTTATGTGGAGAATTGAGACCTCTAACATTTTGAGTAAAAATTTGTAAGGTTTACTTATCCATATACTAAAATATATATACAACTAAAATGATGGATGTAAACTTTTTAATAAAGGATAGGTAGTAGCAAGGGGACAGGGTAGGGATAGGTGGGGTAGATTAGACACTAGTAGCACGTCTGAAGGTGTGGTGGAAGTAGTCCACCTCGAAGGAACCCTAGAGTGGGCTTCGAATTGGGGAGGAGAACACTATGCTCGGGAGCAGAAGAGATAAGGGCCAGTAACTCCAGCCCCTCTCTATAACAAACAGATATATGTCAATAACTAGTAAACAGTAAACCTTGACTTGAACAGTTCAAGATAGCATGAAGAACATTGCGAAAAGTGCATATCTAAACATTTGTCCAGCAAAAGTAATAAATTACCAGGTTGCCCTGATATACCAGTGAGGTAGTAGAATTTAGGGATGCCCCTAAATCTTATATTGTTGCGTCTGGACCTGTCTTCAACATCCGCCAGCTTGAACTCCAGTTGTGAGATTTGTTCAGCTAGATTTTTGGAATACGAAAGCAGGCTAGATTGGTCCACAGCGATATCATCCTGTTTGCGCTCTAACGCATCCACCCTCTCACCAATTTCAGAGATCTCCTTCTTAAGTTCAGCAGAGGTGCGCTGGATCTTCTGAGTTATGGCTCAAGTCTGCATAGCCAGCATTTTTTTGAGTGTAGATTCCATAATAAAATGTTGGGAAGGAATAGCAGAGTGCATGCTAGATTGGGACTCCTCATCCTGAGAGTCAGGATCACTTAGCTCTCTGTGGGACTCCCTGTTCGGTTATTTAACTGACTGTGTAAAGTGGTCATACACCATTTTTTTGGACTTTGAGTTGGTCTTGGGGTGCTTCCTGGCAGAGTGAGTCATTGTGTACGGCGCTCAGTACCCAATTTATTAACCTCACAATGGACTGCTATTCTATCAAGAGATATGCAAACCGCTTTTGAAAAAGAGAGTTAGATCAACAAATAAATTAACATATCAGTCATTACATATATACCTAAAGAGCGGGGCTGGTACACATTACCCTAGTTGTGCTACCTCATTTTATCTTTTATGTCTATTCTCTATCTGAGGGTGCATACAAAGGAGAAAAAATCCACAGAGGCGCAGCTTATAAGTATCTGAGGGCAAAGGAAAGATCAGAAAAAGATCAGAGAGAACTCCCAATCTCCACCTCTAGGTAAAGCTTAATATAACCCACAGGGAAGTGGAAAAGGGTGGTGGCAGTGACCCGCCTAGACAAGCTAGGCAGGAAAGGGAGAGGCAGAGGGGGCATTAGGTAAAGAAAATTGAGCTTTGTTCCAGGGAGGGAAAAGAGAAAGAGATAACCCACTAGGCACGTGGGTAGGGAAGAGGTAAGGACACAAAGCAGTGTGCTAACAAGATTAGGTAGTGACACTCCTTCCACAGTCTAAGAAAAAGGAAGATAAAGGAAGACACCTCACCCCCACCTCTAGGGAGGCAGGATACGACACACCAGGAAGGGGAAAAGGAAAGTGGAAGTGACCCACCTAGACACACTAAGCAGGAAAGGGAGAGGTGGAGAGGGTGTTAGGTAGAGAGAAATTGAGCTTAGGTCCAGAGGAGAAAGAAAGAGAGACAAGCCACTAAATATGTGGTTAGAACAAAGGTAAGACACAGAGCAGTGCACCTGTAATATTAGACAGTAACACACTCACCACAAGTGAGATAAGTGGTGAAGAAGACAATTTACACAGTTTTGTTACAAATAAACAATATGTTGTGTCTCCTCAAGCTAAGCCTGCAGGGTACCACGCTAATGCCCAGGGACTCAGCACCCCCGTCTGGGGGACAAAAGGCGGTAAGACCACAGGAAGGGGAAAGGGGAATTGAAGCGACCAGCCTGTAGGGCCAGGCCGGAAGGGATGAGGCAGGATGTGATCACTGAGGCTCACACCTTGCAACACTCCTGTACAGTAAAAAACAAGTATTGATGGGTCAGTTTTAGTACAAAAAGTTCCAGGTTAGGGCAGACCCAAGATGAAAAAGGTTCACAAAAATCCAAGCAGGGTCCCTCTGTAGCGGATCGGTCACTAAGTCTTTTGGTAGTAGGTGTATACAAAACCAATTATAGCCCTCTCATAAATTATTATAGAGGAGATCGTTCAGCAAGTGATCAGGAGTTAAGAAACCTGAGAAGGCTAGTGTATTGCAGGGCAGTTCGGAAATCCTCCCCTGTGGGCTGCAATCTGGTATATGTCCAGGATAGGCCTTTGAGTGGGAGGATGAAGGATTAAATTATTACCCCCCATTTTCCTTTTCAACTTATGTGTGGGGGGGGTTCTCAGGAGCTTAAGGTATAGTTCAGCTGCAGGAGATGTATCTATGAGGCTGAATTCCCAATCAGTTAAAGGCCTGCGTTGGAGGGAATCTAATCCTGTGTGGGCCCAGAAAAGTGTCTCTCCTCAAAAGTGTGGCCGTAGAGTATAGGTTGCCTCAGAGGTGGTATGTGGCGAGTAAATGAGCAAGGCTGGGACACAGCAATATTAAGCTAGGGGTGGCCGAGTGCCTAAGATAGGTAAGGTCTAGCAGATAAGCTGTTTACCTTCATGTGTAGAGCAAGTGTCTGCCTAGACTGTGTAGTAGGAAACATTCCCTTACCCCTGTTGCGCTGCATTTCCAGCTTGCTGCAGTGTTTTCTGGAAGTTGAAGATGCCTGCGTATGCAAGTGAGTCCCACCTATTAGGATTGTTTCAGCACAAACTAAAGCCTGTTAGGGATTGCGCTTTGGTCGAGGCTCAGCTCAGCAGGCCTCCCACGTGATATTAGTTGCGTAGGGCCGGGTGATATGGCCAGATTTCCTGACTCCAATCAAGATCCAGAACAAGTCCACCAGGGGTAGAGAAGGTTAGTAACCCCTGCAGGGTCCCTCAAGCTACAAAGCCAAAGTAGGTTCGGGAGCCGTGCGCAGGCCTAGCTCCAGCTCGCAGGTCTCAACTGCCTTGAAAGCAGACTGGCCCTAAGGAAGATGGCGGCCGTCTGTGCCGTTTCGCTGATGCCGGTCTCACCTCTAAGATCACCCACTGTAAAGTCTCAGGTACCTCATTTGCCTCCGGTTTCAGCACAGGCGATCACTGTGAAGTAATACTAGCCACCGTTTCTGGTAGCGGTAAAGATCTGCGACACTGTGTGGCCTTGGCATTGCCTTGCAAGATGGGGTCTCTGGTGCAAATAGGAGAACGATCCGAACAAAAGTGTCTGCAGGTCCTAGGAACCTAGCTCCGGAGCACAGCCCCGAAACTCCGGAGTCTAGGGGAGGCCCTCCTACCTTTATCAGCGTAGTCGGATAGGCACCAGTAAGTTTGTAGAAAAAATGGCCTCAGAGGACCCAAAAACCCCAAAGTAGGGTTAATGCCACAAAGCTTAGATCTTTCTTGCTGAATAATCTCAATTAGGCTCCAAATTGTACCTAAAAACTACTTTTAAGAGTAAAGTAGCAGGCACGTCTACTCAGCTTGGTGGTTAACTCTGCCCCCCCCTCAAATTATAATTTTATTAACAGAATGTTACTAACAAGTGAGAAGCTCCAATAAAAAAAAACCTGTGCTATTCATGCAGGCTGGTATGTTTGTAGCCTACCAGCTGGCTCGCTCCCAATAGCAAGATTTCTCTGTGGTTGCGAAGGCATGTCAAAGGACTGAAACAACAAGCAATGCATTTCTTGATCAGTTAGTGTCGTTTCATCAGGTTCACCGTTTTTGATAGGTGCTCTCCACTTGTGAGTAACATTCTGTTAATAAAATATCATTTGAGATTTGACTTTTGCATACTACAAAAGGAGTTGGTGTTTGTTTCTTTTATTTCTATATACAGGATCAGACCATGAGATAGTCAGCTGGGCTAATTTTTCCAGCCCACTTACTTGCTCTTTTTAAAGTGCACTCGTCTTGTGAGTAGTACTCTTGCATTCTATGCTATACAGATCTGCATTGTGTGCTGTATTACACCATAGAGGTGCCATTTTCTTTTTGTTTTTCATTAAGTTCAGTAAGCAGCTTAAACATAAAAGATATTCATGAAGCTGGGCAATATTCAACACTATCCTGCTGGCTTCTGAAGGATCTCATTCAAGTTGTGAGAGTAATAGATAGGGGTGTTCTCTGAGAGTCATCTACAGTTAATAAATCCCCAGAAATAATCCTCTTAAGTACAATGATCATCAACAACATTAAAACCACTTAAAGGTGAAGTGAATAACATTGATTATATTGTCACAATGGCACCTGTCAAGGGGTGCGATATATTAGGCAGCAAGTGAACAGTCACAGTCAGTTCTTGAATGTGTTGGAAACAGGAAAAAGGAGCAAGCAAAAATATCAGAATGACTTTGACATGGGCCAAATAGTGATGGCTAGATGACTGGGTCAGTGCATCTCCAAAATGGAAAGTCTTGTGGGGTGTTCCCAGTATGCAGTGGTTAGTACCTACCAAAAGTGGTGCAAAGAAAGCCAACCGTTGAACCGGCGTCAGGGACATGGGTGCCCAAGGTTCATTGATGCAAGTGGGGAGTGAAGGCAAACCTGTCTGGTCCGATCACACAGAAGAGCTAAAGTAGCTGAAATTGCTGAAAATGAATGCTGGCCATGATAGAAAGGTATCAGAACACACAGTGCATCAAATTTTGCTGTGTATGGGGCTGCATAGCTGCAGACCAGTCAGAGTGCCCAAGACGACCCCTGTCTACCACCAAAAGTGCCTTCAATGGGGATGTGAGCATCAGAACTGGACCATGGAGCAATGGAAGAAGGTTGCCTGGTCTGATGAATCACATTTTCTTTTAGATCAGGTGGATGGCCGACTATGTGTGCATTGTTTATTTGGGGTAGAGATGGCAGCAGGATGCACTATTGGAAGAAGGCAGGCCGGTGGAGGCAGTGTTTTGCTATGGGCAATGTTCTGCTGGGAAACCTTAAGTCCTGGCATTTGTGTGGACCACTTAAAGATTTTTGCAGACCACTTACACCCCTTCATGACAATGATGTTCCCTGATGGCAGTGGCCTCTTTGAGTAGGATAATGCTCCATGCCACACTGCAAAAATTGTTCAGGAATGGTTTGAGGAACATGACAAAGAGTTCAACGTGTTGCCTTGACCTCCAAATTCCCCATATCTCAATCCAATTGAGCATCTGTGGGATGTGCTGAAACAACAAATCCGATCCATGGGGGGCCCCGCCTTGCAACTTGCAGGACTTAAAGGATCTGCTGCTGTCTTGATGCCAGATACCACAGGACACATTCAGACTCGGTCTTTAGGAGTCCATGCCTCGACACATCAGAGCTGTTTGCATGAGGGGACCTTCACAATATTAGTCAGGTGGTTTTAATGTTGTGGCTGTTCAGTGTATATATCAGTATAGTGGGACCATTTGCACAGCACGGGTCCTTACAATTGTAAGTGGGTGATTGGACCCTTTTTATTTAAATTCTAAACTGAGAGGGCTTACACCTTTTTCTTCGTCTATTCAAGTTCAGTGTAAAATACTTTAAATAGGTAGAAATTGTTCAGACTAAAAAAGGAAAAAGGGAAATATACTGTATATAATGATGAGGTTTCTAATTTTGAGAGTGCTTTCTACCGACAGTGGACATGTCACCACAAGTAATTATATTTTATGTCAAATATCTCACTTAAAACTATAGATATTCAGAAACATATTTCCTTGGATAACTTCCACTCACTCATAGTATCCTAATTCATTATTAATCATTCATTTCTCCATGTATCCTTTTTAAAGAATTTGCCAACTCTTTTCCTTCATTTTTTGTTTTAAATGCAAACTTTCTCACAGTGGAAGCAATTATGACCAAACTACAGTAAAAGATCCACCATAAGTGACTCCATTTAAAAAAAAAAAAATCACCCTCAATTCTCCATTTTCTAGCTCAAACATTTAAAATGGACATGGCCTTGATAGTGTCAGAATTCTCCAAAATACATTATTTATATTTATAATAAATAACCAAACAATATAATCAGTATTAGTTGACAATAAGACATTGCCGTGAAGATAAACAGCCAGATTTTTACCAACACTTTAATGTTGTCACTTTAAAATTCTTCTGCACTCTTTGGCACACCAATTTTAAACAGGGTAATTATCTACCACCTGGAGCACCTGTGAACCACATGCCTGATTCCCTAAAACATGCAACCTAGTTCCCAACTTTTTATTAATAGCTTTAGAGCTTCAGTAATATTACAAGTAACATTGATCACTTCCTGGTCCCTTCTGGAAGAATGGAAAAGTTCTTACTAAAAATTTCTTAAATCTTAATAATCAAATTGTCTTGTTAATCAAGACATACAATCCTATATAATTATTTTTTGTTAAAGTTAACCATTTAATTATTATTTTAAAAATAATATTATGTGAGGAGTTTAATATGTTGAATCAGCAATATATTTTATATTTGAGGTCATTCTGGGCAATTTAAATAAACAGTATTGTGGTTAATTTCACTTAAAGGGACAATGAACCCAATTTTTTTAAGCAACTTTCTAATTTACTCATATTATCAAATTTTCTTCATTATCTTGGTATCTTTTTTGAAAAGCAAGAATGTAAGTTTAGAAGCCGGACCATTTTTGATGAACAACCTGGGTTGTTCTTGCTGATTGGTGGATAAATTCACCCACCAATAAACAATTTCTGTACAGGGTCTGAACCAAAAATTGTCTGGCTCCTTAGCTTAGATGCCTTCTTTTTCAAATAAAGATAGCAAGAGAATGAAGAAAAATTGATAATAGGAGTAAATTAAAAAGTTGCTTAAAAGTTCATGCTCTATCTGAATCATAAAAGAAAAAATTTGGGTTCAGTGAAATATTAATATGTCACATTCCAATGTTCATCACATAAAAGGATATGTTCTATTTATTCTTAAATAAATATTTCTATATATGTCTGTATATACCTTTACCTATATATATATATTCCTCTCTCTCTCTCTCTCTCTCTCTCTCTATATATATATATATATAGGTTTATATATGTATTTTACATAAACAGTATTATATATATATATATATATATATATATATATATATATATATATATATATATATATATATATATACATATATCTTTAATAATAAAAGTATTTTTTTTTTCTATGTAAAGAACATAGGAATGTAAAATATGCGTTTTGGACATCGTTTTTCAAGATTTAGATTTTAACGGGTTAGCGTACATGAAAACTTAAGGTGCATATTGAAATATTACATATAAAATATTTAAAAAGTAATACAAATGATTATAAATAAATGATTATAAATATTCTAAATAATCTGTAGGTTTAATTGATTACTTACAATCACAGCATGGCCTATTAGTAAAAAAAAAATGAGGTACATTTCTTCCAATTATTATATTTTGTGCCAATTTTTGTACGAACCCAAATTGCCATTTTACAGAGCCACATTGGGTTTTTAATAATCATCTATTTTATAGGGTAATTATTTTTGTCCCCATGAATGCAAGCAATCTTTATCATGTGAGTATTAGAAAATTAGAAAATGCTTGGTCTAATACAGTAACCATGCTCCCTTAAAGGACCATGAAAGGGACAGTCTACACCAGAATATTTATTGTTTTAAAAGATAATCCCATAATTACCCATTCCCTAGTTTTGCAAAACCAACACAGTTATATTAATAAACTTTTTACCTCTGTGATTATCTTGTATCTAAGCCTCTGCAAATTGCCCCTTATTTCAGTTCTTTTGACAGACTTGCATTTTAGCCAATCAGTGCTGGCTCCTAGGAACTCCACGTGCGTGAGCACAGTGTTATCTATATGAAACATATGAACTAACACCCTCTAGTGGTGAAAAACTGTCAAAATGCCCTGAGATAAGAGGTGGTCTTCAAGGGCTTCGAAATTAGCATATGAACCTCCTAGATTTAGCTTTCAACTAAGGATACCAAGTGAACAAAGCAAAATTGGTGATAGATGTAAATTTTAAAATTGTTTAAAATTGCATGCTCTATCTGAATAATGAAAGTTTGTTTTGGACTAGACTGTCCCTTTAAAGTTGACATTTAAGCAACACATAAAAAGTTTCATTATTGCAAGTGCAACAATATTGCAATATGCATTCATTATTTATTTTGCTACCTTTTGTTGTAAAATGCATCTAAAATGTGTTTGTTTTACTTTCTCCTTTGGGTTAATACTTGTAGGCAATTTATGAAAGCTTTTGTTTACTTCACCCTCCCCCATAAGATTCTCAGCAGTCACATGTTTGTAAAAGGTGGATTATCAGTATTGCATCAGCAATCATGATAGGAATACCATTCTTTGCAATAATAACTAAGTTACTCAGTGCTAATGATAAGGGCAAGTTTACCCAGTCTCTCTCAACTACACATGCGCAAACAAACGGCTAGATTACAAGTTTTGCGTAAAAAAACAGCGTTAAGGCTCATAACGCTGCTTTTTCACTACCACTGCTATTACGAGTTTTGTAGGTACAGCTGTTTGTTTGTTTTTTGTAATTTAGGTAATTGTATTTAATTTATGTAATTTATTTAATTGTTGTGCAATGTTAGGTGTTAGTGTAACTCAGGTTAGGTTTTATTTTACAGGTAAATTTGTATTTATTTTAGCTAAGTAGCTAGTAAATAGTTAATAACTATTTAATAACTATTCTTCCTAGTTAAAATAAATACAAACTTCCTGTAAAATAAAAAGAAGATACAATGTAACTATTAGTAATATTGTAGCTAGCTTAGGGTTTATTTTATAGGTAAGTATTTAGTTTTAAATAGGAATTATTTAGTTAATGAAAGTAATTTTTATTTAGATTTATTTTAATTATATTTAAGTTAGGGGGTGTTAGGGTTAGGGTTAGACTTAGGTGTAGGGGTTAATAAATTTAGTATAGTGGCGACGATGTTGGGGGCGGCATATTAGCGGTTAATAAATGTAGGTAGGTGACGGCGAAGTTAGGGGCGGCAGATTAAGGGTTAATAATATTTAACTAGTGTTTGCGACGCTGGAGTGCGGTGGTTTAGGGGTTAATATGTTTATTATAGTGGCAGCGATGTTGGGGGCGGCAGATATGGTGTTAATTAGTGTAGGTAGGTTGCGGCGACATTGGGGGCAGGAGATTAGGGGTTAATAAATATAATGTAGGTGTCAGCGATGTTGGGGGCAGCAGATTAGGGGTTAATAAGTATAATGTAGGTGTCTGCAATGTCGGGGGCAGCGGATTAGGGGTTAATAAATATAATGTAGGTGTCGGCGATGTCGGGGGCGGCAGATTAGGGGTTAATAAATATAATGTAGGTGTCGGCGATGTCGGGGGCAGAAGATTAGGGGTTAATAAGTATAATGTAGGTGTTGGCAATGTCGGGGGCAGCAGATTAGGGGTTAATAAGTATAATGTAGGTGTCCGCAATGTCGGAGGCGGCAGATTAGGGGTGTTTAGACTCAGGGTTCATGTTAGGGTGTTAGGTGTAAGCATACATTTAGTTTCCCCATAGGAATCAATGGGGCTGCATTACTGAGCTTTACGCTGCTTTTTGCAGGTGTTAGACTTTTTCTCAGCCGGCTCTCCCCATTGATATCTATGGGGAAACCGTGCACGAGCAAGTACAACCAGCTCACCGCTGACTTAAGCATCGCTGGTATTGGAGTGCAGTATGGAGCACAATTTTGCTCTACGCTCACTTCTTGCCTAATAACACCGGGTTTAGGAAAACCTGTAATACCAGCGCTGTAGGTAAGTGAGCGGTGACAATAACGTGCAAGTTAGCACGCACCCCTCATAACGCAAAACTCGCAATCTAGCCGAAAGTTTGTGCAATATATGAATATTAGTTTGTTATTGGTTAGCAAGGATTCTTTTATTTCTGGGGGACAGTGAAACAGTGAAATGAATAAATGTAAAACAATATACTCATTTGACAAAATAAAAGCTACAGTTTCATTGTAAAATTATTCTTATAAGAAGGTTTAAAATCATGTAGTTTACAATTTGTGTTTAGTGGTCCTTTAATCTAATAGGACCTATTTCACATTCCCTTTGCGCAAACTGTAAAAAACCTTAACATTTATTGCACAACCGGTAGCCCAATCTACATTAGACCTAACTGCGCTAATTCAGAGGTAGTTATGAATATTTTCCATTCCAATGTTCTTCATATAGAATTATATGTTTTATATATATATATATATATATATATATATATATATATATATATATATTTGAGCTAGGAACTTTGCCACCCAAAGGGTTGAACATGAACACAGGGTGGCAGTGCTACCTCTAAGGGACTGTCATGAGAGTCTATGATACTTTCTGTTTTGATGAGAGTCCTGATTTATTGATTTATTGATGCTGGAGACAAAGCAAGGCTGATTTCATACTGTGGGTTCGATTTACCAAAGCCTTACGGCTGCAAGTTCTCACGAAAACTTGCTCGCCGTAATTTATCAAGCAGCAGTCACCAGACCGCCGCTTCCTTAACCTCTTCGCCACCTCTAAGGTGGCGAAATTCAATATCCGCGGTCAAGTCCGACCGAGGAGATTGACAGCTCCGGCCCGTGCGTGATTGGCTTTGCGCGGGCAGGGGGCGGGATTGCATGCGAGCGCAAAATTGCGCTCGTATGCAATGGTGATTACCTGCGGGTAATTTAGCCCCGCCAGAGGCGAGCTGAGTAATGGTGCAAGTAAACTCATCCACTCAATCACAGGCTAGACTTCCCTCTCAGCGGTTCACTCAAATGCCATCAGGTAAGCCTCTACAAAATCTGCAGTCACTATCTTTTGCAGGTAATTCGTCACGCCAAAAACACTCTGGAACTTCTGGGTGCTCTGGGTGCACTCCCAGAAAGCCTCTCAGACATGCTCTGGATTTCCTGATGCATATCATGAGTGCCATTTTGCTGCTCCTCTTTCAGCAAATGATGTGCCTCCACTTGTTTGGATGCCAGCTGCCTAATCAAGGCATCTGTATTTTCTTTTTTACTTAGCACCAGTTCTTGCAAAGCTGCAATGTTATCTTGCTATGCAGTATTGGACTTGTGAAGGCTTTAATAACCTCTTCCATTTTTACAAATTAACTTATCAGTGTGCCGCCTGATACTCCACCAAATGTTACAAAAATAACAAAAATACCCCTCTCCTTGGGATTTTGTCCCAGTACCAGCTTTGACACAGGCCTCTATTTATCAAGCTGTCAACCGCATATACGCTGGAATTCCGCAGCGTATTTGTGGTGAGCCTGATTCACCGTAGTTATAAAAAACCCTACAGACTGGCAAAAGTAGAATTTAGTGACGTAAATGATATAGTGACGTAAAACATATGATCCGGCGGACTCAGTCCGACACAGATCGATGCTTATGTCACTACAGATGTTTTGAACGCAAGTTCGGCACAATCTGACTACTTTTGGAAGTTATCAAAAAACTAGCAGGTATGCTCGCCACTATTCTGGCCCAGCGTACCTGGTTTTCAATCCACCGCCCTGGAGGCGGTGGATGCCATAGGAATCAATGGGAGTCTGACAGCAGCGAAAGCTCATGTTCGCTGCTGCCCAATATCCCATTGATTTCTATGGTAGTTTCTACACCTAACACCCTAACATGTATCCCGAGTCTAAACACCCCTAATCTGCCCCCTCACACCGCCGCAACTAAATAAAGTGTTTAACCCCTAAACCGCCGCTCCCGGAGCCCGCCGTCACCTACATTATACTTATTAACCCCTAATCTGCCCCCCCTATACCGCCACAACTCTAATAAATGTATTAACCCCTAAACCGCCGCTCCCGGAGCCCACCGCAACTGTAATAAAGTGTTTAACCCCTAATCTGCCCCCTACACCGCCGCCACCTACATTAAATTTATTAACCCCTAAACCTAAGTCTAACCCTAACACCCCCTAACTTAAAGATAATTTAAATAAATCTAAATAAATATACCTAGCATTAAATAAATAATTCCTATTTAAAACTAAATACTTACCTATAAAATAAACCCTAAGCTAGCTACAATAAAACTAATAGTTACATTGTAGCCATCTTAGGGTTTATTTTTATATTAAAGGCAAGTTTGTATTTATTTTAACTAGGTACAATAGTTATTAAATAGTTATTAACTATTTAATAACTTCCTAGTTAAAATAAAGTACAAAAAAACCCCCCACTAAATTACAGAAAATAATAAAATAATTACAAAAATTTTAAACTAATTACACCTAATCTAATCCCCCTAATAACATAAAACCCACCCAATCCCCCCTTAATAAATCCTAACACTACCCCCTTGAAGATCACCCTACCTTGAGATGTCTTCACTCAGTCGGGCAAAAGTGGTCCTCCAGAGGGGCAGAAGTCTTCATCTGATCCGGGCAGAAGAGGACCCCCAGACAGGCAGAAGGCTTCATCCAGACGGCATCTTTTATCTTCATCCATCCGGAAAGGAGCAGCTCCATCTTGAAGACATCTGATGCGGAGCATCCATCCAGACCGACGACTACCCGATGAATGAATATTCCTTTAAATGATGTCATCCAAGTTCAATCCTATTGGCTGATCCGATCAGCAAATAGGATTTTTCCTATTTTAATTCCGATTGGCTGATAGAATTCTATCAGCCAATCGGAATTCAAGGGACGCCATCTTGGATGACGTCATTTAAAGAAATATTCATTTGTCAGGTAGTCGTCGGTCTGGATGGATGGATGCTCCGCGTCAGATGTCTTCAAGATAGAGCCGCTCCTCGCCGGATGGATGAAGATAGAAGATGCCGCCTGGATGAAGACTTCTGCCCATCTGGAGGTCCTCTTCTGCCCGGATCAGATGAAGACTTCTGCCCCTCTGGAGGACCACTTGTGCCCAGCTGGGTGAAGACGCCTGAAGGTAGGGTGATCTTCAAGGGGGTAGTGTTAGGTTTTATTAAGGGGGGATTGGGTGGGTTTTAGAGTAGGGTTGGGTGTGTGGGCGGTGGGTTGTAATGTTTGGGGGGGTATTGTACTTTTTTTTACAGGTAAAAGAGCTGATTACTTTGGGGCAATGCCCCACAAAAGGCCCTTTTAAGGGCTATTTGTAATTTAGTAAAGGGTAGGGCTTTTTATTATTTTGAGGGGCTTTTTTATTTTATTAGGGGGATTAGATGAGGTGTAATTAGTTTTAAACTTTTTTAATTATTTTATTATTTTCTGTAATTTAGTGTTTTTTTTGTACTTTAGTTAATTTTATTTAATTGTAATTAATTTATTTTAATTTAGGTAATTTATTTAATTACAGGGAGTGCAGAATTATTAGGCAAGTTGTATTTTTGAGGATTAATTTTATTATTGAACAACAACCATGTTCTCAATGAACCCAAAAAACTCATTAATATCAAAGCTGAATATTTTTGGAAGTAGTTTTTAGTTTGTTTTTAGTTTTAGCTATTTTAGGGGGATATCTGTGTGTGCAGGTGACTATTACTGTGCATAATTATTAGGCAACTTAACAAAAAACAAATATATACCCATTTCAATTATTTATTTTTACCAGTGAAACCAATATAACATCTCAACATTCACAAATATACATTTCTGACATTCAAAAACAAAACAAAAACAAATCAGTGACCAATATAGCCACCTTTCTTTGCAAGGACACTCAAAAGCCTGCCATCCATGGATTCTGTCAGTGTTTTGATCTGTTCACCATCAACATTGCGTGCAGCAGCAACCACAGCCTCCCAGACACTGTTCAGAGAGGTGTACTGTTTTCCCTCCTTGTAAATCTCACATTTGATGATGGACCACAGGTTCTCAATGGGGTTCAGATCAGGTGAACAAGGAGGCCATGTCATTAGATTTTCTTCTTTTATACCCTTTCTTGCCAGCCACGCTGTGGAGTACTTGGACGCGTGTGATGGAGCATTGTCCTGCATGAAAATCATGTTTTTCTTGAAGGATGCAGACTTCTTCCTGTACCACTGCTTGAAGAAGGTGTCTTCCAGAAACTGGCAGTAGGACTGGGAGTTGAGCTTGACTCCATCCTCAACCCGAAAAGGCCCCACAAGCTCATATTTGATGATACCAGCCCAAACCAGTACTCCACCTCCACCTTGCTGGCGTCTGAGTCGGACTGGAGCTCTCTGCCCTTTACCAATCCAGCCACGGGCCCATCCATCTGGCCCATCAAGACTCACTCTCATTTCATCAGTCCATAAAACCTTAGAAAAATCAGTCTTGAGATATTTCTTAGCCCAGTCTTGACGTTTCAGTTTGTGTGTCTTGTTCAGTGGTGGTCGTCTTTCAGCCTTTCTTACCTTGGCCATGTCTCTGAGTATTGCACACCTTGTGCTTTTGGGCACTCCAGTGATGTTGCAGCTCTGAAATATGGCCAAACTGGTGGCAAGTGGCATCTTGGCAGCTGCATGCTTGACTTTTCTCAGTTCATGGGCAGTTATTTTGCGCCTTGGTTTTTCCACACGCTTCTTGCGACCCTGTTGACTGTTTTGAATGAAACGCTTGATTGTTCGATGATCACGCTTCAGAAGCTTTGCAATTTTAAGAGTGCTGCATCCCTCTGCAAGATATCTCACTATTTTTGACTTTTCTGAGCCTGTCAAGTCCTTCTTTTGACCCATTTTGCCAAAGGAAAGGAAGTTGCCTAATAATTATGTACACCTGATATAGGGTGTTGATGTCCTTAGACCACACCCCTTCTCATTACAGAGATGCACATCACCTAATATGCTTAATTGGTAGTAGGATTTCGAGCCTATACAGCTTGGAGTAAGACAACATGCATAAAGAGGATGATGTGGTCAAAATACTCATTTGCCTAATAATTCTGCACTCCCTGTATAGTGCAGTTTTAGGTTTAATTGTATCTTAGGTTAGGATTTATTTTACAGGTACTTTTGTATTTATTTTAGCTAGGTAGCTATTAAATAGTTAAAATAAATACAAACTTGCCTGTAAAATAAAAAAAAAATCCTAAAATAGCTGCAATGTAACTATTAGTTATATTGTAGCTATCTTAGGGTTTATTTTATAGGTAAGTATTTAGTTTTAAATAGGAATAATTTATTTAGATTAATTTAAATTCTATTTAAGTTAGTGGGTGTTAGGGTTAGACTTAGGTTTAGGGGTTAATCAATTTAATGTAGGTGGCGGCGGGGTCCGGGAGTGGCGGTTTAAGGGTTAATACATATAATGTAGGTGGCGGTTGGCTCCGGGAGCGGCGGTTTAGGGGTTAAACATTTTATATAGGTGCGGCGGGGTCTGGGAGTGGCGGTTTAGGAGTTAAACATTTTATTTAGGTGCGGTGGGCTCCGGGAGCGGCAGTTTAGGGGTAAACATTTTATTTAGGTGCGGTGGGCTCCAGGAGCGGCGGTTTAACATAGTAACATAGTAGATAAGGTTGAAAAAAGACTGAAGTCCATCGAGTTCAACCTATACAAATCTAAAATACTTACAAAAAGCTCCAGTTAAGCTTAAATAACCCCATTAAAATGTGACCCATTTAATACTAGCAATCATATCCATGAATTTTGTTTATATACAGAAATTTATCCAGACTATTTTTAAATGTATCTATGGTATTGGCATTCACTACCTCCTTTGGTAATGAGTTCCACAATTTTATTGCTCTTACAGTGAAAAAACGTATCCGTTGCAGGAGATTAAATCTCCTTTCCTCCAACCTTAAATTATGACCTCTTGTCAGAACCAATTTTCTTGGAATAAAAAGAGCTTCTGCCATCTCTGTATATGGGCCTTGAATATATTTATATAAAGTAATCATGTCACCTCTCAAGCGCCTTTTTTCTAAAGAGAACAGACCCAGTTTGGCTAGCCTCTCCTCATAGGTTAATTTCTCCAATCCCCTTATTAGCTTTGTGGCCCTTCTCTGAACTTTTTCTAGTTCTGCAATATCTTTTTTAGCAATCGGTCCCCAGAACTGCACTCCAAACTCAAGGTGAGGTCTTACCAGGGCTTTATATAATGACAGAATTATGCTTTCCTCCCTTGAATCAATGCCTCTTTTAATACATGCTAGTATCTTATTAGCCTTTGAAGCTGCTGCCCTGCATTGTGCACTCATCTTTAGCTTGTTATCTATTACTACTCCCAAATCCCTTTCCTCCTGTGTTTGGCTAAGTCTTGTCCCATTTAAAAAATACATAGCCTGCTTATTTTTACTTCCAAAATGTAGAACCTTACATTTTTCCGTATTAAATCTCATTTTCCATTCACTTGCCCATAGTTCTAATTTTAGCAAATCCCTTTGCAAAGAGAGTTCATCCTGCTCTGACCTAATGACCTTACTTAACTTAGTATCATCTGCAAAAATAGAGATGTCGCTATTTAATCCTTGCTCCAAGTCATTTATAAAAATATTAAAAAGAACAGGGCCCAGTACTGATCCCTGGGGGATGCCACTGATTACCTTTGTCCAATCTGAGTATGATCCATTTACTGCTACTCGTTGCTCCCTATCTTTTATCCAGTTATTTATCCATGAGCTAACATTTTCAGCTATTCCCAGTCCCTTAATTTTGTGCATTAATCTCTCATGTGGCACTGTATCAAATGCCTTTGCAAAATCTAAGTATATCACATCAACTGATTCCCCTTTATCTATATTTTTACTTACTTCCTCGTAGAATCTAATTAGATTAGTTTGACATGATCTATTTCTCCTAAAGCCATGCTGATTAGAACTCATAATCTTGTTTACACGAATATGCTCATCAATATAATCCCTTATAATCCCTTCAAATATCTTCCCCACTATTGATGTCAGACTTACTGGTCTATAGCTTCCTGGATCATCCCTGCTTCCCTTTTTGAAGAGTGGCACCACATCAGCTTTACGCCAATCCTGGGGTACCATGCCTGAGGATAATGAGTCTTGAAAAATTAAGAGTAAAGGTTTGTCTATAACAGTGCTAAGTTCACTTAACACCCTTGGGTGTATTCCATCTGGGCCTGGAGTTTTATTTACCTTAATATTTTTTAGTTTTTTCCTGATATCCTCTAAACAAAACCCAGTTAGTGGTATGGACTGGCATGTTCTATTCTGTTCCAAAGTATCATTCAATGGTTCCTCTCTTGTGTATACTGAAGAAAAAAACTGGTTTAGTACCTCAGCCTTCTCCCTGTCATTATTTATCATGCTACCCTCCACACATTTTAATGTACCTATATTATCCTTCTTAGATTTTTTGCTATTTATGTACTTAAAGAACCTTTTAGGGTTAGACTTAGAATCCTTGGCAATTAATTTTTCATTTTCAATTTTGGCTAATTTGATTGCTTTTTTGCATGCTTTGTTACATTCCTTATAAATATTGTATGCCGAGTCTGTACTATTTTCTTTTAATAATTTAAATGCCCTACGTTTTTTCCTAATTTCTTTTAACACATTTTTATTTAGCCATAACGGCTTAGTTTTTTTATTTTTATTTTTATAACCATATGGTATGTATTGATATGTATATTTATTTAACAAATTTTTTAAATATTATCCATTTATCCTCTGTATTTTTATTAGAAAATACATTGTCCCAATTTATATTAGAGGGTAAACATTTTATTTAGGTGCGGTGGGCTCCGGGAGTGGCGGTTTAGGGGGTAAACCAGTATAGTATAGTGTGGGTGCTTAGTGACAGGGTATCAAGAAAGCTGCGAATAAGCCGATGAGCAGCGAGATCGATGACAGTTAGTTAACAATAGTCCGCTGCTCATTGCACTGTACTTGGTGCGCGTTTTTTTGACAGCTTTCTTGATAATTTTGGCGAACTTATTCAGGTCCGCGGCAGCGATGTTAGACGATCTTAGGCGAGCGTATTTGTGCTGTCGAATGCAAGAAAGTCGACGACTTGATAAGTAGGGGCCACAGTCTTCACAGCAGAAAGAACACATAATGGATTTAGATGTAAAAGCCTTGGCCTAATTTGCAGGTAAACAGTTTTAACATAAACAAAATAAATTACAAACATATTTCAAAATTTACAGGGCCAGAACAAGTAGACAGCAGCACAACTCCAGCATAAATTTTGTTTTATACATACATGTTCTAACTAACAGCCGAAGCACACGCTGTTTAACAAGAGCTAATTGACAGTAAATTAGCTGCAGGTAAAGAAACCTTAGCTTTTCGATTTCCGATAATTAAGTTTGCACTAGATCGACAGCGTTTACTTTCAACTTGTAATATGCGCCCAGTCTCTGTATTGGTTATCGTGGCCTGCACAAACAATAGCGCATCACTGGTAATCTAGCCCATAGTTTTTTCACACACATTCTTTATAGACAAATGTCTCCAATAATATGTAAATCACAATGTTTTGATCCATCCATACCCCCCAGAAGGAAATCAATTCATGAAACACCTGCCACCTTAATCAAAACCCAATACAAAAATGTAATAAAGAGCTAAAATTCAGCACACTAGATTGAGCACCCAATTGACAGACAACTTCCCCAGAAATACTGACTTAAAAGTGACAACGCATTAGGTAGACACAATCAGGATGAAATAATCTGAATCAAAATGCTGATTCTAGCTCAAACTTCTCCAGCAACACCCCAGGCTGCGCCTGACTTGAAAATATGCATCTTCTTTTGTAATATGATCATTCACCTATGTTCCAGCAGCATAGAACAGGTGTTGTAGCCAAAACTTACCCTGTTCTTTCTTGTGAATCACACCTAATGGTGAAATAACCAGTTCTGGCAAGATAGGTTATAGATAGGTCCTTAACTTTCTGCCATGCCCTTACTTGTTGTACAGCACTTTAGAAACTGGCAGGTCATTTATAATGTTTTAATATTTTTGGACAGCACAACAACGTAGAAAATAGATATGAACATCAGTAAAATCCTCAATTAGATCCCCGCTATGGTCCCGGGTAAATCTTAATCTAAATAATGAATTTGGTAGTCTGCCAAAGGGAACTACACTGACCATCCCCTTATTTAACCTTTGTACAATCTATGACTGGATAAAGTCCTCATAACCATAGAAACATGTCTGAAAGACCACAGTACCCACTTCTCACACAACTGCTCCTGATACTGCCAGCATTTGGTACCTTCTACATATTTTAATTGATAGGAGGCCCAACAAGCAGCTTGACATTGACTGTTCCCCCAGTCATTCCCTGGTCCATGTCTAAAATCAAAATGCAAGGCTGAAATCAAAATTCACTATGTTGCTATTCCTAATAAGAATGCAGCTGCTTAAATAGTTTCTTGCCTGTGGAATCCTCTGTACACTCCCTCAGAAGCCTTTCTAGACAACAAAAATACCTTAAATTCCCTGTCTTGTTTTTTTTTATATTACTTTTGTACAATACCATGACATTGTACAATATATCAAATAAACAAACCAAGACAGCCTTGTTCAACAACATTACAACAACATGGGACATTACCACAAATAGGGTATACAATAAACATTCAATAATGTCCTCAGAAATGTGGAATTCCCCCAGAAGCCTTTCTAGACAACATAAGTACCTTAAATTCCCTGCCTTAATTTTTTTTTTATTTATAGGTTTTTATTAATTCCATGACATTGTACAATACCATGATATTGTACAATATAACAAATAAAGAAACCAACCGCTAGATTTAGAGTTCTGCGGCCAAAGGGGTGCGTTAGCTACGCATGCTTTTTTTCCCCCGCACCTTTTAAATACAGCTGGTATTTAGAGTTCACAGAAGGGCTGCGTTAGGCTCCAAAAAGGGAGCGTAGAGCATATTTACCGCTACTGCAACTCTAAATACCAGCGGTGCTTACGGACGCGGCCAGCTTCAAAAACGTGCTCATGCACGATTCCCCCATAGGAAACAATGAGGCAGTTTGAGCTGAAAAAAACACCTGCAAAAAAGCAGCATTCAGCTCCTAACGCAGCCCCATTGTTTCCTATGGGGAAACACTTCCTATGTCTGCACCTAGCACCCTAACATGTAGTCTACACCCCCCTAGCCTTACACTTATTAACCCCTAATCTGCCGCCCCCGCTATCACTGACCCTGCATATTTTTTTAACCCCTAATCTGCCGCTCTGTACACCGCCACCACCTACGTTATCCCTATGTACCCCTAATCTGCTGCCCCTAACACCGCCGACCCCTACGTTATCCCTATGTACCCCTAATCTGCCGACCGGACCTCACCGCTACTCTATTAAATTTATCAACCCCTAAAGCTAAGTCTAACCCTAACACTAACACCCCCCTAAGTTAAATATAATTTTTATCTAACAAAATAAATTAACTCTTATTAAATAAATTATTCCTATTTAAAGCTAAATACCTACCTGTAAAATAAACCCTAAAAGACCACAGTACCCACTTCTCACACAACTGCTCCTGATACTGCCAGCATTTGGTACCTTCTACATATTTTAATTGATAGGAGGCCCAACAAGCAGCTTGACATTGACTGTTCCCCCAGTCATTCCCTGGTCCATGTCTAAAATCAAAATGCAAGGCTGAAATCAAAATTCACTATGTTGCTATTCCTAATAAGAATGCAGCTGCTTAAATAGTTTCTTGCCTGTGGAATCCTCTGTACACTCCCTCAGAAGCCTTTCTAGACAACAAAAATACCTTAAATTCCCTGTCTTGTTTTTTTTTATATTACTTTTGTACAATACCATGACATTGTACAATATATCAAATAAACAAACCAAGACAGCCTTGTTCAACAACATTACAACAACATGGGACATTACCACAAATAGGGTATACAATAAACATTCAATAATGTCCTCAGAAATGTGGAATTCCCCCAGAAGCCTTTCTAGACAACATAAGTACCTTAAATTCCCTGCCTTAATTTTTTTTTTATTTATAGGTTTTTATTAATTCCATGACATTGTACAATACCATGATATTGTACAATATAACAAATAAAGAAACCAACCGCTAGATTTAGAGTTCTGCGGCCAAAGGGGTGCGTTAGCTACGCATGCTTTTTTTCCCCCGCACCTTTTAAATACAGCTGGTATTTAGAGTTCACAGAAGGGCTGCGTTAGGCTCCAAAAAGGGAGCGTAGAGCATATTTACCGCTACTGCAACTCTAAATACCAGCGGTGCTTACGGACGCGGCCAGCTTCAAAAACGTGCTCATGCACGATTCCCCCATAGGAAACAATGAGGCAGTTTGAGCTGAAAAAAACACCTGCAAAAAAGCAGCATTCAGCTCCTAACGCAGCCCCATTGTTTCCTATGGGGAAACACTTCCTATGTCTGCACCTAGCACCCTAACATGTAGTCTACACCCCCCTAGCCTTACACTTATTAACCCCTAATCTGCCGCCCCCGCTATCACTGACCCTGCATATTTTTTTAACCCCTAATCTGCCGCTCTGTACACCGCCACCACCTACGTTATCCCTATGTACCCCTAATCTGCTGCCCCTAACACCGCCGACCCCTACGTTATCCCTATGTACCCCTAATCTGCCGACCGGACCTCACCGCTACTCTATTAAATTTATCAACCCCTAAAGCTAAGTCTAACCCTAACACTAACACCCCCCTAAGTTAAATATAATTTTTATCTAACAAAATAAATTAACTCTTATTAAATAAATTATTCCTATTTAAAGCTAAATACCTACCTGTAAAATAAACCCTAATATAGCTACAATATAAATTATAATTATATTGTAGCTATTTTAGGATTTATATTTATTTTACAGGCAACTTTGTATTTATTTTAACCAGGTACAATAGCTATTAAATAGTTAATAACTATTTAATAGCTACCTAGTTAAAATAATTACAAAATTACATGTAAAATAAATCCTAACCTAAATTACAATTAAACCTAACACTACACTATCAATAAAATAATTAAATAAAATACCTACAATTATATACAATTAAACCTAACACTACGCTATCAATAAATTAATTACATGCAAATACCTACAATTAAACACAATTAAATAAACTAAAGTACAAAAAATAAAAAAAGAACTAAGTTACAAAAAATAAAAAAATAATTTACAAACATTAGAAAAATATTACAAAAATTTTAAGCTAATTACACCTACTCTAAGCCCCCTAATAAAATAACAAAGCCCCCCAAAATAAAAAATGCCCTACCCTACTCCCTCGGTTTAGGGGTACATAGGTAGTTTATGGGTGTTAGTGTACTTTAGAGCACAGTAGTTAAGAGCTTTATGAACCGGCGTTAGCCCAGAAAGCTCTTAACTCCTGGCTTTTTGCTGCAGCTGGAGTCTTGTCGTTAGATTTCTAACGCTCACTTCAGCCAAGACTCTAAATACCAGCGTTAGAAAGATCCCATTTAAAAGATAGGATACGCAATTGGCGTAAGGGGATCTGCGGTATGGAAAAGTCACGGCTGCAAAGTGAGCGTTAGACCCTTTCCTGACTGACTCTAAATACCAGCGGGCGGCCAAAACCAGCGTTAGGACCCCCTAACGCTGGTTTTGACGGCTAACGCAGAACTCTAAATCGAGCGGCAAGACAGCCTTGTTCAACAACATTACAACAACATGGGATATTACCACAAATAGGGTGTACAATAAACATTCAATAATGTCCTCAGAAATGTGGAATTCCATATTGGAAAAGGATCAGAGTTTGTTTTATAGCCCTTCGTAAAGAAAGTATAATGGGAGTCCAGGCTATGGTGTTGATTACAATACCATAGAACAGAAAAAATGGTAAAATAGATAACTAAATAATAACTAAATTGACTTGAACAGGAAATATTAACAGTTACTTTTTGCCTTGATTTTTTTTATTGGTTTTGAACTTAAGGTGAGGATTTAAAGAATAAACAACACAAGGATAATTATTACCTTTGCAGGCTCATTTACTATCTGGTAAACAGGAGACCCTACTTTCTTAGGTCACTACAAGACTAACTTGTTCAACTACCAATGTATTCTTTCCTGTCCCTTACCTAGAGGGCCAGAATGTACTGAATTGGCAAACAACTGAGTGTCCTCCATGCTATCTACCAACCTTCCAGCCCCAAAACCCTCACAAGGCCATGCCCCTCCATGCCTCATTCTGCTAGGAGGTGCAGCCACAGGTGCCCCTCTGACTGCACTAACATAACACTAAAAATGTCTGTTGCCTAGCGAATGCTAACCATCCACGCTCTGATAAAGTTGGGAGTCACTGCAGTCTAGACCCAAGTAGTCAAACTGCCATGCCCAGACTGCAAACCATGCACTTGAAATACCTGTTTAATCTTGTTGACCTGCCTCACTAGTCACAACTCTCATGGCTTCCTCTGCTGCCCTGGTGAACCTGTTTTATGATTTAGAGTTCCTGCACCAGAGCCCAATGCCACCATCTGACCTGATTATAAGACAGCAAGGTTTTCCCCTGCTGTAGTCATACTGTCCTCCTCCAAGTTATATTCCCATAGCCACTGCCATCTTGGATACTGGCATCTGCACAGCCTATTGTGTGGTTAAAGTATAAAGTCAGAGCACATACAGAGCCTGCCAGTGCAGTATCCAGCAAATCACAAGCAGTCTATAGACCCCTGGAAACTCTCAGGACCCCAAAGAAAAGTGGAGGCTATGTAGAGAGGTCGGGCCAAACCTGAAAGTCCAAAATAGCTGCTGCACCCGGAACCCCCGCCCTCCATCCCAAGCCTGCTGGTGTAGCAGAAGCAAAAGGGAGAGGGGAAGGCATGGATGGGGATGGGGGAATAACCTCTTGCTTTTACCTAAAAATGATCTTTTTTTAAGTTAGTTATTAGTTGTACAGATTAAATTACCTTTTACTATTTGACCTTTTTTACTATTTGACTTTGAGAAAACATTTTTATAGGGGGACAAAAGTGTGCAAATGAATACTTGGACTGACTAAGCTGAAAGACTGTCTTAAAAAGAGTACTTTTACCACATTATAGATATCATTATCATGTCCAGTCAGCATGATTGTTATTATTTCATATTAATTAATTAATATTTTTTTTATTCTTAAACATGGTATAAAATAAATTTTTACCAGAGTGAACTTAAATTAAATGTTCATGATTCAGAAAAAAGCCGCCGATTTCTTAAGGGCCGAATAGCCCTGAATGCCTTTTTTTCCGTGCGAGCCTTCAGACTCGCCGAAAACAGGAGTTAAGAAGACCGCTGTTGCTTAACTCGTACGCCTGCTCTTAGGCTGCGGACATCAATCCGTCTGGTCTCATACAATCGGGTTGATTGACACCCCCTGCTAGCGGCCAATTGGCCACAAATCTTCAGGGGCGGCATTGCACAAGCAGTTCACCAGAACTGCTTGTGCAATGATAAATGCCGACAGCGTATCGATGTCCGTGCACACAATGGTAAATTTACCACAGAGAGTGCAATTTTAAACAACTTTCTAATTTACTTATACTATCTAATTTGCATTGTTCTCTCTGGCCTAGATTTAGAGTTGGGCGGTAGCCATCAAAACCAGTGTTAGAGGCTCCTAACGCTGGTTTTGGGCTACCGCCGGTATTTAGAGTCAGTCATTAAAGGGTCTAACGCTCACTTTCCAGCCGCGACTTTTCCATACCGCAGATCCCCTTACGTCATTTGCGTATCCTATCTTTTCAATGGGATCTTTCTAATGCTGGTATTTAGAGTCGTGGCTGAAGTGAGCGTTAGAAATCTAACGACAAGACTCCAGCCGCAGAAAAAAGTCAGTAGTTAAGAGCTTTCTGGGCTAACGCCGGTTCATAAAGCTTCTAACTACTGTGCTCTGAAGTACACTAACACCCATAAACTACCTATGTACCCCTAAACCGAGGTCCCCCCACATCGCCGCCACTCTATTAAAAATTTTTAACCACTAATCTGCCGACTGCCACCTACGTTATACTTATGTACACCTAATCTGCTGCCCCTAACACCGCCAACCCCTATATTATATTTATTAACCCCTAACCTGCCCCCCACAACGTCGCCGCCAGCTACCTACAATAATTAACCCCTAATCTGCCGACCGCAAAGCGCCGCCAACTACGTTATCCTTATGTACCCCTAATCTGCTGCCCCTAACACCGCCGACCCCTATATTATATTTATTAACCCCTAATCTGCCCCCCTCAATGTCGCCTCCACCTGCCTACACTTATTAACCCCTAATCTGCCGAGTGGACCGCACCGCTACTATAATAAAGTTATTAACCCCTAATCCGCCTCACTCCCGCCTCAATAACCCTATAATAAATAGTATTAACCCCTAATCTGCCCTCCCTAACATCGCCGACACCTAAATTCAATTATTAACCCCTAATCTGCCGACCGAATCTCGCCGCTACTGTAATAAATGGATTAACCCCTAAAGCTAAGTCTAACCCTAACACTAACACCCCCCTAAGTTAAATATAATTTAAATCTAACTAGATAAATTAACTCTTATTAAATAAATTATTCCTATTTAAAGCTAAATACTTACCTGTAAAATAAATCCTAATATATCTACAATATAAATTATAATTATATTATAGCTATTTTAGGATTTATATTTATTTTACAGGTAACTTTGTATTTATTTTAACCAGGTACAATAGGTATTAAATAGTTAAGAACTATTTAATAGCTAAAATAGTTAAAATAATTACAAAATTACCTGTAAAATAAATCCTAACCTAAGTTACAATTAAACCTAACACTACACGATCAATAAATTAATTAAATAAAATACCTACAATTATCTACAATTAAACCTAACACTACACTATCAATAAATTAATTAAATAAAATACCTACAAATAAATACAATGAAATAAACTAACTAAAGTACAAAAAATAAAAAAGAACTGTTACAAAAAATAATAAAATATTTACAAACATTAGAAAAATATTACAACAATTTTAAACTAATTACACCTACTCTAAGCCCCCTAATAAAATAACAAAGCCCCCCAAAATAAAAAAATGCCCTACCCTATTCTAAATTAAAAAAGTTCAAAGCGCTTTTACCTTACCAGCCCTGAACAGGGCCCTTTGCGGGGCATGCCCCAAAGAATTCAGCTCTTTTGCCTGTAAAAAAAACACATACAATACCCCCCCAACATTACAACCCACCACTCACATACCCCTAATCTAACCCAAACCCCCCTTAAATAAACCTAACACTAAGCCCCTGAAGATCTTCCTACCTTATCTTCACCTCGCCGGGTATCACACCGATCCGTCCTGGCTCCAAAATCTTCATCCATGCCCAAGCGGGGGCTAGACATCCATCATCCGACGGCTGAAGAAGTCCAGAAGAGGCTCCAAAGTCTTCATCCTATCCGTGAAGAAGAGTAGATCCAGACCGGCAACCATCTTCTTCCAAGCGGCATCTTCTATCTTCATCCGATGAGGACCGGCTCCATCTTGAAGACCTCCACCGCGGACCCATCTTCTTCTTCCGACGACTTCCCGACGAATGATGGTTCCTTTAAATGACGTCATCCAAGATGGCGTCCCTCGAATTCCGATTGGCTGATAGGATTCTATCAGCCAATCGGAATTAAGCTAGGAATATTCTAATTGGCTGATGGAATCAGCCAATCAGAATCAAGTTCAATCTGATTGGCTGATCAGATCAGCCAATCGGATTGAACTTGATTCTGATTGGCTGATTCCATCAGCCAATCAGAATTTTCCTACCTTAATTCCGATTGGCTGATAGAATCCTATCAGCCAATCGGAATTCGAGGGACGCCATCTTGGATGACGTCATTTAAAGGAACCATCATTCGGCTAGTAGGCGTCGGTTGAAGAGGATGTTCCGCTTCGGCTTGGAAGAAGATGGCTCGCTCCGCTCCAGAAGAAAGAAGATTGAAGATGCGGCTTGATAGAAGACTTCATCCCGATGATGGACTTCCGACTTCAGCCCGATGATGGAGTTCTTCAGCCGCCGCTTGGATCCAGACTTCAGCCCGAGGATGGACATCACTCTTCAGCCCCCCGCTTGGGCTTGGATCAAGACTTCGGACCCTCTTCTGGACAGATCGGGACCCGGTGAGGTGAAGACAAGGTAGGAAGATCTTCAGGGGCTTAGTGTTAGGTTTATTTAAGGGGGGTTTGTCTTAGATTAGGGGTATGTGGGTTGTAATGTTGGGGGGGGTATTGTATGTTTTTTTTTTTTTTTTAATTCAATATTTTTTATTGAAATGAACATTCAAACTGGAATATAGACAATCTTATATATACTTTTGTCCAAAATTTTATACAACAATAAGAAAAAGGAAAGAAAAAGAAAAAAGAAACAAAATACAAATGCAGAGACAGGTTCCTCGACTTCTTTATACAATATGTGACTACATCCAATTTGCAATGAGACCTCCTGTTGAGAAGTGTTAAATAGATTTACCAGAGTGGGTAAGATTGAGAAAGAGGGAAAGATAGAGGGGATAAAGGGGGAAGGGGTGGGGGAATTCCTAAACAGTAATTAGTCTGCTGGCAGCGCACATGTTTGGTGTGTCTGGTTCCAAAGGAACATAATATTATGGAAATGTTCTGACTTAGCGTGATAGCTGTGATACATTTCTTCTAAAGATAGGACATGATTTATTTCAGCGATCCATTGATGTAATGTTGGTATTTTAGTTTTTTTCCAGAGTCTGGGTATTAGTCTCTTTGCACTATTTAGCATTGTCTGAAGTAGAGAAGTCTTATATTGGCAGCCCAATCTGGGCAGGATATTTAAGAGTATCATTTGTGGGGATAGATTGATTTTGTAGTTTAGTTTTTTATTTATGTATTGCTCGACTTCTTGCCAGAAGGGTTTGATTACAGGGCAATGCCACCATATATGAGAGGTTGTGCCTCTACTACCGCAGGCTCTCCAGCAATTAGACGGAGAAGTAGGGTAGATTCTATGTAAACGAACTGGTGTAAGGTACCATCTCGAAATCAATTTATAATTGGTTTCAACTATATTGGCTGAGATTGACAATTTCATTATTGAGGTGATTCCTCTTTCCCAGTCCTTGTCATCTAGATGTAAGCCCAGTTCTTTTTCCCAAGATAGTCGGAATGAGGGGGGTGCTAGGGAGTCACTAGATTGCAGAAGTTTGTAAGTGAAGGATATAAGGTGTTTGGGTGTCACTGGTAACAAACATAAAGATTCAAAAGTCGTGAATGGTCTGATTATATCTGATTTGTTTGGATGCGTCTGTAAGAAATGTCTGAGTTGAAAGTATAGGAACCAGGAGTCCAGTGGTGGGCCTATCTCTTTTTGTATATCTGAAAGGTTTTTTATGTGACCTTCTGATATCAGGGTATATATTGGAACATATGTTGATCCGCTCTCCTTGATGATTGGCTTGGATATTCCTAGCCCAGGGAACATATTGTCATTTATTATAGGTGTGAGGGGTGAGATGGGGGTGGAGATCTTTTTATGTGTTGAAATTAGTCTATCCCATATGGTTCAGGTCTCCATTATAAAGGGATTATGTCTTACTTCTGGTGGTCTGTATTTACTTGGAATCCAACAAAGATCAGTGAGGTTAGTATTGCTTAGAGTTTGAGAGTATAGTGATACCCAGGGTTTGGGATCATTTAGTTGATTCCATGCAATGATACGTGCCAAATGATTTGCTCTATAGTAATTTACTAGGTTCGGGATTCCCAGACCTCCCCTCTGTTTAGAGAGATAAAGAGTGTGACTCGAGACTCTCGATCTAGAGTAGGACCAGACAAAGCGGTCAATGATTTTCTGTAGGTTCGAGAGATATGATCTAGAGGGTGTGAGTATTAATGTCTGAATTACATATAGTATTTTAGGTAAGATTGACATTTTTACCGCGTTTACTCTTCCCAACCACGATAGATGCCCCGACCTATGCCATGTGTTGAGCTCTAGTTCTATTTTTTGCTTCAGCAACTTATAGTTCAAATCTAATGTTTCATGTATAGTGGTTTTGATGAAGAGCCCTAGGTATGTGATGCAACTCGCCAAAGGGAATGTTTTTTGGGACATTATGTATAGAGTGTCATCTGTATTAGTCTGGACTGGCAGGATCATAGATTTTCCCATGTTTATTGAAAAATTTGAGAGTTTTTTATATATCGACATAATCTCAACAAGGGCAGGGACAGACACTGCAGGATCAGTCAACGTGAAAAGTATATCATCTGCAAATAACAAACACTTGGTTTCAGATTGCCCAATCTTTATTCCCCTAATCTCTTGTATTTCCCGAACCTGTGCCGCTAAAGTCTCTACAGACAGGGCGAACAACAAGGGAGAAAGGGGACATCCTTGACGTATCCCATTTTGTATAAGAAAGCTGCGTGAAAGTGTGTTATTGACTATGACTTTCGCACTGGGGGCAGAGTACATTGCTAAAATTTTATTTATAAATAGTTGTGGTAGGCCAAATTTGTATAGGGTGGACCACAAAAATTGCCAATCCACCCTATCAAACGCCTTCTCGGCATCAGTTGACATCAGAATCAAAGGAGTTTGTTCTGATGTAGCGTGATGTAAGATATGTAGTAGTCGTGTAGTATTATCTTTGGCTTCTCGCATGGGGATAAAACCCACTTGGTCAGCTTGTATTAAATATGGAAGATAATGTTTTAGTCTATTGGCTAAGATCCTAGCATAAAGCTTGACATCTACATTTAGTAGTGATATTGGTCTATAGTTTGTCATCTGGTTCATGTCTTTACCCGGCTTGGGAATTACCATAATGTTGGCCTCCAGCATACGACTAGAGAAAGTATTCCCCCCTTCAATGTCATTAAATAGCCTTTGGAGATGTAGTCCGATTTCTGGTGACATTAATTTATAAAATTTTGGGGTGAACCCGTCTGGTCCTGGTGCTTTCTCAGGAACTAATTGTTTGATTGTATCTTGTACTTCTTTTAGTGTAATGGGGGATACTAAGTCTTTTTGTGCAGCTTCTGATAGACAGGGTAGATCTAGTTTAGATAGAAACTTTTCTATTTGTTCTTTCTTATTTTGGGGCTTGGGGTTATCCAGATTGTATAGTTTACTGTAGTATGCCGAGAAGGCGTCTGCTATGCTTTCACTCTTGTTTTGTTCTATATTGTTTTCATCTCTTATTGTTCTAATGAAAGATTTAAATACTTTCTTTTTTAATGACCTGGCCAGTAGTTTGCCTGCTTTGTTGTTTTCAGCAAAATATTTTGCGTTTAGTGCTAGGGCGCGCCTGTGTGCATTTTTGTTGAGATATTGGTTAAGTTCATCTCTGGCTTTGTTAACCTTATCTAATAGATCGTTAGATCTCGGGGTTTTCTTGTGTTCCCTTTCAGCTGTGTTTAGGGTGTTGAGAAGTGTTTTATAAGTCTGTTCCAATTGCCTACGATGTTTTGATGTCTGCTTGATTATTTCTCCCCTTATATAGCACTTATATGCTTCCCAGTTATTGATGTTTGAAGTGTCTGCTGGGTCATTTAGATCGAAAAAGAGGGATGTATTATCTGTGATGCATTTAAAGATTACGGGATCTGTAAAAATTGTATTGTTTAGTTTCCATGTGTCTCTTATCCCCGGTTTCTGTGGCCATGCAAAGGAACTTATTACCATAGAATGATCTGACCAGGGGGTTTGGGAGATTTTGGCGTCTATTAACAGTTGTAGGGAGGACTGGTCACAGAGAATGTAATCAAGTCTCGTATAGGTTTTCTGTGGGTGAGAAAAGAAGGTGAAATCTCTAGTAGTGATGTGGGTCATGCGCCAGACATCGAAAGTTGGAATCAATTGTAATGCAAGCCAATTGGCCTTAACCACTTTGAGAGGCATGTAAGTTTTCCCTGTTGATACATCTAACGAGGGGTCTACTGGGAAGTTAAAGTCTCCTGCAATATATATAGGACCCTTTGCGGAGTCCAGTAATCGGTTCATTGCTTTCCTGAAAAATGTGGTTTTGGGGCGGTTTGGGGCATAAATATTAAGTAATGTTAGCGGTCTCCCATAGCAGGTGCCTACTACCAATAGGAATCTGCCCTCGTCATCTCTCACACATTTCAAAAGCTCAAATGGAAGGCCTTTCCTAATTAGTATACTGACTCCATTTTTCTTAGTTATGTTGGAGCTGGTATATTGTTTATCGTAATATCTTGTAGGAAGAGATGGTTCATGTCTTTTTTTGAAGTGGGTTTCTTGAATGAATACTATATCTATGTGTTTTTTATGGAAGTCATAAAGTGCAATGGATCGCTTTTGGGCTGAGAGAAACCCTTTAACATTTTGTGTAGCCATAATAAGTTTATTGGGTGTGGATTGTTGTGTCATGTTCTCTTATCAAGCTAAGTGAGTGTGCGCTGCTTTAATATTAGTCAGAGGTTAGTCTAGTCAGGAGGTGAGGACAAGAAAGAGGGTGAAAATAGGAGGAGTAAGTAAAGGTGTTAGAAATCCTTAGTAAGTTAAGAAGTATGCAGAAAGTAATGCACAAAGAGTAATAAGAGTAATGAAGGGGATGAGAGGGTTCTTAGAAGGGGGTCTTGTAGTGGTCAGATAAGGCTTTCAGTTATTCATGGAGGCTCTGGGAAACCTGTTAAAATCAAGATCTTACAATACATTCCTAAGTTAAAAAAAGAGAAATAGCCAAAGAAATGCATTCCTGTAGAACAGCTAAGCAAACAAATACATTGAGAAGGTAACAAAAGATAAACAAACATAGATAGCACAACTTAACCATACATTTCAGTGAACAGTGGCTTTTATGTCCTCAGAGAGCTTATGCAGAAATAAAGAATAAATCTATGTAGCTAACGATTGTGTCGTCTCTAGTCTTTGTATAACAATACCACGGAACTTTAGATTTTAACTGAACGGAACACTTATGAATAACACTTAATTTATAAAGCTGAAAGAAAAGAAAAAACATTCAAAGCAATAAAGTTATTATATAATTTCTCTCTTAATTTATATCAGCATAGTCAGCTGCTTTAGCACCTGCTCATGCTCAGCAGGTTAGTGTATCAATAGTCTCTTTTGCTTCGTGTCGGTGGCTAGTATGCAGCTTGCAATAGTAGATATGGATCTAACCAATATATTGACAACATTTGATGAGTTCAGTCTGTTCATCTCTTAACTACATACTTTGCAAAATTGAAACAACTCAATAAACTAGAGAAAACCATGAACCCAAAAACTGGTGCATAACTAAAAGCATAAACATTGAAACGATGAGAGAACCATACTGGACCTATACATGCTTCTTACATACTAGCAGGTTCTAGTCCTCTCTCCAGTGCATAATCATGAGTCAGACTATATACCATGCAAAAATGGGACATCAGCTTAGATTAAAGCTGATAGATACTATGGCTTGATCACATATAATAGTTACCCACACTCCTCAGGTCAATCGATAGGTAGTTTATCTTTAGATCTACTCTTTAGCTCAGCTTGAAGAGTGGAGGCAGACTTAAAGGATAGCGGATCTATCCCATCTCATACTTTGCTGGGTAGTGAATCAAGGCTTGGTTAGTAGAGGTCTAGAGATGGGTAACTTCTTAGAAGGAGGTGATTTAGTAATGTCACTCCATGATCTATGCTTGGCGGCAGGGGAGCGACTTTTTTCTGGTAAGTCCTCGTGGTTAGGTAAAGTGGTCTTATTCGTAGGAAGAGCTATATCTAATTTAATGCAGAAGGAGTTAATATCAGACACCTGTGTGCATTCGTATCTTTTCCCGTTCTTCATCACCTGAACCTGCACAGGGAAGCCCCATCTATATGGTATGTTAAGAGACCTCAGGTGCTGTGTGAGGGTAGAGAATTCTCTCCTCCTTTGCAGTGTCAGGATAGAGAGATCAGCAAAAAATTTAATGGTTGCACCTTGATATTTAAAATTTTGCTGTTTGCGAGCCTGCTGTAGAATCATCTCCTTTTCTAGGAACTTTGAGAAGCATATAACCACATCTCTGGGCGGACTGGTTTCTGGAGGTCTCGGCTTTAACGATCGATGTGCTCTTTCCAGTTGTATAGTTGTTGTATCTGGATATTCCTCTTCCAAAAGAGAAGGAAACAGTCCATCCAAGTAATTCCTTAAATGTGGTCCTAATACCGTTTCGGGAATACCTTTGATTCATACATTGTTACGGCGTGTTCTATTTTCAAGCTCATCAAGCTTTGTTTCCAAATCTGTGATCTGTTTCTGTTGTGATCTCATTTTATTTGACATATTCAACAATTCTGCTGTTATCTCTTCTCTATCTTCTTCTAGAGTATCTACTCTAAGTCCCAGATCAGTGATATCTCTTTTTAGCTCTGCACATTCTTCTTTTATGCAGGACTTCACCTGATTGATAAGCATTTCCATTGCCTTGTACGTGATAGGACCTTCCTTGTCTTTTTCTGTAATTTGCGCTTCAGCGTCACTGTCAGCCAGCACTATATCTGTTTCAGGGTCTGTGATTTGATCTGCAGATGATTCAGCCATTTTAGGCTTCTCTGTGGCCTTAAAAAAGGTGCTAACGTTGTTGGCTGTAGCCTTGTTGGTTTTGTCCTGCTTTGTTAGTCTCCTAGAGGCCATCTCATGCAAAATATTAAGTGATCACGTCTGGTGGGTTTAACTATTAGTAATGTAGAACCGGAGCTGCTTGTAAGTATTTAGATCTGTGTCATATACTTGATAATGGCCACTAATTTGTATCATATCCGCAGCGTGTCATTTCTCATATAACTGCAGCTATACCCTGATTTATATAGATGTGGATTCGATAATGCAGCTCAGGTACACTATATGTTTATTGTAGAGCTGACAACAGAAATTTATAGCAATGCTTTAGGAGACGTTACTGCATTTATACTTCCAGAAAGTCTCTTGACCTTAGTATATTGGTGTTCATGTTTCACACTTAAGCAATTAGTTTAGGTTGCAGGTTCTTTTCAGTTAAGGGGGGAGTATAACTGTTTGTGCAGAACATAAAATCCTCTGTTGCTACCCCTCAGTTTCCTTACTGCGCCATAAATCATAAATAGATATATCCTGTAGTAAAGTTCAACTGTGGCCGACAGCTCTGATGCGCACTATACTAATGTCTCATAACCGCTTGTAAAACACCGTGACCTTTTGTAATCTTGTCACAAGTCAAAACTGTGTTAGCTCTGCTGCCAGTATGGCAGAGTCATGTTGCGTGGCTTACCCGGCCGTAGTTTACATGCCTGGTCCTTTTTAGCAGCGCTCCGGTTCAGGCCTCTGATTTCTTTCTCCGGCTTGATAGAGAAGGCCGCAAACGCCGCGGCGCAATGTGTTCACGCTGAGGTATAAGAGTTACATCGATCAGTTGGGCAAGTTTAGATGTTTCGGAATATGCCTCTTGTAGATCTCTCAGAGCCTCTAAAATTGCAGGGATTATGCCTTACACCATGCCACTAGCAGGAGCTCAATGCGGTGCGGCCATCTTAGATGGCGTTCCGGCTCCGCCCCCTGTATGTTTTTTTTTACACGCAAAAGAGCTGAATTCTTTGGGGCATGCCCCGCAAAGGGCCCTTTTCAGGGCTGGTAAGGTAAAAGAGCTTTGTACTTTTTTATTTTAGAATAGGGTAGGGCATTTTTTTATTTTGGGGGTCTTTGTTATTTTATTAGGGGGCTTAGAGTAGGTGTAATTAGTTTAAAATTGTTGTAATATTTTTCTAATGTTTGTAAATATTTTTTTATTTTTTTGTAACTTAGTTCTTTTTTATTTTTTGTACTTTAGTTAGTTTATTTAATTGTAGCTATTTGTAGGTATTGCATTTAATTAATTTATTGCTAGTGTAGTGTTAGGTTTAATTGTAACTTAGATTAGGATTTATTTTACATGTAATTTTGTAATTATTTTAACTAGGTAGCTATTAAATAGTTATTAACTATTTAATAGCTATTGTACCTGGTTAAAATAAATACAAAGTTGCCTGTAAAATAAATATTAATCCTAAAATAGCTACAATATAATTATAATTTATATTGTAGCTATATTAGGGTTTATTTTACAGGTAAGTATTTAGATTTAAATAGGAATAATTTATTTAATAAAAGTTAATTTATTTAGTAAGATTTAAATTATATTTAACTTAGGGGGGTGTTAGTGTTAGGGTTAGTCTTAGCTTTAGGGGTTAAAAAAATTTATTAGAGTAGCGGTGAGCTCCGATCGGCAGATTAGGGGTTAATACTTGAAGTTAGGTGTCGGCGATGTTAGGGAGGGCAGATTAGGGGTTAATACTATTTATTATAGGGTTATTGAGGCGGGAGTGAGGTGGATTAGGGGTTAATAACTTTATTATAGTAGCGGTGCGGTCCGCTCGGCAGATTAGGGGTTAATAAGTGTAGGAAGGTGGAGGCAATGTTGTGGGGGGCAGATTAGGGGTTAATAAATATAATATAGGGGTCGGCGGTGTTAGGGGCAGCAGATTAGGGGTACACAGGGATAATGTAGGTAGCGGCGGTTTACAGAGTGGCAAATTAGGGGTTAAAAAAATATGCAGGTGTCAGCGATAGCGGGGGCGGCAGATTAGGGGTTAATAAGTGTAAGGTTAGGGGTGTTTAGACTCGGGGTACATGTTAGAGTGTTAGGTGCAGACGTAGGAAGTGTTTCCCCATAGGAAATAATGGGGCTGCGTTAAGAGCTGAACGCGGCTTTTTTGCAGGTGTTAGGTTTCTTTTCAGCTCAAACACCCCATTGTTTCCTATGGGGGAATCGTGCACGAGCACGTTTTTGAAGCTGGCCGCGTCCGTAAGCACCGCTGGTATCTAGAGTTGCAGTGGCGGTAACTTATGCTCTACGCTCCCTTTTTGGAGCCTAACGCACTGAAAACCCTGCCATTATGTGAACTCTAAATACCAGCGGTATTTAAAAGGTGCGGGGGAAAAAAAGCATGCGTTAGCTACGCGGGTCGTTGCCGACAAAACTCTAAATCTAGGCGTCTGTGTCCTGTGTTGAAGAACATACCTAGGTAGGCTTAGAAGCAGAAGTGCTAGCTGTTGAATGGTGACTGCATATATATGCCTCTTTGGTTTCAAGACCCTTTAAACTCAGTGTAAATTAGGTTTCAAAAATAAAAAAAAATTTGAATTTGAAGAAGTCATCAAAATTTGTGGTCTTAAACTAAGGTAAATTTGTCTTAATTTTAAAAACAGAATTTTCTTTCAAAATAAACCAAAGTTTAACCAGCTGAGAATATAAATAATGAAAAATTAATAAAATGTAATATTAATACTGACAGGAAATGCTTTTTTTGCAATACTGGCTGATGAAAACTATTACTGAAGATCTATTGGGGAATAGGGAAACAATCGCACTATACAAACGGGTTTTACAAATAGAAGATGTTTGGTATAGTGTGAATGTAATTAAAATGTATCAACATAAGTTTACACAGTACTGAACAGGTTTACTTATAATATAGTACAGTGTACTCCTTTACGGCAGGGGGCGATGCTGCTTTTAAAATTCCAGCAGTTTTAGAGAAGCATCGCCTCCACAGAGTTGTATAGTAAAACGCCTCTTGGCGAGACTACCTTAAAAACAGATTTTGGCCCTTTATAAAAATTTACATCCAATTACAATACGGATCCCATTTATGAAATATCACTGATGTCTTGATTTGTTTATTACTGGACCTTTGCCAAAAATCTGCAATATGCATTTGCACAATTTCTAACAGGTGCCAGGCTGCCTTTAATCACATATGGGTTTATATAAATATATAAAGGTTTGTATATAGGAAGAAAGCATTTCCAAGTTAGTAGATAGAAGATAGTAAACAAAGAGGTCAATTAAGAAAACTCTATTTTAAATATATAAGAAGAATTTGTCAGGGTGAAATCAAGTAATGGATTCCACTAATGTCTAAAATAATCCTAAGGATATTTTGAGACTTCTGTATACTGAACTCCTGGATTACACAGGATGTTTATGGTAACTGTTTTACAAGAGGAATTAGAATTTGCTATTAGGTTTCTGTTGGCACTACACAGAATATTTTAAACAAAGAAATATATTGAGAAACTGCCACTTATGTCATATAACCTCAAACAAGCTTGAGTTAAAGGACTGTAAGGAATTCCCATTTTTTAAATGTATATATATGTATATATATATATATATATATATGTATATATATATATATATACATACACACACAGTGTAAATACACTATAATTGCATAATCAACAAATGCATAATAAAAATACAATGTAAAATATTTAGTGTAATTTTTATTTCATTTATGACAAAATGCATATATGTGTATTCTGTAAATTCTTGTACATGCTCAGTAGGAGCTGTTTCCTCAGAAGGTGTGCACATAAAAAGATTGTGCATATTTTGATAATGGAAGTGAATTGGAAAGTTGTTTACTCTATCTGAATTATGAAAGTTTAATTTTGACATTAGTGTTCCTTTCATTATTTAACCACTATCAGCTCAGCATAATAATAAAAGGGACAGTCTAGTATAAATTAAACTTTCATTATTCAGATAGGACTTTTAATTTTAATCAACTTTCCAATTTACTTTTATCATCAAATTTGCTTTTTTCTCTTGGTATTCTTAGTTTAAACTAAACCTAGGTAGGCTCATATGCTAATTTCTAAGCATTTGAGGGCTGCCTCTTATCACATGCTTTTTAAATCTGTTTTCAACACAAAGAGACAGAAAGTACACGTGGGTCATAAAGACAACACTGTGTTCAGGAACAGGGGGTTATTTAAGATTTAGCACAAAACAATGCTAAATTTAAGACAATAGATAATAAATAGTCACAGTCATGTGATCAGGGGGCTGGAAGAAGGTTCCTAGATACAAGGTAATCACAGAGGTAAAAAGTATATTAATATAACTGTGTTGGTTATGCAAAACTGGGGAATGGGTAATAAAGGGATTATCTATCTTTTAAAACAATAATAATTCTATGTTAGACTGTCCCTTTAAGAAATCTTTATGCAAGCCTGCTTACCACTAGTTAAGAAGCAATGGTCATCTGACCGCTGCTTCTCAACCTTTCTGCCAACTCTGAGGTGGTGGAGTTATAGTACCCTGGACTTATTAGTTTTGGGATAATTAACAGGCCTAGAGCAGGGGGCAGAATTGCAGATGGATATCTTTTTGCAATATTAAATGCAGACTATGGAAGCCCACTCGCCTTGATCATGGGCAAACACATTCTGTAGATAAGAAACCTTGTCCATTCGGGTTTTAATAGAAGGTGCCCATAGTTGTATCTATATGGCACCCTTTCAGCAGAATTGTCATAGGGAAATCTAGTATTTAATATCATGAATGCCTATAATATGCAAAAAAGTATATTATAAGAGTTTTCTGTTTCCCATTTTCTTCCAAGATGTAGCAATGTATATGTGTGAATAGAAAGAGAACCTATTCAGTTTTAAAAAAAATAAATAAAAAAAAATGTTTAAAGCCACAAGTAGGTTATTTGCATGTCCTTCTCAGAGAATCTGGCTTTCACAAATGTCAAAGTGCTCAGTTTGAGAAATAAGTTTACCCAATAACATGCATTTCATATAATAAAATGTATTAAAGGGACACAATTCAAAATATCATGATTCAGTTAGAGTGAGCAGTTTAACGAAAGAAAAACTTTCAAATTTACTTCCATTATCAAATAGTGCTCAGTATTTTTATATGCACACTTTCTGAGGCAAGAACTCCTATTGAGTATGTGCAAGAGATCACAGTCTATACATATATAAGTCTGGGACTGTCTGATGGCCGTCAGATGATATAGTGGGCAGGGGAATTAAAAGGAAATTCTCAAAGTTGTTAGAATAATCTACTTCTTATTTTAATTATAGGGTAAGTGTTACTGCATTGTCTTTTTAATATGTGATTCCACTGTATTTAATGGTCCGTTAAACTCTTGTATTAATGGAATGTTGAAGAGACTTTAGATAATTCAGATGCTTAAAGGGCCACTAAAGTAAGAAATTATAGTTTCATGATTCAGATAGATCTTACAATAAAAAAATTCCAATATGCTTCCATTATCAAAATGTGCACATTCAAAAAATTGCATAATAGTTATTTATCAATATATTGGGACAAAGCTTTAATGTAGTGCCCAAATCATTGATTTACAAGTACATGAAGTGTCTTTCATTGTTTAAACTGTCTTCTCTTCCTCCAATTCTTCATTTTCATTCTTAGTTTTTCTCAAAACTGCAGAGTTCCTCTGCTTCATTAATGTCAACTGACAGATTTTGCCTGGAATTCGTATCTTCCCAAAAGGAATTTCAACATTTCTTTTATTATTTTTTTTTCTCTCATAATCTTTCTTTATGCACCTAAAGCCCTTGATCTAATACTCCTTTCTCACCTTTCTTGTGCAATTCATTTTAAACAGCTAATCCCACCTTCCTCTAATTTGCCAAAATCTCTTTACTGAACAGCCATTAATTCTCTTCATAGCTATGCACTCAAATTCTGATCCTTATATCTTGGATCTCATCTGTTTCTGTATCCTGGCTCACATTGTGCACTAAACTCAGGAATGTCTCTTCTCCACCAGATGCACTTCCACAGTTCTGTCATGTTTAAAGCCTTTCTCACTGAGTGACCTGTATCTTTGGAATGCACAGACTCTCAATATCAATCAAGCACACACTTTCACCTCATCTAGGACCATGTCAGATTTTACCTTTTTTAGAAAAGTATTGCAGTTGCTACTATACCTAACTAAATAGAAAAAAAAAATACCAAAACCACAAGGTACTTCCAAAATCAGTTGTTCCTGGAAGAAAAATCTATTTTATTAATGTAATTATCAGTAAATTATTCACAAAATTGTAGGGAGTTTTACCCACTTATTAAAAAAAAAGCTCCATAAAAATAATGTACAATGTTGCTTCTTTTACTGAAACAAACCTTTCACATTATCAACAAAGGCAATGATATAATCCTAGTTTCAGTTCTTTCCTTTCTGACTTTACCAAATATCCATCTCTGAACGCATTTTACTACACACAGGTTTAAGTGGATGTAGATTCAAAATAAATGTCTGAATTCAACCAAATGTACTCAACTATGTAGCTAACATATTGTGTATAACCTGATAAGCCAAATTTAGTAGACATTTACAATAGTTACTTTTATTAACTGCTATTGAGACTTAAATGTTATAATTTTAGCAAAAAAATTGAACTCTAGATTATTAGCTTCAGTATGACATGAGTAAAATGAGTAACTGAAAGAAAAAGCCCTGTTTAGCAAAAACAATGCACTAATCACAAACTATGTCCTGTTTTACATAGAAAAACAAGAGAAACAACATAGCGTACTCTCATTGGTTTTCTATATTTTCTATTTTTTATTATGGTTTAATAGTTTAGTAAGCATAGCATGATTTAATAAACTAAAGCTGCACAGCAATTGGCACAAAAAACACTATTTCACTCTGTATGCCACTAAACTCTCCAATCTGTAAACAAAAACTGCCTGCAGAATATGTGACCACAAAGGTGTCCTTGAAGTATTGTTTTTGTGTACACAAATTGCTAAATATGGAAAACAATCACACAAAGACACAAGCTGCAAAATACAAACAGAATGTTCTATTCCTGAGTTGATATACTGTATATTTGTATTGCATAGTTTAAAAAAAAGTTTTTTTTTATTCATTTTAAAACATATCAGACTTGGTTTTGATTTTGTTGCTTTAAAAAATACAGGTATTTTGTAGCCGTTAGGTTATGTTTTGAAGCGTTTAAACAATACAACACAATTATTCCATATTCATGCCTTTCATATCCATATGTAAATGTGATTTATTCTAGCTTTTGAGTCAATCTATATAGAAATAATTTGCAAAAATGCTAACAGGACTGGTAAAAAAAATATTACTATTATTTGCCAGTTAGGGGAAAAAGTTACTAGTGCACTCAGTGCTAAAGATGGGCAAAAATCTAATTTCTTTGTCATCCACTAGTCTAGGACTAATGTAATTTTCCAGCTCTGTTGATAAGTGAGGTCGTATTCAGATAATTGTCTTCCTTTATGGAAAAAAATGCAGTGACATCTCACTTACTCATTATGGTATCCTATTCAATAGTTATACTAAAATATAAGCTGCTGTGTTTTAAAAAATTCTCATTATAGAAATGTATTAAAATGCAAATATCCACTTAATACTGATTGTTTCAAAAAATAAAATTGCTATAACCACCCATTTTTAAGTTCTATATAAATGAAAATGAGACATATCAACATAAGTTCATTATTGGTGTATGTTGATTTCTGCATCATAATTATAACATTCTTTTTACACCTTAACATATTATGAATGAAACTCATATAACGCTGAAACGCTAAGTGTAAATTAACACTAAACAATCTTATTTATTATTTTATGCCTTGAGGGTTTCAACTCAGAGGGGTTAAGAGCAGAAAAAAAAATAATCAATGAAAGAATTATGCTCCATTTATACTCTTATTAAAATGCTCTGAAATAATATAATCTAATGCATTCCTTTTTTAGATTAAAACTGATATTTAATTAGTTCATTAAGTAGAATGAGGTTATAAATCAAAAAAGCTTTAAGAATCAATGATCCTTACCTACATAATTTACTTTTCTTATATGTTTTTTTATGATTTCATTGCCAGTATAAGGAGGGACAATATGTCTAACTGGCATGCTCTAAACACAGCGTCTGAGAATAGAGAATTAAATTATAGCTTACTGTATATCACAGAGTATTTCAACCTATAATCTAGTCAGATGTGTAATTATTGTAATGTGTGTTACAGAGAGCAGAGGTCATCTGGAACACCCATGTCTTATTTTGGAGTCACCTGAGAATTTAAATACACCTGTATTTTAAATATATCTTTATTGATTAAGGGATGTAATTTGCCAATGTCTAGGTCACTGATATGCCAGGATACTGGCTGTGGTCTTAATTAATTAATATTGCTTAAGTATGGATTAGATATAATATTTCCTACGCAAAAATTTTATTATGTTTGAATTAGTATATAGCATGCATAATGTTTGATGATTTGACATATTATTTTGGAATCAAATAACTTTCAGATTACTATGTTGAAATGATAGTTCATAGTCATTCAGCATTTATTTGTTCATGAAAAGCTGTTAGTCCTCTGTTTCCTAGGGTGAACATATCCAGAGTAGTAGAGAACTAGTTGGACAGCAGCTTAAAATAATACTAAAATCAAAAATAAACTTTCATGATTCAGAAAGAGCAGCAATCAAAACAAAATAAAATCAATTTACTTCCATTGTCAAATTCTACAAGTGTCAAACTTTATACACACCAGCTCCTACTGAGCATATGCCAGAATTCACAGTGTATACATATATTAGTCTGCTATTTGCTGATGGATGTCCCATGGTACAGGGGCCAGGGATATGGAAATACATTTTGAAAATTGTCAGAAATAAATATATTTTTCATTTGAAATTCAGAGTAAATGCTACTACGTTGACTCATTAATATGCATTTGTTGAATATGCAATTTTACTGTATTGAATTGTCCTTTAAGCTTAAGAATGTAAAGCCAAAGCTAGCTAATGCTACTGTTAGAAGCAAGAAGCAGCACAAACATATTTGATTTGATTTTAAATGGTCAGGATTGTCGAGAACAAAAGTGAAGCTTATATACTTATTGACATAGGAATCAGTCAACTAACAAGGGCATTGCTGGATTATTATTGAATAGTGTACATTTGAAGTCTTTAAAATAATGGCTCAAACTGCATGAGCAAATTAACTTTTTTTTATTATTATTAAAAAATCCAAATCTGAATGCACATGTCTACTAAATGTCTTTCTGGAGTCTTGCAATAAACTAAAATATTGAGAAGTTTGGAACTGTTTTTAATACTTTAACACCTTGTTTCCTGTGTATGTTTTTCAATAGGGGCAGATCCTATATAAATGTCACACAAATTCACAATTCCAGTGAAGGAAGGAGAGAGAGAATGATGCAGGTATATTAAAACGTAATTTTATTCATAATTCATAAAACAGACCTGGCACAGCATACAGAGAGATCCTACTGCTGACGCGTTTCCTGCCTTACTGGCAGTTCATCAGAGCTCTCCTTCCTTCACTGGAATTCACTGGTATGTTTGTCAGATGCAGTCATGTGCAGTAGAGACTGCGCGAGGACAAGCATATCTGACCTTTAGGATCTGACAGCAGAGCAGAGAGGGTGTGCGGAAGCGGCCGTTGCGGGGTGTGTGACCAGAAGGAGTGGCTGTGATGAGGAGGCGTGGCTGACAGGAGTGCCGTGATGGGGCATGACCAGATGAGAACTGGTTGAGTGGGAGTGGATGGGTGGGAGTGGCCTGAGAGAACACAAAAGAGTGGGAGAGAGCGCAAAAGAGGGGGGAGAGAGCAAAAGAGAGGGAAGAGAGAGCAAAAGAGAGGGAGGAGAGAGTGCAAAAGGGGGGAGAGAGCAAAAGAGGGGGGAGAGACAGAGCAAAAGAGAGGGGGAAGGGAGAGAGAGGGGGAAGGGAAAGAGAGCAAAATAATTGGGGGAAGAGAGAGAGCAAAAGAGAGGGGGGAGAGAGAGAGAGCAAAAGAAAGGGGGGAAAGAGAGAGAGTAAAAGAGAGGAGGGAGAGAGAGAGAGAGCAAAAGAGAGGGGGAGAGGGAGAGCAAAAGAGAGGGGGGAGAGAGAGAGCAAAAGAGAGGGGGAGAGAAAGAGCAAAAGAGAGGGGGAGAGAGAGAGCAAAGAGAGGGGGACAGAGAGAGCAAAAGAGAGGGGGACAGAGAGAGCAAAGAGAGGGGGACAGAGAGAGCAAAGAGAGGGGAGAAGGTGCAAAAGAGAGGGGAGAGGGCACAAAAGAGAGAGGAGAGAGAGCAAAAGAGAGGGGAGAGAGAACAAAAGAAAGGGGAGGGAGAGCAAAAGAGAGGGGGGAGCAAAAGAGAGCAAAATAGATGGGAGAGAGAGAGAGAGAGAGAGAGAGAGAGAGAGAGAGAGAGAGAGAGAGAGCAAAAGATGGGGGAGAGAGAGAGCAAAAGAGAGGGGAGAGAGTGAGAGAGAGGGGGAGAGAAAGAGAGCAAAAGAGAGGGGGGAGAGAAAGAGAGCAAGAGAGAGGGGGGAGAGAGCGCATAAGACAGGGGGGAGTGAGAGAGATAGCAAATGAGAGGGGGAGAGAGAGAGCAAGGGGTGTGACAGCTGTACAAAAAATGTGCACGGGCTTTAGGACTAGTTAAATAATAAATAATTAAAGTATATTTGCAAACATTTTACTACACATAAAAAACGTTTTAATGAATTATTGCAATATGAATATGATTAAACAATGTATGTGATGCATTTAAAATCATAGATGCATAGTATAACTGATGTTAAATGAGTCATATTGTTAAATTAAAGGACTCACCTTAAGATTTTTCCTTGATGTGTGCAGGGGAGCTTATATGCCTTTGCTAAACTATGGAAATCACAAGCTTCTGCACACTGCCTATTAGGTTCACAACAATGTACCAAATACAGCACTGATCAAATGTAAACCTTAATTTAATTATTTATTTAAAAATACTAAAACAGTCATTTATTCTTGTTAGAAAAAAGCATGTTAAGTTTGAACATAAAACATTTGCTCTAATTTTCCAACCTATAAGTTTGTGTTATGTACTACCGTATATAGGCCCAGAATATAAGTGCAGAGATTATAAATGCAGCACTACTGATATTGCATAATGCTCTATTAATATTGCAGGCCTGGGATAAGAATATCACACTGTTGGGTATTACAAGTATGTTGTAAAACAGAATTACCAGAGAATGTTTAGGGCTGACATCTCCTTAAAGAGACAGTCTACTTGAAAATTGTTACTGTTTAAAAAGATAGATAATTCCTTTATTACGCATTTCCCAGTTTTGCATAACCAACACTGTTATATTAGTACACTTTTTACCTCTGCAATTACCTTGTAATTAAGCTTTTGCAGACTGCCCCCTTGTCTCAGTGATTTTTTACAAACTTGCATTTCAGCCAATTAGTGTTGACTCATAAATAACTCCACATGAGTGAGCACTATGTTATCTATATGCCACACATGAACTAAACCTGTCTATATGTAAAAAACTAATAAAATGCACTAAGATAAGAGGCGGCCTTTAAGGGCTTAGAAATCAGCCTATGAGCCTACCTAGGTTTAGTCTCCAACAAAGAATATCAAGATAACAACGCTAATTTGATGATAAAGGTAAAATGGAAAGTTGTTTAAAATTGCATGGTCTATGTGAATCACTCAAATTCAAATCTCATCAATGTCAGGTTTGGTTAATTTTTAAGCAAATTTAACAATTCATTTTATCTGCTGCTCATGTTGTATTTGTTGTATAAAACTAAATTAGTTGGTCTTGCCTTACAGTATCTTGGCAATTACTTATATTGTGTTATGTTGTGTCATAAAATGTGCAGTACTTTGTGGTTTAACTAAATATACATAACTGAATAATGTATAAAGTTTTTGCCATACTGTTGAGTGCAGTGTGTCTGTATATTGCTTGCATAACATGCAATATACTTTTTTCAAACCAAATGGTATTATGGATGTGTTAATTAATTTTCTTTAAATTAAAATATACTATTAATTACAGGTTTGTGACAGACTGACACTGCAAACAAATAGCATACAGAAATGAGGTAATTCCTTGGAGAAGATACCTACCTCCTTATTACGTGACATGAACAATGAGACCTTATAGGACATGACGTTTGGTAGAATTACACAAACAGAAGGAACATTGATTGTGGTTGAATTTAATCCTTTAACCATAATTGAGAACACTCACAACTGTTAAATTATAGGTGTCTGGTTTGTTCTGTTGTTCAGAATTCCATTGTTGTTAAAAATTAGAATGTACAGAAGTGATTTGATCCCACATGTGAGAACAGCATTCAACCACATATTTTCTTTTAAGTGTGTCAATGACTTAACCCTTACATTTCTGTAGCCAGAATAACTAAACAAATAATTTAAACCTGTCTCTAATGCTATGGAGTTTAATCCATTTTAAGACTTTTAAATAAGCTTATTCAAATTATGAACAAGACTGTAATCTCCAAACAAATCATTTTATAAATACACAACATTGAATTATGGATTAACCACAACTACAGCATTTTTTATGATGTAGAACTTTAATAACAAGCCAAACAGGTTTGTGCTCCATAAATAACCACCGAACATTTTCCCAGACCAAAATGCTCTATCCAGCCTTGTCCACTTGCTACTCTAACCAAGTTAGTTAGTGAGGAGTGAGCATCAAGCTTTAAACAGTTATCTAAATCTCAAATCTACTTTACAGCTCTCCTCTTGACAGGGAACCTATACCACAAGAATTACTGTTACACACAAGATCAGTGGAATTTTACTCGTCCTAATGCTATTACAAATTAAATAAGGCTAACACAACTTCATTATATTCAATAGTAATTACAGAGTAAAATAAACCTTAAAGGGACACTGAACCCAAAAATTTTGTTTTGTAATTCAGAAAGAGCATACAATTTTAAGCAACTTTCTAATTTACTCCTATTATCAATTTTCTTTGTTCTCTTGCTATCTTTATTTGAAAAAGAAGGCATCTATGCTTTTTTGGGTTCAGTACTCTGGACAGCAATTTTTTATTGTTGGATGAATTTATCCACCAATCAGCAAGGACAACCCAGGTTGTTCACCAAAAATGGGCCGGCATCTAATCTTACATTCTTGCATTTTAAATAAAGATACCAAGAGAATAAAGAAAATTTGATAATAGGAGTAAATTAGAAAGTTTCTTAAAATGTCATGTTCAATCTGAATCATGAAAGACATTTTTTGGGTACAGTGTCCCTTTAAGTGAAATGGCAATGCTGAAAAGATACCCTCTAGACAGCTAAAAATGATAGACCTACAAATTAATTCTACTCTTCTCATAGCATTATTAGAGGAAGTCTAACTCCAAACTCATCTAGGTAACAGAGCAAACTAAATTTTAAACAAATAATAGCACATATAGATGTTAAAAAGCATTGTGAAAGATGTCTGTTTTTCCAATCAAATAAACTGTCATATCATCAAGTGATGAAAGAAACTGAAAAGTTCAGGCAAGTTCAGGCAAAACATCTATACCTGAACAAAGGTCTTCTATTGCTGCCTTGGTTCTAAATTGATTTGGGTCCAAATATAACCACCAATAACTATACCAAACACAATCAGACATCACAAATACATTTCTACTGTGCCAGTTAGCACATGTAAACAATTGCCTATCCCAAATTGCCACAAAAGCATATAAGGCCAGCACTGAGCATTGCAATCCCACAACAGAGAAGCATACAATGTGTGGTCACTTTATTAGGTACAGCTACCTAGTAGTGTGTTGAGCATCCTTTAGCCTTCAAAATTCGTCTAGGCATGGATTAAACAAGATGCTGAAATGTTGTGGAATTATTGCATACCATACAGACATGAGTGTGTCTTGCAACTCCTGGAGATTTGACGAAGTGTGGACCTGCAGCTAATATCCCTTTCCAGCTCATCCCAAAGATGTTCAATAGGATTGAGAACCGGGGAATAAGTGGTCCACTGCAGAAAAGAAAAGTCATTGTTATGTTCCAGGAACCATCCCATAATGATGCGGGCTATATGCACCGGTGCATTATCCTTCTGGAAGTAACCACCTGCCTGAGGCTAAACTGTCAACATGAATGAATGCACTTGGTCATGCTGCTAGGAACTTCGACTCGTCAGACCAATCAACCTTTTCCCAGTCTTCAACGGTCCAGTGGTGGTGTTGTTGTGCCAACAGAAGACGTGCTCTCTTGTTCTTCTTTGACAACAATGGTACCCGATGTGGCTGCTATGTTTTTCTCCACATCAAGGTTGAATTCTGATGTGATTCAAGAAATTGTGACCTGTCTGTTTGCTTGCACAAGTCTAGCCATCTTCCTCTGACCTCTCTCATCAACAAGCGTTTTTTTTTCCCACAGGACTACCGCTGACTGGATGTTTCTTGTTTATTGCACCATTCTTGATACACCCTTGAAACTGTGAATTACAGTTTCAGATACACTTTCTCCAGCACGCCTTGCACCTACTATCATGACACATTCAAAGTCCATTAGATCACTGCTCTTCCCCATTCATGCTGCAGTTTTTACACTTAACTCATAGTAGAAAGGTTGTTCTGCTGTATTTATACCAAAACTGTGGCCACATGATTTATAACATAGTGTAATGAACTATTTGTGTGCACAATAGGGCGGTACCTAATAAAGTGACCGCACAGTGTAGATTTTGACAGCAGATAAGAATCAAAATGATCAAGTCTGCCTATATTTCCTATAATGTATAAGCTTAATTAGTTTGTAGGATAGCCTTATTCTTATCCATCTTAAGTAATTCAATGCACCATGACCGCCTGCTTCCCTTCAGATCACCATGTTACGAACTGAAAATAAACAATTTGCAAAAGAACATCCCAAACCAGCAGCAAACTCATTCTTCATGTACTGACTAAAATAACCTCTATACTTCTTAAATGTAGTGCCCCAAAAAAATGATTGTCAAGCATTTATCAAGTTTTTTATGTTCCTTTCAACAACATATTTGATTCACATTCATTGTTACAAATGTGCCAAAAATATGGATCAGCATTTATATACAATGTGCCCAAAGAGAAGCATTAAGTTGTTGTGGATAAATGTATATAAAAAAAAAATCAATAAATTACTAACTTTAAAATAGGTTGTCACCCAGTTAACATCAAATAGGTTACCAAAAAATGTAAAAGCACAGGTTAGGACCTAGAGTGTACTTGAGGGGGGGTAATGATTTTTTTCCACATATGTGTGCTCTACTGGTATCCACCTACCTATATGTTTTTAGGGTGATAAGCCCTATCTTCCAATTTCTGATTAAAATAACTATTTTTTAAGTTGTTCAACCATAAAAGCTCACCCATGCTCCTGCATATAATAATTATGAAAAAAACCTCAAACATCTGTAAATTAAAAAAAAGAAACAAGTTTTTAAAATATTAATCAAGAACAAAAATAAAGATGCAGTGCCATATCTTTTATAATCAACACAATGCCCCAAACTCTTTCTTAAAATTTATAAATGATAACCCAGCACAAAAATTAATGCCATACCTCATCATCTGAACATCCAAAATCAATTCCCAGTTAATCCAAAGCTTTATTAGCAAAATTGTTATTCTATAAATAAAAAGAAACACAGTTCTGTGATGGTTAAGAAACAAAAAATACTATGGGGGCACCAACCCAATATTTACAAGGCAAATGTAATTCTTAAATTATTTGCAGACTACCAAATAACTCTTCTGAGTAGACTTCACCTATGTGACTGTGAAAAGAACTCCCAGGCAAAGAACTATCGGTGAAACTAGATATAAGTGACCATGAAGATTTAATGTGAAAAGGACATTAAAATAATTTAACTCACTGGAAACAAGAAAAATCATCAGAAGCCATGGATCCAATCAATGCGTTGGCATAGTTTTCAAGTCCATTAAATGCATCCATATAGAAGTGAAACTTTATATTTTAAAGCTCTTACACTTTCTATGGGGGACAATTTAACTCTCAAAAGAAAAAATCCTCCACAACCAAGTAGATTCACATCCCTATTGTAATATTTACTAGATAACTGGGCTTGATGTTTCACACAGAGCAGTTCATAGCAGTTAACAAAAAAATCCATAGGAAGGTAATTCAGCTGAACCATGCTACAGAGCTCAGCCACAGTGCATTAGCATGCTGAGCTATCTGTCTGGCCAGAAAATGTATGTGTGTGTTTATGTGTATATACACGTCTGTAAATACATATACACATATAAATACATACAAACACACATATAAATACATATATATATATATATATATATATATATATATATATATATATATATATATATATATATATATATATATATATATATATAAATCATCCAAGCAGAGATAAGCACAGTCTTACAATACCACATCAGCCAGGGTGCACTCCAGAAAAACATGTAGATTCCTGGTTTGAAAGAAGGCACTCACTGGTCTTTAACAAAGCAATTTATTATTTCATCCAATTAAATATTAGAAGCACATGTATCCATAATGTTTCGGTGTTGTTATGACGCCTTTGTAAAATGGTCTCCAAATGTAAATATTATAAAATCATCGTGTCCCCAACATAGAAAAAAATTGCGTTTTTTTCTATGTTGGGGACACGATGATTTTATAATATTTACATTTGGAGACCATTTTACAAAGGTGTCATAACGACACCAAAACGTTATGGATACATGTGCTTCTAATATTTAATTGGATGAAATAATAAATTGCTTTGTTAAAGACCAGTGAGTGCCTTCTTTCAAACCAGGAATCTATATATATATACATATACATACACATACACATACACACACACACACACACACACACACACAGTCATGGCCACAAATATTGGCACCCCTGCATTTCTGTCAGATAATGCACCACTTCGTCCAGAAAATTGTTTTGCAATTATTGTTTGTATTGGTATGACACAAAAAAATGGAGAGAAAAAAAAGCCAAATCTGACACATTCCACGCAAAACTCCAAAAATGGACTGGACACAATTATTGGCACCTTCTCAAAATTGTAAGAAATAATTGCATTCCAAATGTGTGATGCTCCTGAAATTTGTAATTAAACTCAACTGTATTAATTAACAGGTGCTGACAATACAAAAATCTTGTAAGTTGTATGTCTTTTCTCTATTTTAATTTTGTCCTAATAAAATCTATATTTTAATTAATCTTACTATCTTACCCAATTGTCATATAATCACATGAGATATTGTCCTTTTACATAACTAAGTGTGATTAAAACGCTTTTTGGACTCTGGCGTGCTATTAGTGTATACTTAGGAGGGTTTCAGCTCTCCATTTCTTTCTTTTTAATTGGAATTATTATACACAGCACCAACCCTTGAACCCACAGTAAGTACACTGGGGCAATGAAGTCCTTATATACTTTCAGTAGTGCTATTGGTACACTCCTTTTCTTTCAATAATTCTCACACCTGTGAATCAGGTGTTCTCACCAATAGAGCACACGTGGAAATTTTTTTCTTAAAGGACACCTCTTACATTACTTTTAAATATGTCAACTAAATGGGAACACGATAGACACTCAAGACATCAAAAAAGACAAGCAGATTTAGACAAAGTATTCAAAAAACCCATCTACCAGTTCCAATAAAAATAAATAGACAATGAATCAATCCCTCAAAGAAATACATAAGATGATGCATAAACAAGACAAATTATGGCGGAATCACCATTTTTTTTAAAAATACATTGAATTGAAACTCATACCGAGAGGATTGAGGATTCAGTTATTTCCTGCTTTTGAGTTTCGTGACCCAGGGCTAGCCACAGAATGGGAAGAGGCATTATCCGAGTGCTCTCATAAACTTATGCAAATCTTAATAAAGCACGACAAAACAGAATATGATCTCTTAGAACCCAAATCCAAGAACTTAATACCAAACTCAAAGATTTTGAAACACTCAAAGAATTTGAAGCGTCGTATAATAAATTCCAAAAAGAATTAGATAAATATGAACAAGAGATCAAATTAACTAAACAGGGAAAAATGAGCTGTGATAAAACAGATTATGCAAATAAGAGAGTTTATAAATGGAAGAAGAGAGGTAACTTTAATAAAGATAAACCCTCTAGAGTCAATATTGCAGAGTGATATTTCTGACACTGAAGGGGAAGAACAGTATACCCTAGAATCTGATTCAAAACCACCAAACTCCACAGAAGCAAGTAATAGTAACAATACAATGACTCGCAGAAAGAGAAAATATTTTTTAGATCAAAGTGCCTCTTTAGAAATAAACATACAAGAAGAGGTAGGAGGCAAACCAAAAAGACAAATGAAAAAGAAAACCGAAACTCAAAAGAAATCGGAACGCAAAAACTGGAAACCTTACAAAAGGGATCCAAGTCCATTCTCAGAGTTAAGGATGAAACAATGAGAATAATTACTTTGTCTCAAAAAATTTTAACATCAGATCACATCAATATACTTTCCAAAGGCTTCTCATTTTGTCCTACGTCTAAAGGTGACAAATTTGAGATTATAAAAGATGTTCAATTATTTTTGAGAAAGATAGCACTTAAAAGAATGTATTCAAATACTCAAAATCAAATGAATACTAATGATGACATATCAAACCTGTCGGAAGACGAGAGAATTTCTCTCGAAACCCTCGATGAATTACTTAATGAAAATGAGTCTATCAAAGAACCGAATTGGAGAGATAATATTAAAACTAAATCTCAATACATGCCTAAAACCAACAATTGTCCACAACTGGAAGTTTTCAATGATGTGGTCTGTAATAAAATTACTAACCTTAAAGAGAATTGGACAATTCATAACTTATCAAAATCTGAGTTCCAAACACTTCAAGACATGAAAAAATGGGATGATGTCATTTTACGCAACTCTGATAAAGGTGGGAATGTGGTCATCTGGCCAATAAATAATTATATACAAGAAGCGCAAAAACAGCTAAGAGATAACAAATGTTAAAAAATATTGAGCTACAACCCATCACATGCATATCTACAAGAGTATGAAAATATTATTGTTACAGCCAAAAATAATGGACTTTTAACTCCCAAGGAAATGAAATTTTTGAAGGTGACCAACCCAAAAGTTTCTACATTTTACCTGATACCAAAAATTCACAAAGATCTACAACACCCGCAAGGTCGCCCGATAGTTTCTGGCATTAACTGTTTGATTGAAAAAGCCAGCCAATTTGTTGACAATAGGCAACATTTATCTCAATTACCATCATATGTTAAGGATACTACAGATGTCCTTAAACAATTAGATAATATCTATGTTGATAAAGATACCTGGCTAGTTACGGCAGATGTTGAGTCTCTGTATACTAGTATACATCATCAGTTAGGAATCAAAGCAATTAAAAGTTTTCTATATATGGGATCAGAAGAAAAAACTGAACATAATTAATTTATTTTGAGTCTCTTGAGTTTTGTATTAAATCATAATTTCTTCACCTTTGAATATGGCTTCTACCTCCAAGTAAGAGGGAGCGATATGGGTACTGCTTGCGCACCTACTTACGCCAACCTATTTTTAGGTTGGTGGGAACAGCACTCTGTATTCTCTGACACCAATGAAAAATACACTGACCAAATACCTATATGGTTACGCTATATAGATGGCGTGCTCTTTCTTTGGGAGGGCACTAAGGGAGAACGCAATCTATTCCTTCAAAACTTAACCAGAACGATCTAAATATAAGATTAACACATGAAGCTAGTAAAACTAAAATATCATTCTTGGATTTAGAAATTACCAAGAATGATGATGGTACCTTGAGTACAGATGTATTCAGGAAAGCAACAGCTACAAACAGTATATTGCACAGTACTAGTGCCCATGCCCCGAATACAGTTAAATCACTCCCAATTGGAGAATTTTTGAGAATGAAAAGAAACTGCTCAACAACTGAGATATTTGAAATAAGAGCAAAGCAACTCTCAAAAACAGACTGTTACAAAGAGGTTACAGCAGGAGATCAATAAAAAGAGCAGAATATAGAGCTAAAATTACATCTAGATATCAGCTATTGAAACTCAAACAATCAGATCAAACCCAACAAGAAACAGTCAGGGTCATCACCACATATAATTCGAAAACAGCAGAAGTGATCAAACTCTTACAAGAACATTGGCATGTTCTGCAATCTGGCCATCTTCTATCTAATATTTTGGGAGAAAGAATACAAGTTGGGTATAGAAGAGCACCAAACCTAAAGGACATGATTAGTCCTAGCCATTTAAAAGGTACTAGAACTCGAACACAGCTTAAACAGGGCTCCTTTAAATGTAGCACTTTCAGTACGTGCAGCTTCATGAGAAAAGCCAACTCTATAGTGGACCGTTTTGGGAAAACACATGAAATCAAGGCCCATATAGATTGTACAACTGAAGGAGTTATCTATGTACTCCAATGTAACTGTAAAAAATTCTATGTAGGTATGAAGACCAGAAGAATCAGGTAAAACCATCACCTCAGTTGCCAGACACTTTCTACAAACCCACACATCTAAACAATCTGATCTTAAATGTTTGGGTATACAGAAAGTGGACTTGGGAATTAGAGGTGGCATCATGGAACAAGCTCTTTTGAGAGCAGAAAGTAGATGGATATATTTGTTGAATTCTATTCAACCATTTGGTCTCAACGAATATAATAACTTCATAGCATTTTTATAAAATTAACCTATAAGTTTGTCCCACCTCTTTTGTTATTTATAAAAAATATTTTGGACGCAAGATGGATATCTTTTTTATTTTACAACATGGAAAATAACATTGCAAATAAATTCACCTATTAATATAGATTAAGCACAATTTAAGAAATTGTCACATCATCACTTTGCACACTGTATGTAAAAAAAATTTTTTAGAGGTAGTTTAAAATCAATAATATATTAATATATTCTCAAGTATTCATTTATAAATTCATTTGTATATAATATTAATTCCTTATATACTTTGTAATTCACAGAACAACCCCATTATTAAATAGTTTATTTCCCTTTTTCACTATTTTACACATTCACATTAAATACAATATGTTTCCCATAATTATGTCACTCTCTTGATATCTTGAATTATAAGTGACTATCACGTATACCCTATATCTAGCATAAATTTAATATATTGTGTTTCTACACCATTGTTTGGTTATGTTATTCCCTTTCTCTATTTCTCGGTTAATAAATTATCATATTTTCACACTTCACTTTTATTATTTCATCATTCACAATCTTATCACATAGGATCACTTTGACTCTTTTGTAGCAATTAATTGTTGTTGTATTCTACTATCATCTAGCCTCGGATACTATGCTTTAGGTATACATCACATGATGTTCAATCGTAATCTGCCCATTCGCTTACGTCACTAAGGAGGAGGGACTCACTGACACACAGTCTATATAAACTCATCATCGCGCACCGCGCAAACCATTCGAAAAAGCCAACAAGTGGCAAAACATGTTAGGACTCTGGTGAGGAGTCTAGAGAACTCCTGTGTTTTAGGCAGCGTTTTGGTGGCACGATCAGCGTGACCCTTTATTTGATGGACTCAGTCTATTACTTCATTTAACCGTTGTTGCATTGAATATTTTATATCGATACTTTCAGCTTCATATGGGTTTTATAGTTAGTCGGTTAATCTGACATTAATAAGCCGGTATAGCTTTTACTTTTGAGCTTATGTCTATTGGGGACGCTTAGAGGTAATCATATAATAACTATACTGATACGCATGGTTTTTTCCCCCCGCGCCTTTTAAACAACGCTGGTATTTAGAGTTCTCAGAAGGGCTGCGTTAGGCTCCAAAAAGGGAGTGTACAGGCACATTTACCACCACTGCAACTCTCGATACCAGCGTTGTTTACGGACGCGGCCAGCTTCAAAAACGTGCTCGTGCATGATTCCCCCATAGGAAACAATGGGGCAGTTTGAGCTGAAAAAAACCTAACACCTGCAAAAAAGCAGCGTTCAGCTCCTAACGCAGCCCCATTGTTTCCTATGGGGAAACACTTCCTAAGTCTGCACCTAACACCCTAACATGTACCCCGAGTCTAAACACCCCTAACCTTACACTTATTAACCCCTAATCTGCCGACCCCGCTATCGCTGACCCCTGCATATTATTTTTAACCCCTAATCTGCCGCTCCATACACCGCCGCAACCTACGTTATCCCTATGTACCCCTAATCTGCTGCCCCTAACACCGCCGACCCCTATATTATATTTAATAACCCCTAATCTGCCGCCCCCAACGTCTCCGCCACCTACCTACAATTATTAACCCCTAATCTGCCGACCGGACCTCACCACTACTCTAATAAATGTATTAACCCCTAAAGCTAAGTCTAACCCTAACACTAACACCCCCCTAAGTTAAATATAATTTTATTCTAACGAAATAAAATAATTCTTATTAAATAAATTAATCCTATTTAAAGCTAAATACTTACCTGTAAAATAAACCCTAATATAGCTACAATATAAATAATAATTATATTGTAGCTATTTTAGGATTAATATTTATTTTACAGACAACTTTGTATTTATTTTAACCAGGTACAATAGCTATTAAATAGTTAATAACTATTTAATAGCTACCCAGTTAAAATAATTGCAAAATTACCTATAAAATAAATCCTAACCTAAGTTACAATTAAACCTAACACTACACTATCAATAAATTAATTAAATAAGCTATCTACATTTATCTACAATTAAATCAACTAAACTAAATTACAAAAACAAACAAACACTAAATTACAAAAAACAAACAAACACTAAATTACAAAAAGTAAAAAAAGATTACAAGAATTTTAAACTAATTACACCTACTCTAAGCCCCATAAAAAAGCCCCCCAAAATAAAAAAATGCCCTACCCTAATCTAAAATTAAAAGTTTACAGCTCTTTACCTTACCAACCCTTAAAAGGGCCTTTTGCGGGGCATGCATTAAAGAAAACAGCTCTTTTGCCTGTAAAAAAACATACAATTACAACCCATTACAACCCACCACCCACATACCCCTAATCTAACCCAAACCCCCCTTAAAAAACCTAACACTAAGCCCCTGAAGATCTTCCTACCTTATCTTCACCACACCGGGTATCACCGATCCGTCCAGAAGAGGGTTTGAAGTCTTCATCCTATCCAGCAAGAAGAGGTCCAGAAGAGGGTCCGACGTCTTCATCCTATCCGGCAAGAAGAGGGCACCCGGACCGGTAGACATCTTCATCCAGGCGGCATCTTCTATCTTCTTCCATCCGGCTCGGAGCGGGACCATCTTGAAGCAGCCGACGCGGATCCATCCTCTTCTAACGATGTCCTAAGTCCGAATGAAGGTTCCTTTAAATGATGTCATCCAAGATGGCGTCCCTCGAATTCCGATTGGCTGATAGGATTCTATCAGCCAATCGGAATTAAGGTAGGAAAAATCAGATTCAGGTTCAATCGGATTGGCTGATCCAATCAGCCAATCAGATTGAGCTCGCATTCTGTTGGCTGTAAAAAGAGCTGTAAAATTTTTTTTTTTTTTTTTTTTTTTTTTTTTTTTTTCAAACAAGCTTTATTAAAAATATTAATTAGTGATACAGGAGTAAAGACATTCATTACACAGTGCAGATCTTTGAGCCAAAAAAAAAAGAATAAAACATATATAAAAAAACAAACAAAAAACAGTGACCCACTGACAATCTATTGATATCATAGATCGATTCAGAAACATAAATTACTATCGAAACGAGGTTCCACCCAGCAGGTAAGGTGGGTGTTCCCGCTTCAAATAGACAACAATCAAAAATGTCTGTATCAGTCCTTAATTCCCAACAGTTTGTAAAAGCTTGATAATTTTATAATTATAACAGTTTTACATCATACAAGAAGTATGAAATATACAAATCATTAATAAACTTGTAATACAAGTGTTGTGCTTAGGAGGATTCAGAAAAGAGAAAGGATAGAAAGAAGAGTGAAAGAAGAAGAGTGTACTCCGCTAAAAGGGGAGGAAAAAAAAAAAATTTGGTGAGGGATGAGGAAGGGTAATGGGTAAGGGAGGTATAATAGTAATATTCTGATCTGAGATAGGTGGGTGCTCGTAAGGTGAACACCACCCTATTTAACTATGGGCATTAGAATGCGGTGCCGTTCCAGATTGCTAACATCATCACATAGGTTTCCAGTTGTTTAATTTTCATGTAATGCAGTTTTTCCAAGATCAACAAATCCTCCACTGAGGAGTGCCACTCGGCAAGGGCAGGGACCCGCGAGGACTTCCATCCACGAGGGATAAGCCTTTTGGCGCCTGTAAGCATAATCAGCATTAAGGCCTTAGTGGGGCCATCCCTGGTCCTGGGGAGGTGAAGAAGTAGCATTGTCTCGGGTGTGTGCGGGACAGGAGTTTGTAACTTGTGTGACATGGTCTCGATCACAGCCGACCAAAAGCTCTGTAGCTTGGGGCATGCCCACCAAATATGAAGGAGCGTGCCATGGCCCCCGCAACCCCTCCAGCACAGGGGGCTCGCAGATGGAAATAGCTTGTGTAATCTCGCCGGTGTGTAGTACCATCTAGTCAACAATTTAAGATGGATTTCCTGAACGACCGCCGAGACCGAAGATCTCTTTGTTAGTATGAACGCTCTGTTCCAGTCCTCTACGTCTATTGCATTATTGAGATCGCCCTGCCAAGCCGTTGTGTAAGCTGGTAGTTGGGCGTCTGGAGGCAGAAGCAAAAGTTTGTAGACTTTAGATATCAGCCGTCTAGACGGAGAAATGTCCACACATAGAGCCTCAAATGGAGTGAGATCTCTGCTAAAGCTGCCCCTACACCTGTGGTGCAGCAGGAAATGTGCTAGCTGATGATATCTAAGCCAGGACTGGAAAAGTTCCCTGTGCCGCTCCGATAGATCGTGCTGTGACCGAAGCCTCCCTGCCTCAAGCGCAAAATGCAAGATTCCGTCGCGTAGGCTGTAATCAGAACCCAGTCGAGTGCCCAAGGCATGATATGGGAGTTCAGGGTTTTCTATGATCGGAATCATTGGGGAGTATATCGATGATATATGGGTGCTAGTGGCTAGTAATCTATCCCACTCCTGAAAAGTAGCGAGAGTTAAGTGATAGTTAAGTATGAGCCGAGTGCGGCTCGATGCAGGCACCCATGCCATAGCGCCGATGTTGTGTCGCTTAAAGATTTGACCGTCAAGTCTGACCCACTGTTTTTGCGGTGTGTTTCGTGCCCATTCAATCAGTCTTTGCAGTAATATTGCTCGCCTGTATTTGGCCAAGTCAGGGAACCCCAGGCCGCCCCTATCTCGAGGGAGGTATAGAGTCTTCCTAGAAACTCTAGGTCTTGTGCCTTGCCATATAAACTGTTCTAGGGAGCGTTGTAACTGAGCTATAAAATCATTGGGCAGCGAGATAGGAACTGTTTGCAAAATATATAATATGCGTGGTAATATATTCATTTTAATTAAGCCAATCTTTCCCAGCCATGACAGCATTTTATTTTTCCAGGATGATAGATCATTGGTTATTTCCCTTTTCAGTAGTAGATAGTTATTTTTGAAAAGATCGGCAGGGTTGGCTGATAGATATATCCCAAGATATTTTAGTTTAGAAGAAGCCATGGTAATGTCATGGTTTGACGCTAGCGTCCGGATTAGCTCCGTAGGAGCATTAATGTTCAATATCTCAGACTTAGTTAAGTTAAGATGGAAGTTGGAAAACCTCCCGTACTGTTCTAATTCACGCAGGAGCTCTGGGACAGAGTTCTCGGCGTTAGTGAGGGTATAAAGGATATCGTCCGCGTAAAGGGCCTGCTTAACTTCAATATCTCCCACTCTCAGTCCCGTGATCCTTGGGTTCCCTCTTATCCTGCATGCTAGCGCTTCAATAGAGAGCGCAAAAAGAAGTGGGGACAGAGGGCACCCCTGCCTGGTCCCATTCGTAATATTAAAAGTATCAGATAGCGTGCCGTTAACCCGAATCCGGGCGTTTGGTGCTGAATAGAGAGCGAAAGTCATGTTTATGAAAGATTCGCCAAAGTTCATTACCTTCATGACCCGACGCAGAAAAAGCCAATCGACCCGGTCGAAGGCCTTCTCCGTGTCGGTCGAGAAGAGGACCAGGGGTACACCCTCATTTTGAGCATGACTGATCAACTGGATCACTTTGTTGGTATTATCACGTGCCTCTCGACCAGGTATAAAGCCAACCTGGTCGGAGTCAATTAAGGCTGGAAGGAATTTATTAAGGCGTCTAGCCAATATCTTGGCGAAGACTTTCACGTCCGAGTTAAGCAAGGAGATTGGGCGAAAATTTGCAGGGGATGTAGGGGCCTTTCCCGGTTTGGGTATAACAGCTACGTGGGCCTCTAGCATCGAGCCGGTAAGCATCGGGTCGCGCATAAGTGAATTGAAAAGAGATAACATGGAGGGTCCCAAAATCTCCAGGAAAGTCCTGTAGTACCTGGGGGTAAACCCGTCTGGGCCAGGGCTCTTCCCACCAGGGAGGTCTTTTATAGCTTGAGAGAGTTCTTCAATAGTAATTGGGGTGTCGAGGGAGTCCCTGTCCTCGTCATCTAAGTGGGGGAGGTTCATTGAGGTCAGATAGTCATCTATTAGCGTTTGTCTATGCATTGTGTTATGTGGTTGGTGTGAGGCGTCCTGTGTGCGAGAAATATTATAAAGCTTAGTGTAATAGTCGTGAAAGGAATTCGCTATTTGTTTATTACCTCTCAGTATTGTGCCATCCGCATTCTGTATATAGTGTATATGCGATTTCAATTGCTGCCTGCGAATGCTTCTAGCTAACAGTTTGCCAGGTTTGTTGCCCCCTTCATAGTATTGTTGTTTTATTGTCAGCATCTTACGGTGCAAGATCTCGCATTGGTGTTTATTAAGCTGTTCTTTGGCGCTCACTAAGGATTTGTATACCTCCTTGTCGCTTGGATCTCGCTTGTGTGCAGTCTCTAGGTTTATAATATTATCTAGGATCTGTTTGTGTTTCAAGTTTTGCATTCTAGTCAAGCGGGCCTTATGCTTAAGGAATTCGCCCCGGACTACGCATTTGTGAGCCTCCCAAAAGGACGTGATTGAGGTATGTGAGGGGTCATTATGTGTCAAGTAATCCAGGAGAGTTCTCTGGATATCCGTTTTCACCTCTGGATGTTCCAGAAGAAACTCGTCCAGCTTCCATACGTACACTGTAGGTGGTATGTCTGGCCATTGTACAGTACAAGTTAGATGGGCGTGATCCGACCAAGTTATTGGACCTATTGTGCTCTTAGTTACCATGTCTAACCCGGTTGAGTCAAAGAGAAAGTAATCTATGCGAGAGTATTTGTTGTGCGGTGGTGAAAAGTATGTGTAGTCTCTACTTGTCGGGTGAAGTGATCTCCAAACATCATGTAGTTGTAAGTCTGAAATGGTTGTCTTAACTGATTTAAGAAGTTTACTGGAGATGCTGGATGTACCGGTAGAAGTATCTACACCTGCATCCAATGGGACGTTAAGATCTCCTGACAAGAAAACAGGGCCCCTGGCGAGATCCAGTAAGTGCTTTGAAATTTTTTTAAGAAAGTGGTGTTGGTCTGAGTTTGGTGCGTAAAGTGTGGCTAACGTCAAAGGATGGTCATAGAGTGTGCCTGTGAGAAGTAAGAACCTGCCTTCCGGGTCTTTCTCTGTATGTGAAATTTTTAATGGAACGGAGTGGTGGACAAGAATGCCGACCCCGCCTTTTTTGGTGTCTCCAGAGGCAAATATTGCCGTTGGATACTGCCTAGGGTTCCACTTTGGCTCCCTGCCCCTACGGAAATGAGTCTCCTGTAGAAAGATGATGTGACTATGCAATTTACTGAGTTCTCTTAGTGCGATCGATCTCTTGCCCGGGTCATTCAGGCCCTTTGCGTTAATCGTAGTGAAATTAAGACTATGTAGGTTGAACCTACTTTGTGTGTGAGTCATCTTTGTGAGAGGGGAAAGGGAAGGGGGGAGAGGGAAAAAAAAAAAAAAAAAAAAAAAAAAAAAAAAAGGGAAAATTGAGGAAATAGAGGAGTTGCCTGAAGGTTTTAGATTATTCAGGCACCAGAAGAGAAAAGTAAATAGCGTTCAAGAATAAAGGAAAGAAGACCTCTATAAAGAAGAAAACAACAACTGCACAAGACGCTAAGAGAAGCTACTCGAGCAGAAGTAGAGGTAGAGAAGGGAAAGTAATCCTTTGGCAAGTACAATCTTTATTACATCATGAAATATTTCCTGGGCGTAAGGAATCCCGCGCCCTGGTATTGTATTAGGCATACCTTCATGGGTAAAGGAGGAGGGGAAAAGGAGGACAAATTGGAGGGGAGAGGAAAAAATGGTGGGAGGGAGGAGTCAGAAGGAAAGGGGGTGGAGGAGGGGAAGGAGAGGCAGGGGAGGGGGGGGAGGAGAAGGGGAGGAAGGAGGGGGAGAAATAAGGTGAAGGGGGAAGGGGAAGGAAAGGGGAGGGGAAAGGGAGGTGGAGGGAGGAGGGGAGAAGGGGAGGAGGGGAGAAGGGGAGGAGGGGAAGAGCGAGAAAGAAGGGAGGATATGAGGAAACAAGGCTATTTGTTACAGTATATTCATTAAGATAGAGTCTAACAGTGTAAAACACAAACAGTTTTAAACAGTAACATGTGCATATAGAGTCTCCTCTGCTGGGGACACGGGCAAAGATCACTTATTCGAGAGTTTCTCTATATCGGCGACTACGCAAGTCGCCATGTTAAACCACTCCAGCATGAGGAGAGACAGAGAAGGGAGCGCACTACCTTGGCAAATCTAATCTTTGTTACTTTATGAAATTTATCCAGGATGTGTAAAATCTCCTACTATGGTAATGTCTTAGGTCTGGCTTAAGGGGAAAAGGAGGGGAACAAGGAGGACAATGGGAAAGGGAGAGACGGGAGAAGGGTGAATAAAAGAGGGGAAGGGGGGAATGGGGAGGAAAGGGAGAAAGAGGGGAAGGAAAAAAAAAAAAAAAAAAAAAAAAAAAAAAAAAAGAGAGGGGGGGGAAGGAAGAGAGGAAGGGGAGGGAAGGAGGAGGGAGAAAAAGGGGAGGAGAGGGAGAAGGTGAGGAAAGGGAAATAGGGCAGAGGGTAGGGGGGGGAAAGGAGGGACATGGAGAACATGGCAATTTGTTGCATTATATTCGGTAAGAGAGTGCCTAACAGTACAAAATACAAACAGTTTTAAACATCAACATGGAAACCTAAAGTGTCCCGTGCCGGAGGCCCGGGCAACGGATACATGCATACATACAATAACAACCGCCCATCAGGAGCAACATGTGTGTAGACATTTTTATGTGATTTTTTTTTTTTTTTTTTTTTTTTTTTTTGTATAGTAGACCCAAGGTATATGCAGATCAGGCCTAGGAAGTCCGTGAAAATACTGTCAGGTCAAAGGCCATTATGTTCTACAAGACCCAAGGTGGAGAGAGACAGTTGCCCCCCGGTTCAAAAACACAAAAAGGATACATCTGGTGGCAAAAGTTGAGACCCTCCACTCCGTCAGGGAGCCGAGGCGGAGGCCTCCAAGTCAGCACCCCGCGGAGGCGTGTCATCCTCCACCGAGAGGCCGGCCAAGAAGGCTTGGACATCTGATCCGGGGCGATGAATTACTGTTTTGTTGTTTCGTGTGGCAATTATTGAAACAGGAAAGCCCCAGCGGTATGGAATCTTGTGAGCTCTTAGCCTCGCTGTGATGGGGGTCAATTCCCTTCTTTTTAGCAAGGTGGTTGGTGAAAGGTCAGAAAAAATCTGTAAAACCTCGCCTGCATGCTGGATTGGCTGCTTGGTGCGTGCACACTGGAGTATTTCCTCTTTGTCTTTAAAATTTAAAAAGCGTACTATTATGTCTCTAGGAGGTGCTTTAGGAGGCGGTCTGGCCCGCAATGCCCTGTGGGCACGTTCCAGTGGCAGGTCAGGGGACATTGGAGTGTTTTTAAGTGTTTTTAAGTGTACGGAGCTGTAAAATTTTTATTTTAGAATAGGGTAGGGCATTTTTTATTTTGGGGGGCTTAGAGTAGGTGTAATTAGTTTAAAATTCTTGTAATCTTTTTTTATTTTTTGTAATTTAGTGTTTGTTTGTTTTTGTAATTTAGTGTTTGTTTTTTTTTGTAATTTAGTTTAGTTGATTTAATTGTAGATAATTGTAGATAGTTTATTTAATTAATTTATTGATAGTGTAGTGTTAGGTTTAATTGTAAATTAGGTTAGGATTTATTTTACAGGTAATTTTGTAATTATTTTAACTAGGTAACTATTGAATAGTTATTAACTATTTAATAGCTATTGTACCTGGTTAAAATAAATACAAAGTTGCCTGTAAAATAAATATTAATCCTAAAATAGCTACAATATAATTATTATTTATATTGTAGCTATATTAGGGTTTATTTTACAGGTAAGTATTTAGCTTTAAATAGGAATAATTTATTTAATAAGATTTATTTTATTTCGTTAAATTTAAATTATATTTAACTTAAGGGGGTGTTAGTGTTAGGGTTAAACTTAGCTTTAGAGGTTAATACATTTATTAGAGTAGCGGCGAGGTCCGGTCGGCAGATTAGGGGTTAATACTTGAAGTTAGGTGTCGGCGATGTTAGGGAGGGCAGATTAGGGGTTAATACTATTTATTATAGGGTTTTTGAGGCGGAAGTGAGGCGGATTAGGGGTTAATACATTTATTATAGTAGCGGTGAGGTCCGTTCGGCAGATTAGGGGTTAATAATTGTAGGTAGGTAGCGGCGACGTTGGGGGGGGCAGATTAGGGGGTAATAAATATTATGTAGGGGTCGACGATGTTAGGGGCAGCAGATTAGGGGTACATAGGGATAATGAAAGTTGCGGTGGTGTGCGGTCGTCAGATTAGGGCTTAAAAATTTTTAATAGAGTGGTGGCGATGTGGGGGGGCCTCGGTTTAGGGGTACATAGGTAGTTTATGGGTGTTAGTGTACTTTAGAGCAGTGTTTTTCAACCAGTGTGCCGTGGCACACCAGTGTGCCGTGAGAGATCCTCAGGTGTGCCACGGCAGACTGACAACAGTGTGACATATTTTTTAAACTTTGCTTGTTTTTTACTCCCAGTGCAGGGGTAGTTTGTAGGAGGCATGGCATAACAGCACAATACATACAGTATGTGTGTGTTTGTGTGTATGTGTATATATATATATATGCTGTATTAGGCTACAATGTGTGATTTCTTTTACATTTTGGGATGGTGGTGTGCCACAGGATTTTTTAATGTAAAAAAGTGTGCCACGGCAAAAAAAAGGTTAAAAATCACTGCTTTAGAGCACAGTAGTTAAGAGCTTTATGAACCGGCGTTAGCCCAGAAAGCTCTTAACTCCTGGCTTTTTTCTGCGGCTGGAGTCTTGTCGTTAGATTTCTGACGCTCACTTCAGCCAAGATTCTAAATACCGGCGTTAGGAAGATCCCATTGAAAAGATAGGATACGCAATTGACGTAAGGGTTCTGCGGTATGGAAAAGTCGCAGCTGGAAAGTGAGCGTTAGACCCTTACCTACAAGACTCTAAATACCAGCAGTAGGCCAAAACCAGCGTTAGTACCCCCTAACGCTGGTTTTGACGGCTAATGCAGAACTCTAAATCTAGGCATTGCAATTTAAATCCATATAGCTCTGCTCAATGTTAGTACCAATAAGCAGTGTTGACACTTATTATTTTCTATTTTGATAATCATGTTACTTGTCAGTCATTGAGTAAGACACAGAACGGCATTGTGTTAAAACATTGTCAATTCGAGTAACCATAAGACTGATGTTAAAAGCTCAGCACCGATAGTATCCATACATATAGTTAACTCATTTCATTGACTATTTAATTCATGAAGTGCTGATGTATTTTCTAACGTCGGTTGTGATATAAATATCATTGGCAACAAATATTTATAACGTTATAAGTCAGGATATCTTTCAAGACTGATAGGTAACAATTTATCATTCTCGTATTAGACCTCAATATTTAACCTTTGCCGTGATCAACTTTATTTTTGTTAATTAAACACTTTGATATATACAATAGTACTAATATAATTGGCTTTCTGCCTTACCAACATTGTGACTTGCACCTCCATCTAATTATACCGTTAGGAGATTAACAATCAGTTGACTCAATTCACAAGTAGTTACTTTGTTTCACTTTATCTCCAACCAGCAGCACTTCAGTGCAATAATCATACTAGCAAATCTGTACAAGTGTAAATGTTTATATTAACCCATGGTGTACAAACGATTCTTCAAACTTGGTTGCGATACAAACACTAACGGTAACCATTGCTCTAAACTTCTAAGCACGTACATGTATATGGTTACTAGGCAGTATATCGTTAAATACTGACAACAGGATAAATGAATTATTGACACATTTTGATCTTTAGTGTTATATTATGGATGTTTAATTTCACAGTGATTCATTTTATTTTGTCAACTCAACACTGAAACATAATAGTGTACAGACACTTGGTGATATTCAAATCCAAGTGACACATAAGGCCTGATCCCTAATAAGATCACGTTATATATGATCTGGTACATATACTACATTGAGCAGAAGTCATTATTCTTAAGCACTACTTTCATATCTTATTACTATTGGAGGAATAAAGTATTAATTCCCAGTCATTTATGCTAGTGGAATCCTCCTTAGAAGGTATTATAAAGGTTATTCCATTTACGGAGTCCACAGAGACGCTATATTACTAGCATCAATTACCATTATTTCGCTGATTTACCCCCTCAACTTATTTTTAACTTGTATGTTGTATGTCTTTTCTCTATTTCAATGTTGTCCTAATAAAAGCTATATTTTAATTAATCTTACTATTATACCCAATTGTCATATAATCACATGAGATATTGTCCTTTTACATAACTAAGTGTGATTAAAATGCTTTTTGGACTCTGGAGTGCTATTAGTGTATACTTAGGAGGGTTTCAGCTCTCCATTTCTTTCTTTTTAATACAAAAATCACACTAGCAGCCAGTTAAAATGGTGAACAATTGACTCAACCTTTCTATTGTGTGTCTCTGTGTGCCACACTGAGCATGGAGAAGAAAAAGAGCAGCAAATAATTGTCTGAGGATTTGAGAACAAAAATCTAAAGGTTACAAGTCCATTTCCAGAGAACTTATTGTTCCTGTGTCCATTGTGCGCAACATTGTCAAGAAGTTTACAGCCCATGGCACTGTAGCTAATCTCCCTGGACAAAAGAGAAAAATTGCTCAAAGATTGCTACGAAGGATTGTTAGAATGGTGGATCAACTTCCAGACAAATTCAAGCTGACCTTCAGGCACAGGGTACAAATGTTTTGGCTCACACTATATGTCGCCATCTGAATGAAAAGGGACGCTATGGTAGGAGACCCAGGAGGACCCCACTGCTGACACAGAAACATAAAAAAGCCAGATTGGAGTTTGCCAGATTTTACCTGAGGAAGCCAAAATCATTTTGGGAGAATTCGCTGTGGACAAATGAAACAGAATTACAGATTTTTGGTAAAGCCCATCATTCTAATGTTCTCAGAAAAATAAATGAGACTTTTAATGAAAAGAATACAATCCCTACAGTCAAACATGGTGGAGGTTCACTGATGGTTTTGCGTTTGCTTTGCTGCTTCAGGTACTCAATGTCTTGAGTGTGTACATGGCATTATGAAATTTGAAGACTACCAAAGAATTCTGTTGTGCAATGTAGGGCCCAGTGTTAGAAAGTTGGGTCTCCGTCAGAGGTCATGGGTCTTACAGCAGGACAATGACCCAAAGAACATCTCATAAAGCATCCGGAAATGGTTTAAGACAAAGCGCTGGAGAGTACAGGCCAACAATGTCCATGGCCTCTAGTTATCAAGCCGTCAACCGCAAATTCCCTGGAATTCCGCAGCGTATTTGTGGCGAGGCTGATTCGCCTTAGTTATCAAAGGCTAGAGACCGGCAAAAGTAGAATCTAGTGACGTAAGCTTCAATCCGCCGAACTCAGTCCGACACAGATCGATGCTTACGTCACTCCAGATGTTCCGAATGCAAGTTCGCCACAATCTGACTACTTTTGGTAGTTATCAAACTACTACCAGGTACGCTCGCCACTATTCCGGGCCAGCGTACCTAGATTTCAATCCGCCTAGCTAAAAGAAATGCAAAATTACCTGTAAAATAAATCCTAACCTAAGTTACAATTAAACCTAACACTACACTATCATTAAATTAATTAAATAAATTAGCTACCAATACCTACAATTAAATAAACTAAACTAAATTACAAAAACAAACAAACACTACATTACAGAAAATAAAAAATATTACAAGAATTTTAAACTAATTACACCTAATCTAAGCCCCCTAATAAAATAAAAAACAAACAAAATAATAAAAGTCCCAACCCTATTCTACATTACAAAGTAATCAGCTCTTTTACCAGCCCTTAAAAGGGCTTTTGCGGGTGGGAGAATAGATCTGGATTCGTAGACCACAGCTGCAGAATTGTTTTGGAATAGTGGTGCTTGTTTCACTTCCTTAAGGAGCGCACCTATTGCTCAGGTGCACACAGGTTAAGAAGTGATTTTATAATAGGTGGTTAATACACAGGTCTGAATATTTGTCAGATGGTATAAACAACAGTTAGGGTAGAGGAAAATTGTAAGAATTTGGATTCCAAGCTAATACAAAGGAGATATGGTAGAAACAGGTTATGCAAACATAAAGCAAATCCAGCACAGTAGGGGTTACTGGAGAGACTAAAGATTCAGAGCGCAGTTCCTCTCTCTGAGCACTCTGTGTGAATCTGTCTGCTAGCAATTAACAGCGAAGGCTGTGAGAGCGCAGCTCCTATGTCTGTGTACTCTGAGTGGAACTGCCTGTTAGCAATTGTCAGTCTGAAGGCTGTGAGAGCACAGCTCCTATGTCTGTGTACTCTGAGTGGAACTGCCTGTTAGCAATTGTCAGCGTGAAGGCTGTGAGAGCACAGCTCCTATGTCTGTGTACTCTGAGTGGAACTGCCTGTTAGCAATTGTCAGCGTGAAGGCTGTGAGAGCGCAGCTCCTATCTCTGTGTACACTGTGTGGAACTGCCTGTTAGCACTTGCCTGTGTGAAGGCGGTGACGTCAGCTGCAGAGTCTGTTGCAGGGAGAGGTGTAACAGCTGAACATCCAATGTAGAGAGCTGCACCAAGGTTAATTAAATGCTCCTTGTAAAGGTATATTAACTTAGAACAGGATACCTTAGACACTGAGGCTCAGTGTAATTTGTAGAATAGGACGTCCTATATTTGTAATCCAAATTAGGTAGATAGAAGCAATCAAAGTTCTCCAGATACACAGCGTGCAATTCAATAGCAAAACAAATTACCAAGCACTTGTCTGCAGGTGTGCTGGTGCTGAAATAGGGAGAAGGGGTGGAGTTACTAGGTGACTGGAAGATTAACCCTTACAGCGGGGCATTGCCCCAAAGTAATCAGCTCTTTTACCTGTAAAAAAAAATACTACCCCCCCAACATTAAAACCCACCACCCACATACCCCTACTCTAACCCACCCAAACCCCCCTTAAATAAACCTAACACTACCCCCCTGAAGATCTCCCTACCTTGAGTAGCCGGGTTGAAGTCTTCATCCGATGGGGCAGAAGAGGACATCCAGACCAGCAGAAGTCTTCATCCTATCCGGGCAGAAGAGGACATCCGGACCGGCAGACATCTTCATCCAAGCGGCATCTTCTATCTTCATCCATCCGACGAGGAGCGGCTCCATCTTCAAGACCTCCGGCGCGGAACATCCTTCCTGCACGACGACTACCCGACGAATGGCTGGTCCTTTAAATGACGTCATCCAAGATGGCGTCCCTCAAATTCCGATTGGCTGATATGATTCTATCAGCCAATCAGAATTAAGGTAGGAAAAATCTGATTGGCTGATGCAATCAGCCAATCAGATTGAAGTTCAATCCGATTGGCTGATCCAATGAGCCAATCGGATTGAACTTCAATCTGATTGGCTGATTGCATCAGCCAATCAGATTTTTCCTACCTTAATTCCGATTGGCTGATAGAATTCTATCAGCCAATCGGAAATTGAGGGACGCCATCTTGGATGACGTCATTTAAAGGACCAGCCATTCGTTGGGTAGTCGTCGCGCAGGAAGGATGTTCCGCGCCGGAGGTCTTGAAAATGGAGCCGCTCCTCGTCGGATGGATGAAGATAGAAGATGCCGCTTGGATGAAGATGTCTGCCGGTCCGGATATCCTCTTCTGCCCGGATAGGATGAAGACTTCTGCCGGTCTGGATGTCCTCTTCTGCCCCATCGGATGAAGACTTCGGCCCGGCTGGGTGAAGATGACTCAAGGTAGGGAGATCTTCAGGGGGGTAGTGTTAGGTTTATTTAAGGGGGGTTTGGGTGGGTTAGAGTAGGGGTATGTGGATGGTGGGTTTTAATGTTGGGGGGGTTGTATTTTTTTTCACAGGTAAAAGAGCTGATTACTTTGGGGCAAAGCCCCACAAAAAGCCCTTTTAAGGGCTGGTAAAAGAGCTGATTACTTTGTAATGTAGAATAGGGTAGGGACTTTTATTATTTTGTTTTTTTTAATTTTATTAGGGGGCTTAGATTAGGTGTAATTAGTTTAAAATTCTTGTAATATTTTTTTATTTTCTGTAATGTAGTGTTTGTTTTTTGTAATTTAGTTTAGTTTATTTAATTGTATTTAATTGTAGGTATTGGTAGCTAATTTATTTAATTAATTTAATGATAGTGTAGTGTTAGGTTTAATTGTAATTTAGGTTAGGATTTATTTTACAGGTAATTTTGTATTTCTTTTAGCTAGGTAGTTATTACATAGTTAATAACTATTTAATAACTATTGTATCTAGTTAAAATAAATACAAAGTTGCCTGTAAAATAAATATAAATCCTAAGATAGCTACAATGTAATTATTAATTACATTGTAGCTATCTTAGGCCTAGATTTAGAGTTCTGCGGCCAAAGGGGTGCATTAGCTACGCGTGCTTTTTTCTGGCCGCACCTTTTAAATACCTCTGGTATTGAGAGTTCACAGAATGGCTGCGTTAGGCTCAAAAAAAGGAGCGTAGAGCATATTTACCGCAACTTCAACTCTCGATACCAGCGGTGCTTACGGACGCGGCCAGCTTCAAAAACGTGCTCGTGCACGATTCCCCCATAGAAAACAATGGGGCTGTTTGAGTTGAAAAAAAACCTAACACCTGCAAAAAAGCCGCGTTCAGCTCCTAACGCAGCCCCATTGTTTTCTATGGGGAAACACTTCCTACGTCTGCACCTAACACTCTAACATGTACCCCGAGTCTAAAATCCCCTAACCTTACACTTATTAACCCCTATTCTGCCGCCCCCGCTATCGTTGACACCTGCATATTTTTTTTAACCCCTAATCTGCCGCTCCATAAACCGCCGCTACTTACATTATCCCTATGTACCCCTAATCTGCTGCCCCTAACACCGCCGACCCCTATATTATATTTATTAACCCCTAATCTGCCCCCCACAACGTCGCCTCCACCTGCCTACACTTATTAACCCCTAATCTGCCGAGCGGACCGCACCGCTATTATAATAAAGTTATTAACTCCTAATCCGCCTCACTCCCGCCTCAATAACCCTATAATAAATAGTATTAACCCCTAATCTGCCCTCCCTAACATCACCGACACCTAACTTCAAACATTAACCCCTAATCTGCCGACTGGAGCTCACCGCTATTCTAATAAATGTATTAACCCCTAAAGTTAAGTCTAACCCTAACACTAACACCCCCCTAAGTTAAATATAATTTAAATCTAACGAAATAAATTAACTCTTATTAAATAAATTATTCCTATTTAAAGCTAAATACTTACCTGTAAAATAAATCCTAATATAGCTACAATATAAATTATAATCATATTATAGCTATTTTAGGATTTATATTTATTTTACAGGTAACTTTGCATTTATTTTAACCAGGTACAATAGTTATTAAATAGTTAAGAACTATTTAATAGCTAAAATAGTTTAAATAATTACAAAATTACCTGTAAAATAAATCCTAACCTAAGTTACAATTAAACCTAACACTACACTATCAATAAATTAATTAAACAAAATACCTACAATTATCTACAATTAAACCTAACACTACACTATCAATAAATTAATTAAATACAATACCTACAAATAAATACATTTAAATAAACTAACTAAAGTACAAAAAATAAAAAAGAACTAAGTTACAAAAAATAAAAAAATATTTACAAACATTAGAAAAATATTACAACAATTTTAAACTAATTACACCTACTCTAAGCCCCCTAATAAAATAACAAAGACCCCCAAAATAAAAAATGCCCTACCCTATTCTAAATTACAAAAGTTCAAAGCACTTTTACCTTACCAGCCCTGAACAGGGCCCTTTGCGGGGCATGCCCCAAAGAATTCAGCTCTTTTGCCTGTAAAAAAACACATACAATACCCCCCCCAACATTACAACCCACCACCCACATACCCCTAATCTAACCCAAACCCCCCTTAAATAAACCTAACACTAAGCCCCTGAAGATCTTCCTACCTTATCTTCACCTCGCCGGGTATCACACCAATCGGTCCTGGCTCCAAAATCTTCATCCAACCCAAGCGGGGGCTAGACATCCATCATCCGGCGGCTGAAGAGGTCCAGAAGAGGCTCCAAAGTCTTCATCCTATCCGGGAAGAAGAGGCGATCCAGACCGGCAACCATCTTGATCCAAGCGGCATCTTCTATCTTCATCCGATGAGGACCGGCTCCATCGTTTAGACCTCCAGCGCGGATCAATCTACTTCCGACGACGTCCAACTGAAGAATGACGGTTCCTTTAAAGGACGTCATCCAAGATGGCGTCCCTCGAATTCCGATTGGCTGATAGGATTCTATCAGCCAATCGGAATTAAGGTAGGAAGATTCTGATTGGCTGATGGAATCAGCCAATCAGAATCAAGTTCAATCCGAATGGCTGATCCGATCAGCCAATCAGATTGAGCTCGCATTTTTTTATTTTGGGGGTCTTTGTTATTTTATTAGGGGGCTTAGAGTAGGTGTAATTAGTTTAAAATTGTTGTAATATTTTTCTAATGTTTGTAAATATTTTTTTATTTTTTGTAACTTAGTTCTTTTTTATTTTTTGTACTTTAGTTAGTTTATTTAAATGTATTTATTTGTAGGTATTGTATTTAATTAATTTATTGATAGTGTAGTGTTAGGTTTAATTGTAGATAATTGTAGGTATTTTATTTAATTTATTTATTGATAGTGTAGTGTTAGGTTTAATTGTAACTTAGGTTAGGATTTATTTTACAGGTAATTTTGAAATTATTTTAACTATTTTAGCTATTAAATAGTTCTTAACTATTTAATAGCTATTGTACCTGGTTAAAATAAATACAAAGTTACCTGTAAAATAAATATAAATCCTAAAATAGCTATAATATAATTATAATTTATATTGTAGCTATATTAGGATTTATTTTACAGGTAAGTATTTAGCTTTAAATAGGAAAAATTTATTTAATAAGAGTTAATTTATTTCGTTAGATTTAAATTATATTTATTTTAGGGGGGTGTTAGTGTTAGGGTTAGACTTAGCTTTAGGGGTTAATACATTTACTAGAATAGCGGTGAGCTCCAGTCGGCAGATTAGGGGTTAATACTTGAAGTTAGGTGTCGGCAATGTTAGGGAGGGCAGATTAGGGGTTAATACTATTTATTATAGGGTTATTGAGGTGGGAGTGAGGCGGTTTAGGGGTTAATAACTTTATTATAGTAGAAGTGCGGTCTGCTCGGCAGATTAGGGGTTAATAAGTGTAGGCAGGTGGAGGCGACGTTGAGGGGGGCAGATTAGGGGTTAATAAATATAATATAGGGGTCGGCGGTGTTAGGGGCAGCAGATTAGGGGTACATAAGGATAACGTAGATGGCGGCTCTTTGCGGTCGGCAGATTAGGGGTTAATTATTGTAGGTAGCTGGCGGCGACGTTGTGGGGGGCAGGTTAGGGGTTAATAAATATAATATAGGGGTCGGCGGTGTTAGGGTCAGCAGATTAGGGGTACATAAGTATAACGTAAGTGGCGGTCGGCAGATTAGGGGTTAATAAGTGTAGGCAGGTTGAGGCGACATTGAGGCGACGTTGAGGGGGGCAGATTAGGGGTTAATAAATATAATATAGGGGTCGGCGGTGTTAGGGGCAGCAGATTAGGGGTACATAAGGATAACGTAGGTGGCGGCTCTTTGCGGTCGGCAGATTAGGGGTTAATTATTGTAGGTAGCTGGCGGCGACGTTGTGGGGGGCAGGTTAGGGGTTAATAAATATAATATAGGGGTCGGCGGTGTTAGGGGCAGCAGATTAGGGGTACATAAGTATAACGTAGGTGGCGGTCGGCAGATTAGGGCTTAAAAAATTTTTATCGAGTGGCGGCGATGTGGGGGGACCTCGGTTTAGGGGTACATAGGTAGTTTTTGGGTGTTAGTGTACTTTAGAGCACAGTAGTCAAGAGCTTTATAAACCGGCGTTAGCCCAGAAAGCTCTTAACTACTGACTTTTTTCTGCGGCTGGAGTTTTGTCGTTAGAATTCTAACGCTCACTTCAGCCACGACTCTAAATATCGGAGTTAGAAAGATCCCATTGAAAAGATAGGATACGCAATTGACGTAAGGGGATCTGCGGTATGGAAAAGTCGCGGCTGCAAAGTGAGTGTTAGACCCTTTCCTGATTGACTCCAAATACCGGCGGTAGCCTAAAACCAGCGTTAGGAGCCTCTAACGCTGGTTTTGACGGCTAACGCCAAACTCTAAATCTAGCCGTTAGGGTTTATTTTACAGGTAATTATTTAGCTTTAAATAGGATTAATTTAGTTAATAATAGTAATTTAAATTTATTTAAGTTAGGGGGGTGTTAGGGTTAGTGTTAGTGGCGGCGGTATAGGGGGGCAGGATAGGGGTTAATAGGTATTATGTAGGTGGCGGCGGGGTCCGGGAGCGGCGGTTTAGGGGTTAACATATTTATTATAGTTGCGGCTGGGTCTAGGAGCGGCAGTTTAGGGGTTAATAACTTTATTTAGTTGCGGCGGGGTCCGGGAGTGATGGTTTAGGGGTTAATATATTTATTATAGTTGAGGGGGGCTCTGGGGGTGGCGGTATAGGGGGTAAAATCTTTATTTAGTTGCAGGGGGCTCCGGGGGTGCCGGTATAGGGGGTAGAACAGTATAGTATGAGTGCTTAGTGACAGGGGTATCAATAAAGCTGTAAAAAAGCCGAAGAGCAGCGAGATTGATGATTGATAACTATCACAGTCCGCTGCTCATCGCCCCGTACTTGGTGCGCGGCTTTTTGACAGATTTATTGATAACTTTGGCAAGCGTATTCAGGTCCGGGGCGGCGATGTGAGTCGAGCTTAGGCGAGCGTTTTGGGGCCGGCAAATGCAGGTAAGTAGACGGCTTCATAACTAGAGGCCCATATCTCAATCCCATAGAGCACCTGTGGAGAGATCTCAAAACAGCAGTTGGAAAAAAAGGAACCCTTCCAATCTAAGAGACCTGGAGCAGTTGGCGAAAGAAGAGTGGTCCAAAATTCCAGTAGAGAGGTGTAAGAAGCTCATTGATGGTTACAGGAAGTGATTGATTTCAGTTATTTTTTCCAAGGGGAGTGCTACCAAATATTAAATTGAGTGTGCCAATAATTTTGTCCAGTCCATTTTTGGAGGTTTGGGTTGAATGTTTCAGATTTGGCTTTTTTTCTCTCCACTTTTTTTGTGTCATACCAATACAAACAAAATAAATAAACATGAGAATGCCTAAACATTCGTAATTGCTGTAATTTTCTTGGCAAAGTGATGCATTATCTGACAGAAATGCAGGGGTGCCAATATTTTTGTTAAAGGGAACGGTAAAATGTTGCGCTGGTATTAACCATTTCTCATATACAGCCCCGCTCCCACAAGCAGGAAAAGAAAAGGATAATGAACAATAGATGGTCATGTATGAGCGCTATCAGCTACAGAGTGTAATATACTTAAATAACATGTAATACAAATCTATTAGAAGAAAAGATTAGTTATAAAGGTATAAGAATATAAAATATTTATTTCAAACATATATTCACAGCTAATATGACCGGTCATATATAAAAAAGTCTAACCGGACAGAAATCATTTAAATAGCCTTTCTAGACAGACAATATAAAAACATATCTAGTGCAAACATGTAATGTGTAAACTACTACTATCATACTTAAAACTACTACTATGGTACTTTAAACTATAAATATGGTATTTAAAACTATAAAAACAATAATAGGTCACTTGTAAGGATATCTCAATATAGATGAATATTGGATCGCTTTGTAACAGATGTATTGCAGTGAAACTGAATGTAGCCAAATGCTCTCAGTATTGCAATATATAACAGCTGTAGTTCTCCTTAATATTTGGAACCTTATGTAGCCATATGTTGTCAACTTTCCAGAATAAAATTAGCACTGTCCATTCTCTATGATCGCTGATAGCGGTATATTTAGCACCAAGCATCCAGACTTATACACCTCTAAAGTGCCTACTTTTATCGAGAACGGCTTCTTCCTCTCAGCCGAGCCGACAACAGCCAATTTGATAGCTGCACTGTAGCTATGACACAGGTGTCTGTAAAGATATGTTTCTGATTCCTGATTTGTCACCACACCAGTGTCTAACCATGTGACTACCAATAGCCAATCCTGGACCTGGATTCCGTTTCCCGGATCCTTACTCTGCGCAGAGATTTATTAAAGGATCTTAAGAGAGAAAATAATCCTTTTTGTAATCTTAAGCAATCTGTGGTAATCTTTCAAGTGAAGAAGTTTGGGAAGTAAATCACCATCAACGCATTTCACTGTTTACACGGCTTTATCAAAATGAATATTGAAAGTCTCAAGTGTCCTTATATACACACCTCCTTACAAGTGATTGGTTGCGTACCTAATTGTACGCTTCTTAAGGTGAAATTGCTTATGCTAGATCTTATAATGTTTGCAATATGTTCTAATCTTCCCAGTGAGCATTTAAAATTTATATTATTATGAATGGTTAAACTTAACTTACATAGCTTAGATATAAAAAATCAGATATATAAAATTAAATTGTATCACTGTACATTTAGTACTATACATAAATTTACATCTGTCCATTAAGATTAACAGTCCATAAATTAGTCATTATGATTAGTGATAAATCGTTAATGATACTGTATCTTTTACTATTTATTGTCTTACAAATCAAATGTTGTATGTACCTTATCTTGTTGGTTTTAAATCCATCAAAGAGGCAGTACCAGGGTATATCTTGAAATTAATTATTGTTAATCTAAAATGAAGGGATTCAGGTCTAGTTCTGAATTGAGACTTAGAGGTCCATTCATCAAGCTCTGAATGGAACTTGAGGGCCTGTGTTTCTGGCGAGTCTTCAGACTCGCCAGAAACGCAAGTTATGGAGCAGCGGTCTAAAGACCGCTGCACCATAACCTGTCTTCCTGCTCTGATGAGGCGGACAGAGATTGCTACAATTCAACCCGATCAAGTACGATTGGGTTGATTGACACCCCCCTGCTGGCGGCAGATTGGCCCCGAGTCTTCAGGGGGCGGCGTTGCACAAGCAGCTCACAAGAGCTGCTGGTGCAATGATGAATACGGAGAGCAAATTGCTATCCACATTAAGCGTTGTCTGTCGGACCTGATCTGAACTGTCGGATCAGGTCTGACAGACCTTTGATAAATAGTCCTCTTAGTGGGAATAGCGTCCTCAAATCATAAATTATTTCTGCTTCCTTGAGTAATAATAATTTATCAAAATCTCCCCCTTGCCATGGTTTTTTGACCTTACAGATACCCTGTAAGGTCAAAAAAGTGTTTAGTGTTATTATCGTGAACAGTTCTAAAGTTTTTGTACAGTCTAGTGCCTTGATCTCCTTTTTCAATGTGATTCAGGTGTTCTCTTATTCTTGTTCGCAAAGTCCTTGATGTCTCACCTAAGTATTGTTTTTTACAAGTGCATTGAATAAGATAAATTACTCCTTTATCGCTACACCTGATGGTATCATTAATTTTGTATTCTTTATTTATGATTGTGGAGACGTAACATTTCAATTTAGTGCTGTGTTGACAAGCATTTCAGCTATAACATGGGTAGTAGCCACTTAGTTTATTCCCTAAGATATCTCTGTCTCTAGTGATGTGTTTTATTTCTTAAAAATCACTGGGTGCTAAAATATTTCTTTTCTGTAGATCATCGTAGGTCTTTCTGTGACCAAATTACCTAAAGAGGGGTCAGATTTTATGAGGTGCCAATGTTTGTTTAATATTTTTACCAAAATTTTTTATGTTGGCAATTATAATTGGTAACAAAAAGCACTTTGATAATGTCTAGGTCTGCATTCATTTCAGTTTGGGTTTTTCTTTTTAGAGTATCTTTTATCTCTATATCCCTAACTGCTGTTATTGTTGATTTTATGTCATCAGCATAGTAACCCTTTTCTATGATTTTTTTTTCTAATACTTCTATTTGAGTATCATAGTCAATAAGTCTAGAACAATTACGCCTAATTCTAAGAAACTGCCCTTTGGGAATATTTTTAATACAACGGTCTAAGTAGCAGCTATTAGCATGCACATAGTTTTTGGCATCCACAGCCTTGAAGTGGTTCTTAGTATTCAGCTCCCCTTTTTCTACAAAAATATCTGTCAGCCGTATAAAGTCAGTCCAGGATTAGCCCCAACTGCTAGAATGATAATTAAAAAACACGCTAGCACACTGAGAGAAAACCAGGACGTGACCCACTCAGGAAAGAAAAAACAGTTAGTATGCAGGAAAAGAAAACTATGTATTCACAGATGATGCTGGGTCATGGGAACAGGTTCTTGATTAGAAGTAGTACAATGTACAGAAACTTAAAAGCAGTCTGAGGATGTTCCGTTAGAGTGGTCAGGCAAAGCAGAGTACAGTATCAGTTTAAAACAGGCAGAGAATGATCCGTTAGAGTGGTCAGGCAAAGCAATGGTCAATGTCCCTTTAAGCAGGTTTAAGGATTTAGCAATAGAGTGGTCAGGCAAAGCAATGGTCAATGTCCCTTTAAGCAGGTTTAAGGATAAGGCACTCACAGACAGTATAGGTGCCAGGAAGCAGGAAGCAAAATCCGACAAACGGACACCAGAGAGAAGTCCCACCGGAGATTTAAAGGGCTGTGATGTGTAGGGCGGCGTGACACAGGAAGGCCCGTCACGTTACTAGGCAATGTGACGCAACAAAGACATAGAGAGAGATCCAGGAGCCACAGCGACATGTCAATGATCGGATCATAACAGCACCCCCTCCTCAAAGACCCCTCCGGGGGATAGGACCTGGCTTGGAAGGATGAGCCTTATGAAAAGCCTTAATCAAAGCAGGAGCATGAACTTGACGAACTGGTTCCCAGGACCGTTCCATGACAGGATAACCTTTCCAGTGGATAAGATTGTACAGATTCTTGCCACGAAGTTTGGAATCTATGACATGACTGACTTCAAATCAGGTTGTCCATGAACCAGAAGAGGTGGAGGATTGGTCTTAGGTTTGGAATACCTATTAAAATTGACTGTTTTAAGAAGAGAGACATGAAAAACTGGATGGGCTTTAAGAGTCTTAGGTAGTGCAATACGATAAGCAGTAGAGCAAACCTGACTTAAGATCTGGAAAGAACCCACATAGTGGGGTCCCAGTTTAGCAGAAGGTTGTTTGAGACGAAGATGATGTGTAGAAATCCAAACTTTGTCTCCAGGACGATACTTGGGGGCCTTCTTCCGTTTGCGATCAGCATAGTATTTATATTGATTAGAAGCTTTGGAGAGGAGAAGGCGGATCTTTCGCCAATGACGAAAAATTCTGTGGACACAGAGATTAGCAGTGGGAATTTCAGTAGATGAGGTAAGAAGAGGAAATGTTCTAGGTTGGAATCCGTGTGCTGCTTTAAAGGGTGAGGTCTTAAGAAAAGTATTGTAGCGGGCATTGTGAGCCAGTTCAGCAAGAGGCAAGTAGTGGGTTCAGTTAGAATGGTGAAGATCCACATAATGCCTGAGATACATTTCCAAGCACTGGTTGACCCTCTCGGTTTGGCCATTGGACTGTGGGTGATGAGATGTAGACAATGAGATGGTAGTATCAAATTGTTTACAAAGAGATTTCCAAAACTGTGAAACAAACTGAACCCCTCTATCAGAAACAATATCAAGTTGAAAACCATGCAATCTCACTACATGCTGAAAAACAATTCAGAAAGGGTTTTAGCAGAGGGTAAGCCAGACAATGGGCTGATTTAGTGAATCTGTTGACTATTACCCAAATAGTATTGTTTTCTGCTGAGAGAGGGAGATCAGTAATTAAATCCATGGACAAATGAGTCCAAGGCTGGTGAGGAATAGGTAGAGGTGGGAGTAAGCCAGAAGGTAGATGACGTGGCATCTTGTTGAATGCACATACAGTTCAAGCAGAAACATAATCTTTGCTGTCACAAGTTAAAGAGGGCCACCAGACATATTGCTTAAGGTTCCAAATAGTATTGCTGACACCAAGATGTCCAGAAAGGGGATTGTCATGAGCCCAAAGTAACAATCTAGAACGGAGGCACTCAGGAACAAAAAGTAGACCAGCAGGGGGTTTGCAAGAGGAAGGAAGATCCTTTTGTGCAGCTTGTAATTCTTGTAAGGTAGAGACCGATAGTTGAGCTACGATCTCATGAATATGGAAAATATTGCCAGATTCTGGAGAATTAGTGGATTGGAACTTGATATTCTTCATGCTGGGAATGTAGGATAAAACATAGTGGAACCAAGAGAAATACAAGGACCATCGAGCTTGCCGGGAGTTTAAACATTTGGCTGTCTGGAGGTAAAGTAGATTCTTATGATCAGTAAGAATTGGGAAGGAGGAAGAGACAAGTCAAACGCAGCATGCACGTCACACAGTAAGTCCGGAAATGTAATCCTCCGACCAAGCCACTAGCTAGTAGCGGGCGGAGAAAAAGTCTTATGAATGGATCCACAACAAGCACGGAGTGCCGTAGCCAAATGCATAGGATCAGACTGCTAGACTTATAGGAACAGAAAAAAACGGCAGGCACTCACTCCCAAACCAAACTTGTACTAAAAAATTCAAAATTTATTCGACAACATTAAAAAGACGGAACAGACATGGCAGGTTAAAACAAGCAGGGTTATCTTACGGTGTTTCGCGCCCCCTACAGGCGCATACTCATAGACAAGGAGCTCTGTGAGAAACCCCGTCCATTTATGCCATGTGAGCCATAGGTTTAACTATTTCATTGCATCACCTACATAAATAAAAAAAGTTAAAAACAGACTGTTACTAAACACAGGATATTGTGGTACAAATGGCTTACAATTAATACAATAGAGGAGACTTTAGAGAAACCATTAATAAATTGCAGAATGTTCATACACAAAATACTGAATTGAATTGATAATATACAAAGTGATAAGCAGGCAAAAATTTGATGAATCTACAGTGAAATGGAGAGTCACATATATATCAAAACATTCTGTAAATAGGCTTAAGCATGACATTTTAAGGTAGTTAATAAGTATAGTGTTAAATATATAGCATCAGATATGGGATATGAACTACAGGCTATCGGAGTTATTTGACTGTAAACTATATAAACCTTAACATAAGCTGATTTAAAAATAATATAAACAAATTAGAGAAACTTGACGAAAAAGAGATGAAAACCCCCCCATTAACTCTTGTTCATGAACAAGGCATGAACAGGTGAATGAACAGGTAATGCATAGATATCAAGAAATTAACATATTTGAATATTTTAGTTATCAATAAAAAAATTGATATCACATTCCCTGTTCATGCCCTGTGGTGCAAGGGTCTTTAACTTAAGAATCCAGTATAACTCCTTTTTCTTCAAGATTTTAGCCGTGTCACCTCCCCTAATAGGCAATGTAGCCATATCTATAACTTGAACAGATAAATTTGCAATGTGTGTGAAGTGAAAATTATTAAAATGATTGGCAACTGTGGAGTCTTTATTGTAATTCTTAACGTCTCTGACGTGTTCACTATACCTGGTTCTAAGCATCCTTGTCATTTTTCCTACGTATTGGCAATGACAAAGGTTGCATGTCATTATGAGCTACAATTGGCATAGAATTTAATGTCAAATATATTACCTGTTACCTGACTACAGAATTGATGCCCTGAGTAAACATTAGGACATGTATAGCAGATTTTATTTCCACACCTATAGGTTCCTGTTTTTTTTAGCCATGTACTATGTTTTTTTGTGAGGACTATACGTGACCTGACTAGGAGACAACATTTGAGATAAAGTCCTTGATTTTTTGGGGGACGAATTTACAATGCTTTATGTATGATTGTAGAGTGTCATCTACCTTTAAGATATGTAGATGCTTTTTTTAATATACTCACAATTTCATCATACTGTTGACTGTATTCAGTTGAAAAAACTATAGAGTCCTCAAACTCAGTATTTGTTTTATAGGTCTTTTTGCTATATTCTAGTTTAACCTCTATAGTTTTTTCTTTACAAAGTTCCAATGAATGATATTTGTACCCTCTTTTTACAAGTCTGTCTTTGAGTTCATTGGCTTGCTGGTCATAAATCAAATCACTTTTGGTATCTCTCCTAAGTCTCAAAAATTGAGACTTGGGAATGGATTTAATAAGGTGGTCAGGGTGCTGTGAAAAGGTGTGTAGAATTGTATTTCCCGCAGTTGGTTTGCAGTACGTTTTAGTTATAATTTTAGTATCATCAATACACAGATTAAGATCTAAGTAGTTGACCTGCTCCTCACTGAATGCCCCCGTAAATGTAAGTCCTAACTCTTTGTGATTACAATATGACAAAAAGTCATTAAATTGAGAGTCTTCAACGGGATTCTTGACAATGAGGAGCAGGTCATCAATGTAGCGCACTAGTAATTCAATCCTGGTCTGCCATGGGTTATTAGGAGTGTAAATGTAAAGATGTTCCCACCAGGCCACAAATATATTTGCGAATGAGGGCGCAAATTTTGCGCCCATGGCCGTGCCACAGGTTTGAAGAAAAAATTCTTCATTAAACACAAACTAGTTGTGTGACAGTAAAAAGCTCAAAACTGCAAATATATTCAATGTGCTCAGGTGAGTACTTGGATTCTTTATTCAAGAAAAAAGCAACAGCTTGTATTCCTAGAGATTGGGGAATAGACATAATACAATGAGACTATGTCCATTGTTACCCATGTATGTCCTGGTTTCCAGACAATATTGTCAAGTGTCAACAAAAGATGTGAAGTGTCCCTTAGGTAGGATAACTGGGAGACTGCAAGTGGCTGTAAAATCGAATCAACCCATTCTGCCATTGGCTCAAACAGTGAGCCAATGCCAGCCACAATAGGCCTACCCGGGGGGCACCGCACATCCTTGTGAATTTTTGGGACATGATGGAAGATAGGGCAGATTGGATACCGAGGTACCAAAGTGTCCATATCTTTATCCTTGAACAATCCCAAACTTATACCTTCCTCAACTATCTTAGTCAGTTTGTGTTGAAAAACATTTGTAGGATTAGTATACAGTTTCTTGTACACCTTATTATCTGAGAATTGACTATAGGCTTCATCAAAATACAATTTTTTATTCATGACTACAATGCTGCCCCCCTTATCCGAATTCCGTATTACAATATCTTTATTATTTGCCAAGCTATCTAATGCTTTGCGTTCTTTGAAAGTCAGATTAAGGGGGGCAGCACCGTCTTTAACATGTCTCTCTAATTCAAAAATATCTTGTTGTACAGACTTCTGAAATGCATTTATCATGGGACCTCTGAAATGTGTGGGGTAAAAATCAGACCTGTGTTTCTTAGGAGTTGGCACTGGTTTCTCACAGAGCTCATTGTCTATGAGTAAGCACCTGTAGGGGGCGCGAAACACGTAAAATAACCCTGCTTGTTTTAACCTGCCATGTCTGTTCCGTCTTTTTTTTTGTTGTCGAATAAATTTTAATTTTTTTAGTACAAGTTTGGGAGTGAGTGCCTGCCGTTTTTTCTGTTCCTACAAGAATTGGGAAGGGTTGAGTGGTACCCTCTAACCAATGTCTCCATTTGTCTAAGGCCATTTTAATAGCCAAAAATTCCTTGTTGCCCACATCATAATTTAATTCAGAAGAGTTGAACTTCTTGGAGAAGAAACCGACGGGATGAATCTTGCCAGACTCAGGAATATGTTGAGAAAGGACTGCTCCTGCAGCTACTGAGGAAGCATCCACTTCCAGGATAAACTGGTATCCATGAATAGGATGATGAAGAATGGGTGAAGAAGTAAGAGTCTTTTTTAGAGAATCAAAAGCCTGAATAGCATCTGGGGACCACTCTATGCAGTTTTGCCCCTTTCTAGAAAGGGAAGTAAGGGGTGCCGTAATGGTGGCAAAACCTTTGATAAACTTCCTGTAGTAACTGCCAAAGCCCAGTAAATGTTGGAGAGCCATAAGGGAGTCAGGTCTAGGCCATTCGATAATGGCAAAAAGTTTAGTTGGATCCATTTCAAAACCTGTTTTAGATATTACGTATCTTAGGAAGGGAACAGAGTCCTGGTGAAAGGAACATTTTTGCATCTTGGCATAAAGATGATTATCTCTAAGATGCTGAAGTATTTTCCTGACATGGGATACATGATCTTGGTAGTTTTGCGAAAAGATGAGGATATCGTCACGGTAGATGATAACAAAGATATTCAAATAATCCCGGAAAATCTCATTCACAAAGTGTTGAAACACTGAAGGGGCATTGCAGAGCCCAAAAGGCATGACCAGATATTCGTAATGTCCAAAGCGTATATTAAAAGCTGTCTTCGGGGGCGGAGCCAACATCGGACCTGACTGGTCGCAGAGCTTGGGAGCTCTCTTCTCATAATTTCCAAAAACCTAAATTTATCCCTAAACCTCCCCAGAACCCTTATAAATTAAGACAAAGAATCCCCTCAATCTACCCTGCCTTAGGAATTATTTTTTTTCTTCTCCCTTTGTTATTTACTAAAGATCCTTATTGCAGCCACCGGACTTAGTGGATACATACCCCCGGCGTGAGAAGTCACCCAGGGGATCAGGAGAGATCGATTGCCTTTTCTGAGGATCTTATCTAATAATCCTTGCATTTTGGAGATATAGGACACTAACTTGCACCCGACTCAGACCGGGGCTCATCTCACCTTATATTTGGCAGGCTTACAGAGGAGCGGAGGTAAAGCCCGCAAACGGCCGCCATCTTTGCCGTCAGTCACACTCGGGCCACAGCATGAGCGGGCGCAGCACCCAGTAGCTCCGGCTCTGTTACTGACTCGATCCCACTAACCAGCACAGCCTGAATTACCCCTAGACCACCCCAGGTCACCCTCCTCACAGAAAGTAACTTTTGGAGCTGCAAAAACCACGCTGTAGACTTTTCATATCCTATACTGGGCACTTGGGCCTACTCTGAGATACAGGACACTCTAGCCTTAAGATAAGAGACCCCCTCCTCCCTTTCCTGCTGTCACAGGTGGGCAGTGGGTCATAACCACTCTCCTTTTTCATACTTCGCCCAATAGGGGGCACCTCCCCAGGAGGTGGGTCTGCAACAAAGGCCTTTCTACATGAAACTTGTCTATCGAATATAAGATACCTTAAACCTTCCCCCTGAAGGCCCTTCACCACCAACCTCCTTAAACTGCACTCACAGATTCATCCCGTACACGGCCGAAGAAACATGCAGGGCTAAATGCCGCAGTGAAGGTGCGGGTGGAACCCCCTCTAGACCTCATCACTGAAGTGAAAATCTTACTCTATTCTTCTCAAAACCCGTATGTGCAGTGCAACATAGTAGAAGTATATAACCAGATCTGTCTAATTAACCTTACCAGCATGTCACAAGCTATGGGGAAGAAACAGAAACATCAGGAAAACCCCAAGAGAACTCTCACAGACCATTTCCATAGCAGAAATGTCTCAGACCAAGATCTTTCAGATGAAGGATCTAGAGATACCTCTACAATAAGAAGTAAAAGTAAAAAAACAGACATCACAAGAAGAGAGCAACCAGCATTAACGCAATCCACATTCTTAGATACAATTAATTCCTTATCAGACAAGATGGATACCCACTACACATCCCTGCGCCAGGAACTGAGGCAGTCAGTGGGCGAATTGAGACGAGACCTCTCATATTTCGGAGAACGCACAGAAACGCTTGAGAAGAAACATGAGGACTTAGCTGTAGTTCACGCAAACCTCCTCGCTTATTCTCAAACCCTGGCGGAGCTAATCACAGATCTATAGGAAAAGCTGGCGGATCAAGAAGCCAGATCCCGTCGGAATAATTTAAGACTCCGAGGTATACCAGAATCCATAACCATAGCAAATCTACCGGACTTCTTGAACGGTCTCTTTAAAGAACTTCTGGGGTCACCTCAGGCGCAAGATCTTCTGCTAGACAGAGCTCACAGAGCTTTGCGCCCACGCAATTCCAATGCTGATACTCCTAGAGACGTCATTGTTAGACTCCACTACTATTCCACCAGAGAGAAAATCCTTAGAGCATCCTTCTCCAATAAATCCCTACAGGAACCATACCATAAAGTACAGATATTCCCAGACCTGTCGCAGCACACCCTAGCAAGAAGAAGAACATTTCAACAATTCACTCAAATCCTCCGACACAATAGCATTAAGTACAGGTGGGGATTCCCGGTAAAATTATTTCTTCAACATAATGAGCGCTCATATGTGATCACTTCTGCAGAACAAGGTATGAAACTCCTCCGCTCCCTAGGTTTATCCTCTGCACAGGAGTCACAGAGAAAGACCACAGTTGCAGTTAACGTTTTGAATCCGTCAGTTCCCGACTGGAGCTCTCATCAACCAAGAGCATCGTCTCCATCAGATGGACAAGCCCGGGACAATTAGGTAATGTTTAAACTTTCAGAATCCGGGGGGGGGCGGAGCCAACAAGCTGAGCGATCAGACGTGCATCTCTAGAGCTCCTCAAATATAACTGTAAAAAGTGACATTTATACTACCTTGGAGGGCTCTTTTTTACCTATTATTTCAGATCTACTTTGAAGCTACTGTGATGCTTGAGCACTGAAAGCACTAACAGTGAACTCCACGGATAAATAAAGCCTAAACCTGGTGCCTATTTTCTATCTGCAGTGGCGCGAATCGCCATTTTTGATTCAGAATGGAGCCTTTAACTAGATGGGAGATTAGGATGGAACAATCGCTACAAATCTGCTATGGAGAGATGAGGAGAGACCTGGCTGCCATGGTGGACAAATTGACAGCAATGTTACCCCGCCGGCCTCTAGACCGAGAGACACCGGAGCTTGTAACATACCCTCCTCTGCAAAGCGCTATGTCAAATCTTACTGATAGGTTCACTCCTGACCCTGATAAGGAAGCATCGTATAGAGGCTCACAGACGGTCTTGCCAGACCTACTTTCTCAGAGACATTTCACGGAGGCCGCATCTAGCCGGATTGACAGAGGGCTCCAGCTTAGCCTCACGGAGTATTGTGAACCGCGCGACAACCCCACAGAGACTTTGCGCACTCAGTCACCTACCGGGAGATCCTATGGCCCTGACCAGGTAAACGGAGGCTACCGGCCTATATTTCTTACCCAAGGGAGACTATTATAGATCTCCAGTAGGAAGGACATAGCTTTTGTGGGCAACTACGAGGCGCTTTTCTGGAACGTTATTAATATGACCGCTACTCTACTAAGAGCTCCGAGCAGATGCTTGAGGTGGCAGTGGGATCCAGGACTGTGTGATTTAGCAAACCCTCCGAGTGTGCGGTGCCGCTTTGGTGTGGGTTAACGTCCTACTATGCACTGGCCCCTGAGAGAACTTATCTCTGACTTTGGTGATGAGTGTTTGCTGAAAACCGTTTTCGACAGTCAGACATGTGAAAGACTCTATTAACAAGCCTTATGATGCTTTTTAGCTACAGCACTTGTTTCTGCAAATGTAGAGACATGGCTTGCCAAGTTCCCTATGCCATAAGATCTAAAATAACGTTGCTATGTATACATATGTTGCTTGCCTCATACTCCTAGTCCCTATAAAGTTAAATTGTATGCGCACATATGTCTATCTATCTAGACACAACCCACAGCTACATACATATACATGCTCTTTAAGCTGGGGTTCTTACAAACTCACAATACATAGACCTAAGACACCTCCTTTAAGCCTCACCTTCTCACAATATGTTAGGAAACAGATAAATCTGACTCTGAATCCTCCTGTTATAATGTTTGCTTACCATGTATTTTATTTGTTCTACAAGTTTCGGTCTCTGTATATTATGCTTTAGATGGTGAACCACTACCAAGAATTGGCTCTGCTTTATGGTGATCTATGTGAGTGTTTACCTCTATGCTCTGTTTGCTCTTATATTAGCTGTATGTACTCACTCAGTTAACATACTGGTATCACTTTTTCCTACATGCTTCTAGAAACTGAGAGTATCTATAATGGTTTAACATAATCCTATAGGAAATGAGCACTACTCCAGATTTGTTACCATAACTGACTTGCTAATCAGCTACAGTTAAAAATTCTGAAAATCTGCTCCCCATACTAAGGGTATATCTAGCAGACTGTATCTTCTAAGCTCAACTTCTCCATGTAATGGTTTGACCCGCTACATAACGCTATTATATAATATATACCATGAAAAAGAGTAAAACATATCTTAGCTTTCCTCCCTTAAATATAAATATACTACCGAAAGGAGATATTCCTAATGGTTCTTTGCCCAACACTTGTCTGGCATCCTAATTGGCTCCCCCCCCCCTCCTTTCCCCTTTATTTAATCTAGAGTGGCTCTTGCCCGCTGCATTTCCCTTCCCCCAAAAAATCATAATGCCAACTCCCCGTTTTTGCCCCATTCATACTTGAATAAACTATTCTATGTCTGCCACCGCAATAAGGGGACCATTAGCATTCCGTTTCATACTATAAAAATGAGGTTTTGTGACATATTATGCAGAATTATTATAGACATACTGGTTTGGTTAATTCTGGACCGTTACTTCCACGGACTGGCTCATGTCTGTGCAATGATATACCTTTTTACAGATAGGTGGAGTAATACTTTTAAGTCATGCATTACATAGGCACAGTGTTCTTACCGTTTCAATTCTTCTTAGGATATATTAGTATGGCACTGCCTTTTCGCTATAAATATATGCTAAAATTGTATGTCTAAACTATGACTACTTTATTGTTATTATTTACCAGTGATTCTGCTTGTAACATTTTCTAAAAAACCTCAATAAAAAATGTTTTGCAAAAAAAAAAAAAAAAAAACTTTCAGAATCCACCTGTACCACCTATTCCCTCGAAACATGCTCATAAATAAGGGACAGATCTAGAACTTTGAAAGACTAAACTGACTTCATAATCCCTGGACACTTGGTCCTCCTCTCCCTGAGGTTCCCCATTTTCTCAGCCTTCCCTATTCCTCCCCCACGGGAGGCACTTTAGGACTCAGGCTTCTCTGGGCTTACGCACGGGTACATATCTTACTCTCATGAGAGCCCAGTGCCTGACACTACTAATCTGTGCCCACTCTTTACTCCCTCCTACCTAGGTGGTACAACTGACTCCCTCATTTGCTTGTTTAGGGCATAAATTAACCATGTTTTCTTCCCTAGGTTGTACTCCTCTTTTCCCTTTCTGTATGGTTTATGAGAAACAGAAGGCTATGTAAATAGCAAGAATGGGACAACCAAATAATTAATATCAGGTTAAACTATGTTTATGTTTTGCTATAATGTTGTTAGTTTATAGAAATGCTCACCTCGATGTGTGTTTTATATTTTGCCTTATTACATACAACTCATTCTCCACGTACTATTCACTTCCACTACTTACAAACTATGACTCTACCTAGAGGGGTGCTTCAACCCCACCAACTGAGCCCACCTTCACTTAACCTTAACAGTACTCGATCGGACAACTTTACTTACAACCCTAACCAAACCCCTCACTTTGCTAAATTATTGACACCAAAAACTAGTCTCACCCTCTTTTTCTGGCTCCGCCCTCTTTCTTTCTTTCTCTCTCTTACTCTCTTTCTTCTCTTCCCCCCCTATTTCCCCTTTACTCTTTTATCTCTCTTTTAAGGCCCTCTGCCTTAATGCTTTTATCTCCTTTCCCACCTCCTTGTCATTTTCAAACCTAAGCGGCTCTTGCCCGCTGTAATTCTTTACCTGTTTACCTTTCTACAAATAACAATTATACCACCAGACTAATATTTATAACCTGACCATCTCTAGAAACTTACCTGAGCAGCCTCTCACTGCCTAGCTCAAGGGTGGGAACAACTAGCCACCTGACCTACCTCCTTTCCTGCCCCTACGCCCATATAACATACACTCCTTCTACCTATCCCCTCTCACAACCTAAATTTAAGAATCGAAAATCTCTGGTTTCTTTCTCTTAACGTATAAGGGCTTAACTCCCCAACTAAACGCAGCCTACTCTCGAATCATTTACAAAAACACAAAATAGATGTCGCCTGCGTACAGGAGACTCATTGGACCCGAGTCACTTCTCTATTCCGTATATCTACAAGATTTCCCGTGGTAATTGAGGCCTCCTTTGACTCCAAATCTAGAGGGGTAGCTATTTTTATTAGTAAAGATGTAGAGTACGAATCTATATATCTCGATGTAGACCCCCAAGCACGCTACCTCATCCTAATATGTAAACTTAACACTCACACAGTCACCCTCGTAAATCTTTATGCCCCCAATACCAGGCAAGTCCACTTCCTAAGAAAAGTCCTCAGACGTATATCTGAGGTGGTACAAGGCGAGCTCATAATTGCAGGAGATTTCAACTTGGTCTGGAATCATGTCCTAGATAGAAATGGACCCAAAGTCTCCACACGAGACAGATCCATTAACTCACTTTCAAAGTCCTTTCAGACGCTAATGAGCCAACACAACTTACATGATGCATGGAGATCACATCACCCACAAGAGAGAGACTATACCTTCTATTCCCCCGTACACAAGTCACATACCCGAATAGACTGCTTTTTTGTTCCACCTGGGTCTCTAGATAAAATTTCACATATCAAGATCATCCCAATAACTTGGTCCGATCATGACGCTCTATATCTATCACTCAATCCCCACCACGCCTCCATATCACACCCTACCTGACGAAGACTGGATTTTAACCGACCCTGTGATAAAACTAAAATTACATGAGATAATCCGCAATTTTTCAAACATCAATGACGACCAGCTCACTTCCACTGAAAACCTATGGGCTACACTTAAGGCTTTTCTTAGAGGCCATCTCATCCAGTTCGACAATACAAAATGTAGGGAGAGGGAGACCACTCTATCCACACTAACAGTCCAATCCAAAATCATGCGGGAGCAACTACATAGTTCATATTCTGACGCACTCATTGATCAACTTGCCGCTCTAAACAAAAAGATACAAGATTTAGAACTCATTAGTACACAAGCCATGCTAGAAAAGTTTAAGAAAATTTACTACCATTTTAGTAACAAACCTTCTTCTCTATTAGCTCAGAAGCTCAGGCAACGCACGGCGCAATCGCGAGTTCTTGCTGTCAGGAAAGATGGAGGTGAATTAGTTCATGCACCCAGAGACATAGGACACGTATTCCAAGATTATTACTTTAAACTTTACAATCTAGAGACGGACCTTGACTGTACCCCCCCTCCAAGACAGCGATAGATACCTTCTTATCCTCACTACAACTTCCTACCTTAACCCCGGAAACCACCTTAACCCCGGAAACCAAGACAGCACTAACAACCAAAATAACTATAACAGAGGTCATACAAGTTATTAAGTCCCTAAAACTAGGAAAAGCACCAGGCCCAGACGGTTACACTGCTAGGTTCTACAAAAACTATCAAGACATACTAGCTCCTATTCTATGCAGAATGTTCCAAGAGATCATGCAGAAGGGATTTTGTAATCCAGAGTTTTTGGAAGCCACAGTAGTTACCATACTAAAACCGGGAAAATCGCCAGAGCAATGTAGTAACTATAGACCTATATCCCTTCTCAACATTGACGCCAAATTATATGCTAAACTCCTTGCTAATAGAATCTCAAAAGGAATCACACAAATAATACATTCTGACCAAGTAGGTTTTATCCCCGGCCGTGAAGGCCATGACGCCCCTAGGCGTATCCTTGATGTCTTTGGGCTAGCGTCCAGGAGAGAAGATTCCTTTTTGGCTCTCTCCCTGGACGCAGAAAAGCCTTTGATATGGTTAGATGGGACTACTTATGGAAGACGATGAAACACTTTGGCTTCCCTACCCCCTTTATCAAAACTATACAGGCCCTTTACTCTTCCCCTACTGCCAGAATTAAGGGAGTGGGTTTTCACTCAAAGCCTTTCTTAATAACCAATGGTACCCGTCAGGGATGCCCCTTATCACCCGTACTTTTTGCCCTAGCAATTGAGCCTCTGGCCCAGGCCATAAGATCTAGCCCTTTGGTCAAAGGTGTCTCCTCAGCAGGTTCTGACCATAAAATATCCCTGTACGCAGATGACATCACCCTCTTTCTTACCTCCCCAACAACCTCACTTAAAGAAATCTTTAGCATTATTAAGGTATTTGGAGAAATCAGCTTTTACAAACTTAATGTGACAAAGACAGAGGCCCTCCCTCTTAATATCCCTACCCAGGAGCTCGGAATTCTGCAGAGCTCTTATCGCTTTCAATGGAACACTACCTCCATAAAAGTCCTGGGGGTCCACCTTGCTCCAGACATACCAGCCACTATAGCTAAAAATTATACAGAAAGACTTCCGGCCCTACGCAGGCTCCTAGATTCTTGGGAATTCAGGGAAATTTCCTGGTCGGGCAGAATTGCAGCCATAAAGATGTCCTTCTTGCCGAAAATTACCTATCTTTTTAGATGCATTCCTTACAATATCCCTAGACCAATTATAAACAAACTACAAAGCCTTATTACAACATATGTCTGGAAGGACAGGAGCCCGAGAACTGCTAGGCACACCCTAGAAAGACCGACTGACCAGGGAGGACTCGCACTACCTAACATTATCACATACTATAATGCAGCCAGACTCACACACCTACTTGCATGGAACGCTAAATCCCAAGCTTCAGGTTGGCATCATATAGAAACTTCCCTGCTGCCTCGTTATCTTAGGCTTTCAGATTTACTCTGCATTCCTTCTCACCATGGGCAAACCCTGAGAGATATACATCCTGTTTTCCATGATGCCCTCCTCTTCTGGGAGCAGATCCGACACACTACATTCATAGCACCCCACCCGTCTCCCAACCTTACCCTTCCCGCAGCCATATTCTCTCTACCAGATGCACACCCAGAGCTCTGGAAGCACTTGCAGATCACATATGTGACAGATTTCTACGACTCCAGCACATGGATTCCACACCACCAACTTTGCACTAAATTCCTGATACCCCCGAGACTGCAATTTGAGGCCTTCCGGCTCAGTTCTTTGCTATGCTCTTGGGGTTACCCTAAGCAGCATCTCAGACCTCCCTCACTCTGGGACCAAGCTTGGAATAAAGCCCACCTCATTAAACACCCCTTATCCTTCCATTATAACTTACTGTCCAACACTAAAGTGCAACAAAAGATTCCTCAGATTCTGGCCTGGGAGAGAGAGATAGGCTTCATAGTAGATACTGACATTTGGCACAAAAGAATTCAGATAACTAGAAAACTCTTACACTGTGCCACTTTATGGGAGCTGTACTATAAGCTACTAGTAAGATGGCACCTGGTCCCTTCAACATTATATAAAACCTACAGCTCACACTCCCCCATGTGTTGGAGAATGTGTGGACAGATGGGCACGCCCTCACACATATGGTGGTCTTGCCCCAAAATACAACCACTATAGAGAGAACACTTTGCACTCTTCACTCCCTAGATATTAATCTTCCTTTTCTTCCAGAAATCACCCTGCTACATATACAATCCCCTAATCTAAATAAAGCTTCTGAGGCATTAACAGTCTATGTCTTCATGGCATTGAAGTTAGCGATTGCTAGAGAATGGAAAAAAAAGTAACCTCCATCCTTCACACAAGTACTGACTAACATCAGATACATTAGGATAATGGAACAATACTCTCACAGAGTTCTAGATAAAACAGACTATTATAATGACATTTGGTCTCCTTGGCTAACAATCCATCCAGATTGAAATAATCCTCGTTTAACATTTCCCACCAAAATCCCCATCCCCACCTTAACTCCAATTCCATCCCCCTCTTCTGACCCTCCACCCTTGGGCTGGCATTGCAGACATGGTCGGGAATTACCTTCTTAGATCTAAGGCATTTCAGATATCTTTTTCTAAATATTACCCTTAGACCCTCTGGTCTTGATGGTGTAAATAACATTAAAAATACATCCTCTCTATCTCTTATCATAGAAAAATAAGACATAATTTTCAACACCAACACACGCGTTATAGGTCCGCATGAACGAACATGTAGACACAGATATTATAACTTAATTGTCTTTAATCAACTTGAACTGTACTAAATTTTTCCCAAACTCTTCAAATGTTTGTAAGTGCAGATCATAATTTAATGTATAATGTTGCGTATGTTCATATTCATGTTTTGCTTTATTATTGTCTTAATAAAAAAACTTTAAATAAAAAAAAGCTGTCTTCCATTCACCTCCCTTGCGCAGTCGGATGAGGTTGTATGCGCCTACGAAGATCCAATTTGGTAAATATAGTGAATTCTTGCAGATAAGTGAACAATTCAGGAATTAGTGGTAACAGGTAACTGTTCTTTACAGTGATCTGATTTAGACCTCTAAAGTCTATACAAGGTCAAAGGCCTCCATCCTTTTTTTCTACAAAAAAGAAGCCAGCCCCCACAGGTGAAGAAGGTCTTATAAAACCTCAAGCCAGGTTACCCCTGATATACTCTTCCAGGGCAAGGTTTTTAGGTCTGGAAAGAGGATAAGTCTTGACATTGGGCAAAGGAGCTCCAGGGAGCAAGTCTATGGGACAACCAAAGGGGCGATGTGGAGGGAGGGGTTCCGCCTCTTTTTTGGAAAACACATCAAGAAAGTCCAGGTAGGAAGTTGGTAAGGAACTAGGGGTTTTCGTGGCAGGTGCTATGGTGACAGGACATTTGACTGGACTATGTAAACAGTTGATCAAACATGAAGAACCCCAAAAGTGAGTTCGCCTTGTGCCCAAGAAAACATAGGGTTGTATAACTGAAGCCAGGGGAGGCCCAAAATTATGGGAAATTGAGGAGTTGAAATGACATCAAAACTGATTGTTTCAGAATGGAGAATGCCAACGGAAAATTGTAATGGCTTGGTAGAAAACTGAATGAGTCCAGAACCCAGCGGGTCACTGCTGACATTGGAGACCTTGATAGAGTACCCTTTTGATCGTAGAGGTATCATGTGTGTGGTTACAAAGATAGAATCTATGAACACACCTCCAGCACCGGAATCAATGAGGCCTTGAATATAAAGCTTGTGACCTCCTAGGTGAAGAGTCACCGGCACAAATAGTTTGTTGTTGAGGAAAGAGAATTCAATTTGGCTTAACTCAGTCTCTTGATCTAGAGTTAAGCCCTGGCTTTTACTGGTCCGGTGGGACAGTCCATCAACAAGTGTCCACAGACCACAGTATAGGCTTAGACCAAGTGAGCATCTTCTCTGGTGTTCGGTCTCTGTTTATGCTACCAACTTCCATAGGTTCTGTTTGATCTGCTGAGGGGGAAGCAGGAGACACAGGATTGGAGAAACAGGGTGCTAGGCGGAAGGAAGATAGGAATATAGGCTTGTGGGTTCTCTCTCTTTCGTGTTGCCATTCACAATACCTAGCATCAAGCCTGATACATAGATTAATTAGAAATTCTAGGGATTCTAGAAGATCCAGAAATACTAGTTAGTCTTTGAGATGTTCAGAGAGGCCCTTACGAAAAGCTGCTCTAAGTTCTTCCTGATTCCAAGAGGTCTTGGCTGCAAGTGTGCATAATTCAATTGCATAATGAGCCACTGACTGGGTTCCTTGATCGAGGTCTAAAAGACTAGCTTCCGCAGCTGAGGATCTCCCAGGTTTGTCAAAAACAGCAGACAATATGGACAGGAAGGAATCTACATCTTGAAGTATAGGATCATTCTTTTCCAATAAGGGGGATACTCAGGCCAGGGCTTTTCCTTTAATTAAGGATATAAGAAATGTTATCCTAGAAGAAGGTGTAGTAAACAGCACAGCGCTGTTGCGAAAATGAAGGTGGCACTGATTCAAAAAACCCTGACAGTCATCGGTATTATCATTATATTTGTCAGGAAGGGGTATCCTAGGGTCAATTTGCCCTTGTGGAAGGGTTGATGGAATGGAAGAGGGGGGCGAAGCCAGTGAGGTAGGGTTGGATTGTAGTGGAGCAACCAGACTTTGTAGTAAAGCAGCAATCTGATTCAATTTGGAGCCCAGGGATTGCAAATGTGTGGCATGAGATCCCAACAATTGTCCCTGGATAGCTCAGCGGGGGTCCATGTTATGGACCGTTTGTTCTGTCAGCCGTATAGAGTCAGTCCAGGATTAGGCCCAACTGCTAGAGTTATAATTAAAACACACACTAGCACACTGAGAGAAAACCAGGATGTGACCCACTCAGGAAAGAAAAAAACAGTTAGTATGCAGGAAAAGAAAACTGTGTACTCAAAGATGATGCAGGGTCACGGGAACAGGTTCTTGATTAGAAGTAGGAGTACAATGTACAGAAACTTAAAAGCAGGCTGAGGATGTTCCGTTAGAGTGGTCATGCAAAGTAGAGGTCAGTATCACTTTAAAGCAGGCAAAGGATGATCTGTTAGAATGGTCAGGCAAAGCAGAGGTTAGTATCACTTTAAAGCAGGCAAAGGATGATCCATTAGAGTGGTCAGGCAAAGCAGAGGTCAGTATCACTTTAAAGCAGGAAGAGGAGGATCCATTAGAGTGGTCAGGCAAAGCAATGGTCAATGTCCCTTTAAGCAGGTTTAATGATTCAGCAATAGAGTGGTCAGGCAAAGCAATGGTCAATGTCCCTTTAAGCAGGTTTAAAGATTCAGAAATAGAGTTGTCAGGCAAAGCAATGGTCAATGACCCTTTAAGCAGGTTTAAGGATAAGGCATTCACGGACAGTATAGGAGCCAGGAAGCAAAATCCAACAAACGGCACCAGAGAGAAGTCCCGCTGGAGATTTAAAGGGCTGTGACGTGTAGGGGGGTGTGACACAGGAAGGCGTGTCACGTTACTAGGCAACGTGACATGGCAAAGACAGAGAGAGAGATCCGTGAGCCACGGTGACACGACAATGATCAGATCATGACAATTTCTTTACTTATAGTGTATGTAAATTGCAGATTTAAGTCATTGTTATTCATATTTAAAAAAACTTTATTAAACTGTTTTCATTCCCTTTCCAGATGATTATAATATCATCTATATAACGTTTGAAGAGTACGAGGTTTGCACCCATGCTATGCCCTTGGATAAACTGTTGTTCCTATTTTTCCCATTTACCCAAAAATAAATTGGCATAGCTTGGTGCAAACCTTGTACCCATCATTGTACCTCTAGTTTGCAAATAAACATAGTTAATAAAGCATCATTACCGATTTATCACTAATCATATTGACTAATTTATGGACTGTTAATCTTAACGGACAGATGTCAATGTATGTATGGTACTAAATGTACAGTGACATAATTTAATTTTATATATCTGATTTTTATATCTGATTTTTTATATCTAAGCTATGTTTAACTATTCATAATAATAGAAATTTTAAATGCTCCATGGGAAGATTAGAACATATTGCAAACATTATAAGATCTAGAATAAGCAATTCCACCTTAAGAAGCATACAATTAGGTACACAACCAATCACTTGAAAGGAGGTGTGTATATAAGGACACTTGAGACTTTCAATATCCATCTTGATAAAGCCGTGTAAATAGTGAAACGCGTTGATGGTGATTAACTTCCCAAACTTTCTCTCTTGAAAGAATTGCTAAGGATTGCAAAAAGGACTATTTTCTCTCATAAGATCCTTTAATAAATCTCGGTACAGAGTAAGGAACCCAGGAAACGGAACTCCAGCTCCAGGATTGGCTATTGGTAGTCACAAGGTTAGACATCAGTGCGGTGACGAATCAGGAAGCAGAAACAGATCTTTACAGACACTTGTGCCATGGCTACAGTGTGGCTATACTAGTAAGTTGTCGGCTGAGAGGAAGAAGTCGTTCCCGATAAAGGTAGGCATTTTAGAGGTGTATAAGTCTGGATGCTTCGTGCTGAATATACTGCTATCAGCGATCCTAGAGAACGGACAGTGTTAATTTGATTCTGGAAAGTTGACAACATATGGCTACATAAGGTTCCAAACATTAAGGAGAACTACAGCTGTTATATACGGCAATACTGCGAGCATTTGGCTACATTCAGTTGCTCTGCAATACAACTTTTACAAAGCGATCCAATATTCATCTATATTGAGATATCCTTACAAGTGACCTATTATTGTTTTTATAGTTTTAAATACCATATTACTAGTTTTAAGTACCATAGTAGTAGTTTACACATTACATGTTTGAACTAAATATGTTTTTATATTGTCTGTCTAGAAAGGCCATTTAAACGATTTCTGTCTAGTTAGACTTTTTTATATATGACCGGTCATATTAGCTGTGAATAAAAATATTTTGAAATAAATATTTTATATTCTTATACCTTTATAAGTATTATTTTCTTCTAATAGATTTTTATTACATATTATTTAAGTATATTACACATTTTAGCTGTTAGCGCTCATACACGATCATCTAGTGCCAATATTTTTGGCCATGAATGTATATATACATACGTACATATACATCTTTAGACATCTATATGTATGTATCTCTATATTAAAGCCCTTAATCTGCCTTTTTTTAACACCTGAGACCTCATATCTTTGAGCCCTTATAACTTTTTTTGTGCAATGTATTTTTAATAATTTTTATTAGATGGTGTTATAATGAGTAAGTTTACTTTTACATGTATTTTTTATATGTATTGTGACAATTTTTTGTTTCTTGAAACAGTTAACTAGAGCTCGAGGACACTGTAATCATTCTAGCATAAATCGATATTGCGTTGAAGCGATCGTGTTTACTTTTAACTTGTAATACTAGCAGAAAACCAGACACGTGCAAACATCCGTGATAAACCCCTTTTCATTTGTGCATAACTGTTAAAGCACCATTAGTAATCTTCTAATTCTATGTTCCCTCTCCCATCATTTAAAAAGAAATTCTACAATAATGAACCAAAAGCATTAAGGATCTTTTTTGTTGACAACAAGGTAATGAGACTTTTAGAAACAAAGCCATCTCTAGATGGCTTTAGCACTTTTACCAGGCTCCCTTTCTACTTGCAGTGGTCTGTGGGATGTATGGCACTCTGTCTTTACACAGCCAACATCCAAAATGCTTTGGTACTACTTTTTCTTGATGCACTGTAACACAAACTTTATATTGAAAGGCATAGTGACATAAAACATGGAGGTATGACATCACACATCTATATATTGAAATGTACTTTCAATGGGGCTTAGTCTTTTTTACCCTATTTCTGTAATGGCTTCTTTTCCTTACCAAGATATCCTATCCTGCTTCCAGGCAAATACTCAGTAAGCTGGTTCCCTTAGCCCCACCCACCTAATTACCCACACGCTTTACACACCACTGCTGAGCCAGGAACAGACAGGGGTGGGAGGGGGCAATTACTATGTGGGCCGCCATCAGTGGTGCAACAGTACCTGAAGTGAAATGGGCCTTTTAGGAGCAATTAGATTTAGGCAACTATGCACTGCAGCTCCTTAACAGTATTGTGCAATCTCCAGTTATAGCCAGCACCTCATACTGCACAGGGAGTTTGCTGACCCGCACAGTACACACTGCAATAAGAAGTCTGTGTATATGTGAGCTGCGCTGTATGAGTGTGTGTTGGTGACAATGTGTGTGTTTGTCAGTGTGTAGTTGTGTCTGTGTGAGCTGTGCTGTATGAGTGTGGGTAGGTCACAGTGTATTTGTTTTTTAGTGTGAATTGTTATGTCTGTGTGAGCTGTGCTGTATGACTGTGTGTTGGTAACAATGTGTGTGTGTGTCAGTGTGAAGTTGTGTCTGTGTGAGCTATGCTGTATGAGTGTTTGTTGGTGACAATGTGCATCAGTATGAAGTTGTCTGTGTGAGCTGTGCTGTATTGGTGTGTTTTGGTGGCAATGGCCCCTATTTAACAAAGGTCTTGCGGACCTGATCCGACAGTGTGGATCAGGTCCGCAAGACCTCGCTGAATGCGGAGAGCAATACGCTCTCCATATTCAGCATTGCACCAGCTCGATCAGGTTGAATTGTGGCGATTCCTATCCACCTGCTCAGAGCAGGCGGACAGGGTTATGGAGCAGTGGTCTTTTCTGAAGACTCGCCAGAAACACGGGCTGTCAAGCTCCTTTTGGAGCTTGATAGATAGGCCCTTATGTGTGTTTTTGTCAGTGTCAAGTTGTTGTGTCAGTGTGATCTGTGCTGTATGAGTGTATGTTGGTGACAATGTGTGTGTCAGTGTAAAGTTGTGTCTATGTGAGCTGTGCTGTATGAGTGTGTGTTGGTTACAATATGTGTGTTTGTCAGTGTGAGCTGTGCTGTATTAGTGTGTGTTGGTGACAATGTCTGTGTTTGTCAGTGGGAAGTTGTATATTTGTGAGATGTGCTGTGTGAGTGTGGGTAGGTCACAATGTGTGTGTCATTGTGATGTTGTTGTGTCAGTGTGAGCTGTGATGTATGAGTGTGTGTTGGTTACAAAGTGTGTATTTCTCAGTGTAAATCTGTTGTGTCTGTGTGAGCTGTGCTGATGAAGCACATGTACGCATGCAAAACACATCAGTTAGTTGAAACATTACCTATCTGAAGTCTCCTAACTGAATAAAACCATTGACTGTACTGGCAACTTGGCTCCGGTATTTCTTTTCTCCTTTGTTTGTCTGTGCTGTTTAAGTGTGGGTAGGTCCCAATGTGTGTGTTTCTTTGTGTGAAGTTGTGTCTATGTGAGCTATGCTGTATGAGTGCGGGTAGGTCACAATGTGTGTGTTTCTCAGTGTGAAGTTGTTGTGTCAGTGTTCGTTATGCTGTATGAGTGTGTGTTAGTAACAATGAGGCCTATTTATCAAATGTCTGTCGGACCTGATCCAACATTGCGGATCAGGTCCGACAGACATTGCTGAATGCGGAGAGCAATACGCTCTCCATATTCAGCATTACACCAGCAGCTCTTGTGAGCTGCTGGTGCAACGCCGCCCCCTGCAGATTCACGGACAATCGGACGCCAGCAAGGAGGTGTCAATCAACCTGATCGTACTCGATTGGGTTGAATTGAGGCGATCTCTGTACACCTAATCAGAGCAGGTGGACAGGTTATGGAGCAGCAGTCTTTAGAACGCTGCTCCATAACTTGTGTTTCTGGCGAGTCTGAAGACGCGCCAGAAACACGGGCCCTCAAGCTCCATTCGGAGCTTGATAAATGGGCCTCAATGTCTGTTTCTCAGTGTGAACTTGTGTCTGTGTGAGCTATGCTGTATGAGTCTGTTTTGGTGTCAATGTGTGTATTTCTATTGGAGTACTTGTGTGTAAAGTTAATCAAACAAGTGCATTATACTTTTCGTGTTATACAAATAAATAAGAAAATGGGAGGGGGGCTGCTTTGCCTTAAAATGCCTGGGCCTATTTTTGGTCCTAGTCCAGCCCTGATGCAATTAAAATGTTCTGTCCTCCTTTAAAGTAGTTAACCCAGACTGCTCTGGACTACAAGATTAACAATTCTTGTCGTGTGCCCAAGTTGTCAATCTAACGTGTACTTGACTAGAAGATTGCTCTGAACTAAGAGATGCCAAGTCCTGTGGTGCTTCTAAGTTGTTTACCTTATCTGAATAAGATTTCCCAGCCTTCTGCTGCTTCCACATTGCTAAGCTAGGGAGCAATCACAATCATTTAGAAAAGTGTATCTATTTATTTTTGTACATAATTCAGCTTTAAAGTCTAATGGAAATGTTATAAATACATAGTTTTATAAGCTTTTCTAAAGAATTGTGATTGACCACCTAATGTTTTAAGTCCTACCCATCCTCTAAGTTTTTGACCCAGTCCATTCAAGACTATGAAATTATCACAATTTCTCTTGCTCCCAGTTTTCTGACCTGCTCTTTTTCTAACTATGAGCTTGGTAACTCTTGTTGTTACTGTCCTTGTCAACGTCTCATGATGACATAATGATTTCCTAGTCCAGTTCTGCAAGTAAAGCACTTACCCAGTCTGTTCCTGAATATTACCAGATCAATAGTGTCTACACATTTACTTAACTCTATTACAGGGAGTGCAGAATTATTAGGCAAATGAGTATTTTGACCACATCATCCTCTTTATGCATGTTGTCTTACTCCAAGCTGTATAGGCTCGAAAGCCTACTACCAATTAAGCATATTAGGTGATGTGCATCTCTGTAATGAGAAGGGGTGTGGTCTAATGACATCAACACCCTATATCAGGTGTGCATAATTATTAGGCAACTTCCTTTCCTTTGGCAAAATGGGTCAAAAGAAGGACTTGACAGGCTCAGAAAAGTAAAAAATAGTGAAATATCTTGCAGAGGGATGCAGAACTCTTAAAATTGCAAAGCTTCTGAAGCGTGATCATCGAACAATCAAGCGTTTCATTCAAAATAGTCAACAGGGTCACAAGAAGCGTGTGGAAAAACCAAGGTGCAAAATAACTGCCCATGAACTGAGAAAAGTCAAGCGTGCAGCTGCCAAGATGCCACTTGCCACCAATTTGGCCATATTTCAGAGCTGCAACATCACTGGAGTGCCCAAAAACACAAGGTGTGCAATACTCAGAGACATGGCCAAGGTAAGAAAGGCTGAAAGACGACCACCACTGAACAAGACACACAAGCTGAAACGTCAAGACTGGGCCAAGAAATATCTCAAGACTGATTTTTCTAAGGTTTTATGGACTGATGAAATGAGAGTGAGTCTTGATGGGCCAGATGGATGGGCCCGTGGCTGGATTGGTAAAGGGCAGAGAGCTCCAGTCCGACTCAGACGCCAGCAAGGTGGAGGTGGAGTACTGGTTTGGGCTGGTATCATCAAAGATGAGCTTGTGGGGCCTTTTCGGGTGGAGGATGGAGTCAAACTCAACTCCCAGTCCTACTGCCAGTTTCTGGAAGACACCTTCTTCAAGCAGTGGTACAGGAAGAAGTCTGCATCCTTCAAGAAAAACATGATTTTCATGCAGGACAATGCTCCATCACACGCGTCCAAGTACTCCACAGCGTGGCTGGCAAGAAAGGGTATAAAAGAAGAAAATCTTATGACATGGCCTCCTTGTTCACCTGATCTGAACCCTATTGAGAACCTGTGGTCCATCATCAAATGTGAGATTTACAAGGAGGGAAAACAGTACACCTCTCTGAACAGTGTCTGGGAGGCTGTGGTTGCTGCTGCACGCAATGTTGATGGTGAACAGATCAAAACACTGACAGAATCCATGGATGGCAGGCTTTTGAGTGTCCTTGCAAAGAAAGGTGGCTATATTGGTCACTGATTTGTTTTTGTTTTGTTTTTGAATGTCAGAAATGTATATTTGTGAATGTTGAGATGTTATATTGGTTTCATTGGTAAAAATAAATAATTGAAATGGGTATATATTTGTTTTTTGTTAAGTTGCCTAATAATTATGCACAGTAATAGTCACCTGCACACACAGATATCCCCCTAAAATAGCTATAACTAAAAACAAACTAAAAACTACTTCCAAAACTATTCAGCTTTGATATTAATGAGTTTTTTGGGTTCATTGAGAACATGGTTGTTGTTCAATAATAAAATTAATCCTCAAAAATACAACTTGCCTAATAATTCTGCACTCCCTGTATTTCCTAGACTTCTGTTCCTGTTATGACGTTGCTTTTGGTCTACCTATATAACATCACCTTACAGATTCAAAGGGGTAGATTTAACAAATGGCGAGAGGACATGATTCGCTATAATGCTGTTGGCATTTATCATTGCAAAGCATTTCTAATTAAATGCTTGTGCAACGCCGCCCCCTGTTTACCAGCGGCCATTCGGCCACTAGCAGGGGGTGTCAATCATCCCGATCGGATCGGATCGGGATGATTTCAGTCCGTCACCTAGAAGGTGTTGGAGAAGTTAAGGAGCACTTAACTTCCATTTCAAGGCGTAAAAAGCAGCATCCACTGCTTGATAAATCTACCCCATAGTATTTTGTAGATTTGCCTTATAAATAAGCCACAAAGTTTAATTTATTATACTTAAAAAACTGTTTTCATTGTGAGAAAAAACTCTGATTGTTTGGGCTATAAAATACATTCATACATGTTTGTGACCATCTTTACATTGTTTATTCACACAAAATATTGTTTGCATTAATATTGTTTTAGAAAATAATTATAAATCAGTTAGAGCTCACTAATGAGATATTCAGTTATACAGTGCAACCTTCAGAAGCTTAGGCCTAGATTTAGAGTTGGGCGGTAGCCGTCAAAACCAGCGTTAGAGGCTCCTAACGCTGGTTTTTACTGCCCTCTGGTATTTGGAGCCAGTCATTAAAGGGTCTAACGCTCACTTTCCAGCCACGACTTTTCCATACCGCAGATCCCCTTACGTCAATTGCGTATCCTATCTTTTCAATGGGATCTTTCTAATGCTGGTATTTAGAGTCGTGGCTGAATTGAGCGTTAGAAATCTAACGACAAAACTCCAGCCGCAGAAAAAAGTCAGTAGTTTTCTGGGCTAACGCCGGTTTATGAAGCTCTTAACTACTGTGCTCTAAAGTACACTAACACCCATAAACTACCTATGTACCCCTAAACTGAGGTCCCCCCACATCGCCGCCACTCTATTAAAATTTTTTAACCCCTAATCTGCCGACCGCACACCGCTGCCACCTACATTATCCCTATGAACCCCTAATCTGCTGCCCCTAACACCGCCGACCCCTATATTATATTTATTAACCCCTAATCTGCCGCGCCCGCTGTCGCTGACCCCTGCATATTATTATTAACCCCTAATCTGCCGCTCCGTACACCGCTGCCACCTACATTATAGCTATGTACCCCTAATCTGCTGCGCCTAACACCGCCGACCCCTATATTATATTTATTAACCCCTAATCTGCCCCCCTCAATGTCGCCTCCACCTGCCTACACTTATTAACCCCTAATCTGCCGAGCGGACCGCACCGCTACTATAATAAAGTTATTAACCCCTAATCCACCTCACTCCCGCCTCAATAACCCTATAATAAATAGTATTAACCCCTAATTTGCCCTCCCTAACATCGCCGACACCTAACTTCAAGTATTAACCCCTAATCTGCCGATCGGAGCTCACCGCTACTCTAATAAATTTTTTAACCCCTAAAGCTAAGTCTAACCCTAACCCTAACACCCCCCCTAAGTTAAATATAATTTTATTCTAACAAAATAAATTATTCCTATTTAAATCTAAATACTTACCTGTAAAATAAACACTAATATAGCTACAATATAAATTATAATTATATTGTAGCTATTTTAGGATTAATATTTATTTTACAGGCAACTTTGTATTTATTTTAACCAGGTACAATAGCTATTAAATAGTTAAGAACTATTTAATAGTTACCTAGTTAAAATAATTACAAAATTACCTGTAAAATAAATCCTAACCTAAGTTACAATTAAACCTAACACTACACTATCAATAAATTAATTAAATTAACTACCTACAATTATCTTCTTCTAATGACGCCTACTAGCCGAATGATGGTTCCTTTAAATGACGTCATCCAAGATGGCGTCCGTCGAATTCCGATTGGCTGATAGGATTCTATCAGCCAATCGGAATTAAGGTAGGAAAATTCTGATTGGCTGATGGAATCAGCCAATCAGGTTGAGCTTGCATTCTATTGGCTGATCGGAACAGCCAATAGAATGCGAGCTCAATCTGATTGGCTGATCGGATCAGCTAATCGGATTGAACTTGAATCTGATTGGCTGATTCCATCAGCCAATCAGAATTTTCCTACCTTAATTCCGATTGGCTGATAGAATCCTATCAGCCAATCGGAATTTGACGGACGCCATCTTGGATGACGTCATTTAAAGGAACCGTCATTCGGCTAGTAGGCGTCGTTAGAAGAGGATGGATCCGCGTCGGCTGGGAACAAGATGGCTCCGCTCCGGAAGAAAGAAGATTGAAGATGCTGCTTGATAGAAGACTTCATCCCGATGATGGACTTCCGACTTCAGCCCGATGATGGATTTCTTCAGCCGCCGCTTGGATCCAGACTTCAGCCCGAGGATGGACGTCACTCTTCAGCCCCCCGCTTGGGCTTGGATCAACACTTCCGAGGCTTGGATCAAGACTTCCGAGGACCGATCGGTGAACCTGGCATGGTGAAGATAAGGTAGGAAGATCTTCAGGGGCTTAGTGTTAGGTTTATTTAAGGGGGGTTTGGGTTAGATTAGGGGTATGTGGGTGGTGGGTTGTAATGTTGGGGGGGTATTGTATGTGTTTTTTTTACAGGCAAAAGAGCTGAATTCTTTGGGGCATGCCCCGCAAAGGGCCCTGTTCAGGGCTGGTAAGGTAAAAGTGCTTTGAACTTTTTTATTTTAGAATAGGGTAGGGATTTTTTTTATTTTGGGGGGCTTTGTTATTTTATTAGGGGGCTTAGAGTAGGTGTAATTAGTTTAAAATTGTAATATTTTTCTAATGTTTGTAAATATTTTTTAATTTTTTGTAACTTAGTTCTTTTTTATTTTTTGTACTTTAGTTAGTTTATTTAATTGTATTTATTTGTAGATATTGTATTTAATTAATTTATTGATAGTGTAGTTTTAGGTTTAATTGTAGATAATTGTAGGTAGTTTATTTAATTAATTTATTGATAGTGTAGTGTTAGGTTTAATTGTAACTTAGGTTAGGATTTATTTTACAGGTAATTTTGTAATTATTTTAACTATTTTAGCTATTAAATAGTTCTTAACTATTTAATAGCTATTGTACCTGGTTAAAATAAATACAAAGTTGCCTGTAAAATAAATATTAATCCTAAAATAGCTACAATATAATTATAATTTATATTGTAGCTATATTAGGGTTTATTTTACAGGTAAGTATTTAGCTTTAAATAGGAATAAGTTATTTAATAATAGTTAATTTATTTCGTTAGATAAAAATTATATTTAACTTAGGGGGGTGTTAGGGTTAGGGTTAGAATTAGCTTTAGGGGTTAATACATTTATTAGAATAGCGGTGAGCTCCAGTCGGCAGATTAGGGGTTAATGTTTGAAGTTAGGTGTCGGCGATGTTAGGGAGGGCAGATTAGGGGTTAATACTATTTATTATAGGGTTTTTGAGGCGGGAGTGAGGCGGATTAGGGGTTAATAACTTTATTATAATAGCGGCGCGGTCCGGTCAGCAGATTAGGGGTTAATAAGTGTAGGCAGGTGGAGGCGACGTTGTGGGGGGCAGATTAGGGGTTAATTAATATAATATAGGGGTCGGTGGTGTTAGGGGCAGCAGATTAGGGGTACATAGGGATAATGTAAGTAGCAGCGGTTTACGGAGCAGCAGATTAGGGGTTAAAAAAAATATGCAGGTGTCAGCGATAGCGGGGCGGCAGAATAGGGGTTAATAAGTGTAAGGTTAGGGGTGTTTAGACTCGGGGTACATGTTAGACTGTTAGGTGCAGACGTAGGAAGTGTTTCCCCATAGAAAACAATAGGGCTGCGTTAGGAGCTGAACGCGGCTTTTTTGCAGGTGTTAGGTTTTTTTTCAGCTCAAACAGCCCCATTGTTTTCTATGGGGGAATCGTGCACGAGCACGCTTTTGAAGCTGGCCGCGTCCGTAAGCACCGCTGGTATCGAGAGTTGCAGTGGCGTTAAATTATGCTCTACGCTCCCTTTTTGGAGCCTAATGCACTGAAAACCCTGCCATTCTGTGAACTCTAAATATCAGCGGTATTTAAAAGGTGCGGAGGAAAAAAGCACGCGTAGCTAACGCACCCCTTTGGCCGCCAAACTCTAAATCTAGCCGTTAGTTTTCATGCTCAATAATTACTTTTTTGGTCTTAGAGGTAGCTTGATATTTGAGCCACTTTTGATTCTGATAATTACCTAATTTATAGTGTATAGATACTTTACAATCTTAAAGGGACATTGAACTCAAATTTTTCTTTTGTGATTCAGATAGAGCATGCAATTTTTTTTTTTTTAATCATTTATTTTAGGTTCAGCAGCGTGAAATTTTGAACAAAAAAAAATAATATATTTTTTTTGTGCCATGCAAGGCCAGTAATAGATATGATCATATCAACCAAAACATAATATAACATAAACAAAGTTTAAGTCATAGTTTGACAATGTTTAAATGATTAACAGAAAGCGGCCTTGAATTTCTGTCTTATACTGCTGAATCTTTCAATATTTCTCTCTACCTACAAACAATTATCCCGAACCAAACTGTAATTAAAGTATAAGTAGGGGGGGGGGGGGGCGAAGGGAAAGGGAGAGTAGGAAGGAAATAGGGGGGTCAAGCATCGTAGACCTATTCTTCCTCTTTAGCTGTCCTTGTTGATAGTTACCATATACCCAGAAGTACCAACTCAGAGTTTCTAAATGGGAAATTATATAGTCAATCTCCGTGGTCGGGAGTGACTTAATAAAGGGTGCCCATTTGCTGAAGAATTGTCTAATGTCTAATTCATTTTCTATGTTAGTATCCCGTTGTTCTAGTATACCTGTACATTGCTTTTTCAAATAGTTTTTAACCTCTGGAATACTTGGAACCTTTCTAGAGCATGCATATTTAAGCAACTTTCTAATTTACTCCTATTAGCAAATGTTATTCATTCTCTTGGTATCTTTATTTGAAAAGCAAGAATGTAAGTTTAGATGATGGACCATTTTTGGTGAACAACCTGGGTTGTTCTTGCTGATTGGTGGATAAATGCATCCACCAATATACAAGTGCTGTCCAGGGATTCTGAACTTTTTTAAAAATAAAGATAGCAAGAGAACGAAGAAAAAGTGATAATAGTAGTAAATTAGAAAGTTGCTTAAAATTGCATGCTCTATCTGAATCATGAAAGAAAAAATGTTGGTTCAGTATCCCTTTAACTCTTTGAGTGCTAACACGGCTCTAAACTGTCACAAATTGTCCCAGTCAGGTGCTCACCATCGCTCAGAGTCGTCACTAGCACTCACCCACTTTGAGGGCAATCTGGGGGCTCCCACCTACTCCCACTGGATCCACTGGCCTGAATAGTGAGAGGCATTGTAATTCACACTGTGACGCGCAATGACATGATGATGTCACTGCGCAACTTTATTTAAAATTAACAATGGACAATATAGGGAAATGGGGGCATGTTGCTTAGAAGCATGTATCTCAGGCATCTAAGCAGCTACAGACCCACGGTTGGAAAGGGAATCGCCTAACCTTTACAAAGGTATAAGTCTTGGGGATCTGGAAAAAAAAAGTTAAAAATAAATATATTTTAAAAAAAGTAAAATAAAAAAAAAGCTCAAATCCAGCATAGCACCCAGGTGGGAAATGGCGTAGCAGCCAAAGGGTTAATTTCTTTTTTCAAAGTTTAATTTTGTACCACATTTTAACTTTTGCTTATATATTGTTTCTTATATTTACATTCCAATATTGAGTTTCTTAAAATTAAATTAAAAAAACTGTGCTTGAATTGGCAGTAATTCATTTTTATTCAAATTATTAAAATAGGTTGTAGATTTTTTTATTAATTATTCATTTTGAAGATAACTTAAAAATTTAGAAAGTCACATGAAATTCACTAATATAACATGTAAAATTCATATTCTTGGTATTATTAATTTGCTCAATGAAAAGTCCAAGTGAGTTTTTTTTTCTACAAGATAATGATATCAGTTATATAAGACAAGGTTATAGCTCAACAGTCTTCTGGTGAGAACATTTTGTTCATGTTTGCTTATAAAAGCTTGGTATAGCTTTATAAAAACGTCATCCTTATAGCCATGCTATATAACTGACAATAAACTGTTGCTTAAAAAAAAAAAATTCAGGATAAATGTTATAAATATGTTAATGAATTTACCTTTTTTCTGTGTGATGGTCTCATCTATTGTCATACAATGGGCTCGATTTATCAAACTTTGTTAAAGATCGCCGTTCCGTTCTCCGTCAAGTACTCTGCATATCGCCATCCGATAGGCGCACATGTGCGCCATTATTTATCATAAAAGGGGTCGTATTTCTACGTTACTTTCTAAAGGCGAGATGTGGCGTGATATTGATAAATCTCTCCGTTATTCATATATTTGCGCCATATTTATTATTAAAAATTTGTTAAATTAAAGCGCATATGAGAAATAAATGTGAATTCTCATTGATTACTTTTTAATTTGTATTGTTCAGTTATCAATGTTACAAATTCGATGTGTGCTTTTCAATAAACACAAAATTGATTTATATTTCCGATAATCGCTAACAATGTTTTAAAAATTTGAATATAATAATTGTGATCAACATTCTTTCACATATAAATCTTAAGTTAAATGGTAAGATTAAAATTTAATGTTGAAAATAACACAATTTTTTGATATCTACTTTATTATTTGTTGTATCAATGTTTATATTATTTAAGAAAGCACATCAAGATCTCATTAAAAATTGTATTAAAAATTATATCTTTGTATTAACTTTTGAACTACTTATCTAAACATGTTCAAAAGTTAATACAACCCTTTGATCTAACCCAACTCTTATATTTTAATCCACCTCCCCCCTCAGCATTAATATAGGTTTTTTTAGATTAAATAAACACACACACACCTTTAAATTGTAAAATATATGGATTTATTGAAAACCAAAATAAAAGTTATTTTCATATCATAATAATTTTTTTTATTTAAAAATGAAAAGAAATAATCTTTTGCTTTATTGTTCCTAATTAAAAGGATTGATATTTTTCTCTTAAGTTTTGCACTTTTATGTATGTCCTCATCAAATTATTTTCAACTTCCAGCAGGGTATCCAAAATTTATTTTTTGTTGATAGTTATTTCTTGATCTTCAGGCACTATACCAATGAGAAATAGAAAAATAGTTATGTCATGAATTGAATACATTTCAGTTTAGTATTACAAGATAAATACTGTTTTATCTAAGGCTAACAAGAAACACAGACAAAAGACTAATATCTTGTTAGAAGGTTTTATCCACACCTCTGTTGTTATTTAAAAGCTTTTCATCTTGATAATACTGTGTACACGCACATGCATCTTTTGTTCCACACAATAGTGAAAGCTAAAGATTGTTATGATACAAAAGAACTCACTCCAATCATAAAATTCCGTTACATTGGATGAATTAGATTGCATTTCTTCTTCATGTTCAAGGTTCTGTCCTTCATCTTGAATAGCTGAAAGACATACATAATTATAACAGGAATACTTATGTAATAGAACAATGCTGATTGAAATCCATATCTCTTTTCAATAATTATTCACTAAAACAAAAGTTCTATTTTAGTACAAATAATGACATATAAGGAGTGACTGAATAGACATATGAACCTACATATATTATTGTCTTGTTGTTGCTCGCTATTTGGTGAATCTTGATTCATATTATTATTTTCCTCTTCAACAATTATATCATCAATGGCATTTTGGTTTGTATCTTCTTCAATCATGTCTATAATTAATATGATTATAGTCATTAAATAGAATAATTTTATTTATTTGTAAGATATATGTGAATGAAATCTACCTTCATTGTCAGATTCATCATCAATGATGGGCATTGGCCTTCTGCGACATTGTCGCCTCTTTTTTTTTTTCCCTTTTTTTAAAAATTATGAACATATAAATGTTAATATCAATGATGAGTTATCTTAATATTAAACATTTTAGTAACTATATTCATACCTGTTGTAATTATAGCCTCAGACTCCAGAAAAACAGTCGGCAGTGGATCACAATCAGCTTCTGGACTGGATGGATTCCATTTTATTGGGCGCAGATAACGGGGCCTTTTTCTATTTTTGACTGTAAAAAATTGAAATACAATTGTATTTATATTGGTAATCGATTTTACAGTACAAAATCAGACTGAAAAAATTACATTGTTAATAATGTTTCACAAACCGCAATAAAGCTGAAATGGATACAAAATTTGCAATTATATTTTTGTACAAACTTCAAGATTATGTAAACAAAGTAACAACTAATCACAGATTACAATAGATTTAAAAAAATGATACATAACTATTACATAAATACTTACATTTCATAACATAGCTTCTTATTAGGGTCCTTAATTTCGATTGTCTCCGGATTAGATCATTATAACGCTTCAGGCACTGTTTTCTAGTCCTATTATGGCCAGACAGATGTCTGACTCGTCGAACCATCTCTGATAAAATTGGATTTCTTTTATCCTGTTCCAATGTGAATATCCCCTTCCTTTTTTTCGGAAAATACTTTTCCATTGTATAGGTGATTATAAGTAATTCACCGATGGAAAACTTCTTGGAACGATTCATCATCAATGTCTGTATGTATCTCTCTAACCATAAAACTCCACCCAATAACGGAACTAATTGTTATTGTTATTGCGCATTAAAATATACCCATTTTAAAAATGATTTATGTTTAAAAGAAATAAGTAATCGAGTAGAAACTTATTTATTGATCAATATTAAAGAAAAAATATTAAACTAGTTACATCTTTTTGTATCAATATAGATTACATGTAAGTTGTTACAAAGTGCGCAATAACGTGCACTATATTTCTACAGTCGATAGAAGATAACTGGCAATTGTTACAACGCGCAATAACTGTGACGATATTTCTACAGTCGATACATTTGTTTTCATAGGTTACATTTTTTTTTAGGGCTATGTTCGTTGTTACCCCAATTGATACATACAAATAGTTTCGAATTTTAAAAAAGAATGTATATAAAAATAAATTTGAAAAAAATAAACATTTGACCAATAGGAATAAAGTAAATTCTAATTGTGCAATCAAATTACAGTTACTAATTTTATTTAAATTATTCAGTAATCTATTCATATAACGCCCCATTTCTGTAACGTTCTGGAACAAAAGTTGTTAGTGATAATTGTTCATTACTTTATTCTGACTTCGAACGAAGACACTATTCTTATTAGCGCCATTTTTTTATCTAAATTTGCGATGGCTACTGGACTAGCTGGAAAGACGAAAAGTGGCCGAAGTGTGATGTTTAGTCATCGACAGAACTGTATCCTAGTTGAAGTTGTCATCGAACATTACGATGTTATTATCGGATATCAAGCAAAATCTGTCAACCCTCAAAGAAAAAGGGCTATTTGGGAACAAATTAGTCGTGCTGTGTCAGCAGAGGGTAGTTTTCCGAAAGACGTCAGGGCCTGTCGGAAGCGGGTGAATGATATTCGTAAGAATATTAAAAGAAAAGTATGTAAGGAAAAGCAGTTATCAAAAGGAACTGGTGGAGGCCCCGCATATAGGGCTGAACTGCTTGATTACGAACAGATGCTGTATGCCAGGATGGGGGATGCTGTCGTGGTGGGACTTGATGTACCATCAGATACCATGGATTTTCGAGGTAAATATCTAATTGATTGCTATTAAACGAATAGTATAATATATTCTTAACTTATATTTCATGGTTCGGACAGAGCATACCCTGCTAATAATTGTTTTATATGAATATTTTTTATTTTTGGATTTTAATATGTATTTTACAAAGTTTGCTTGTAAGCTTGGAAGCAGGACCATTTTTGGATGAGGACCTGGATACCGCTTGTTAATTGGCTGGCTACATTTAAAAAGAAACCAATCCTCAAGCGCTAAACAGGTGTCACACCCAAAAATGGCCACGCTTCTAAACTTAGATTTTTTGTTTGGGAAATGAAAGATAATCCAAAAAGAAGAAATTATAAAAATTATAATAGTATTGAATTATAAAAATTTTTGGAAATTCCATGCTCTATCAGAATAATGAAAGAATAATTTACACTATACTATTTCTTTAACATGTATTTTGTATATTCAGTTTCTCAATCTTTAATTTTAATAAATTTTTAATTTGTTTATATGTACTATAGAAGAACATGAACAGGCATTAGAAAATGAAATAGAAAATGCCCAGGTGGACCTACCATCGGAGTCTGAATTGATTAGTGAACAACCCACAACATCTTCATATGGTATACCATGCAGGGAAGAAACTACCAGTAAGTAAAAGTATATTACAAAAATGTTAATATCATTTGTATTAATGAAAATAATGGACAATGTAATGTAATTAATATGTATTAATACGTTTCTTACTTTTCTCCTGAAAATTCTGTTTATGTAAAGATATTTAATTTAAAAACATATATATGAATATCAATGTATTTATTGTTACAGGTGTCATGGGCTTACTACAAACTATGCAGGATTCGTCAATTACATTATTTGATGGTAATTATTGACCTTTTTGTTTTTTATTTAATTAATTTTATTAATTTTTTTAATTAATTATTTTTTACATTCATAGATGAAATAGAAATCACATTACAACCACTTGTGACTGACACAGTTTGTCAGGAGGATGATGATGATGAGACACAAATACAAACATCAACACAACTTGAAACACCACATGTAGAGGAATCAGAATGTGAGGAAGAGATTGAGGATGCAGAACAATGCCCGATAGATGAACCGGAGAGACCAAATGAGGTTGAAAGATTAACAGATATGGCATTGTCTTTCAGGAATGAACAAAATGAATTTTTTAAACAAATGATAGAATTGGAAAAACAAAGAAATAATATACTTCAAGAACAATTAACAGTGCAAAAGGAGTATTATCAGAAAAAGTTAGAGTTCTTGAATAGACGACATCCTGATTTATAATTCTATTCTTCATATATACCTTCAAGTTATGGGTTCTAAAATATTTAACGCACTTATAGCCTTTGTTAATGTTTATTAGAGTTCACTGTTTTGATGTTAATTTTTGTTGTTTAATAAAGTTTTTTATATTATTAAATAAAAAATTTTAATGCAAAGTAAATAACGAAACTTTTTTTTTTTCAAAGTATTCATTTTTTATTCAAAAAGAAAAAAAAAATATATGTATAAATAACACAACACAACTTTGGTTATAAACTATATAAATTCTATTTTAACAAAAAAAAAATATGTTTTTATATATATATATATATATATATATATATATATATAGAGAGAGAGAGAGAGATATAGATATATATAGATGTATAAATAACACAACACAACTTTGGTATCAAACTATGTAATTTCTCTTATATAAAAATAAAATTATATATATATATATATATATATATATATACAATTCTATCAATATTAATTATTAAATTAAACCAAGGTATTTGAATCCAATCAGAAAATTTCCTGAAAAAAAGAAAAAAGGTGTAATTAATAATATAGAACAAACAATATTAACATGTTAATAAAATTTTATTAAGTAGACTTACATCTAAAAAATCGTTCAATAATTTCAAGACGATTTTCCACTCCAGCTCTTGTGGTATGTCTTGTGACAATTTCCTGAGGAACATAAACATCTTCTGGCACATCCTCCAGACACACCTCATCTATATTTAGTTGGGAAATAGCAATATTATGCATTATGCATGACACCAGAATTATGTCATTACATTTCTCTGGGGAATATTGAAGATCACCACCAGAACGGTCCAACACCTGAAATCTCATTTTCAGTACCCCGAATGTACGCTCAATAGCACTCCTTGTCGACCTGTGAGATTCGTTGAACTTGATTTCTGATCGTGTATGAGGTATTGGTACAGGTGTCAAGAGCCAAGGCCTACAAGGGTACCCGCTGTCACCTTCAAAAATATAATACAATTACAAATTAGCGACATGTAACAACAGGTTTATGAGGTTAAAATATGACATTTTATAAATAAATATAAAAATTTTAATATTCACCTAATAGCCAACCATGTGGCATCTCTCCACGTTCAAATGCTGCAAATAAAGCAGACTGCTTTAATATGTGATAATCGTGGCATGACCCTGGAAAACCTGATCTTACTGCCCAAAACCGAAGGTTAGAGTCACATACTGCTTGAACATTGAGAGAGTGGAAGTGTTTACGATTTCGATATTGCTCCTCCCTTAAAGCTGGTGGTCGAATTGCAATATGTGTGCAATCAATTGCACCTAGGACATTTGGAATGCCGGCAACTTGATAAAAAACAGATTTTACTTGGTGCCATTCATGTACATTCCTTGGCACATATATAAATTTATTTAGATGCTTCAAAATCGCTTTTAAGACAGTCCTCAAATGTCTACAAAAAGAAGGCTGACTCATGCCAACCACTGCACTGGACACAGCCTGAAAAGAGCCCGTGGCTAGGAAATGCAAAACTGCCAATAACTTGAGCATTCCAGGTATTGCCCTTGTTCTTCTAGTCTGTGGCTCTAGATCATTCTGTATTAGAACATATAGATTTTGTATGCTCTCCCTGTTTAGGCGAAATCTTTTTTTTATCTGATAATCAGATAATGCC